>NC_080564.1:26764560-27074560 GCF_030253575.1 Rhododendron vialii
CATTTTTCCTTCATAAAGGTGATAACTTTCCTCCCACCCGTAATTGTGCTTTAGTATCTTTGTATTAAGAACCATAAGGCAGATCCTGTTTGAGCTCTGGCACTAAATGGCAGAGAGACTGAGACGGATTAAAGAGAGATTGAAGGCGGCTGCTGAAACAGGAGATATCGAAGGCTTGTACGAGTCAATTAAGGGGACCCTAATGTTTTGGATCATATAGATGCTATACCTTTTGTTGATACTCCTCTACACACAGCTGCCTCAGCAGGACAGATGGATTTTGCTATAGAAATCTTGAGATTGAAGCCATCATTTGGTAGGAAGCTAAACCCAGATGGGCTAAGCTCCTTGCACCTTGCTTTATTAAACAAGAAGTTCGATATGGTAAAGCGACTCATAAAGTTGGACAAGGAGCTCATACGGGTCAAAGGAAAGCAGGGGAACACTCCTTTGAATTTCATTGCCAACAAAGAAATTTATGCCAATTAAGAACAGAGTACTGGATGGTCGCGTTAATATTTTGGCAGATTGCCATGAAAACCAAGAATAAAAGTGCTGTAGAAGTTTTATTGGGACTTCTTCGCAGGATTTACAAGAAAAGAGTGCTGGCCTCCAAAGATGACAAAGGGAACACTGCTTTGCATATACCGGTGTTCAATTCACAGCTCCAGGTAAGCGGTCTATCCTCTTGATTGCACTTTTTTTATTATATGCCCACTAATGACTTGATCAGGCAGCATTGGGAACGAACTCGGTTATTGGTTTCTCCAGACCGAGAGAGACGATGCGCAGTTGTGGAAAGATAACCATGAATTGTAGGTGCAGCAGGCTATCAAAAAGTTAGCAAGAATGCAATTTTATGTGCCTGATTATATGTACACGGACAGTGGGTAGTTCTAGAGAAATTTTATCGGGGAAAATACGAAATGGGAACTTGCATTTGCATGGTTGTGAGTGGGGAGAAAGACACTGTTGCCATGGTAATGGTATAACAGACAATCTGTATTTTGAGTTTAACAGAGTTCAAACCACCACTTTACTCCATTGTTCAGGCTTCCAAATATCTACAAAGAGATTCATTATGTTAATAAGTTAACTCCATCGCTTAGGCTTCCAAATCTATAAAAAGAAATTCATTACCTTAATAAATTGCTGATTTTTTTTTGTGTGCCTTTTGCAGATGGTGAAATTATTAGTTAAAGAATCCTTTGTGGACATAAATGCAAATAATTCAGAGACACAGATTGCACTTGACATCGCTCTGCTACTTGATCAAAGTAATGAAGCCAGATCGATTGTGAATACTTTACGCTTTGCAGGAGCTTTAGAAAGTTCATCGTCTGCTAATAATGACTATAGTCTTGCTAAATTTTTTAATTCGCCCGAGCAACCTTTGGAAGTACTCTATAAAACATAAGAGTGTTATCGGTAGACACGTGTCAATGGAGCTGCGTACGTAATACTGGACTGGTGGAAGCTGTGCTAATTGCGACGGCGACCTTCATAGGTGTACTTAGCCCCTTGGAGGGATAGGCGGTGGTGACAACAACCTTCTTACAAATGGCGGTAATCA
Organism: Rhododendron vialii; assembly: GCF_030253575.1. NCBI lineage: Eukaryota > Viridiplantae > Streptophyta > Magnoliopsida > Ericales > Ericaceae > Rhododendron > Rhododendron vialii. The sequence goes on from NC_080564.1 coordinate 26,766,134, forward strand.
CGTCAACGCCACAGTTTCGTCCACCAACAACCTATTAGCTGCTAACACCTTATCCATTCCCACTGACGATCCTGTCAAACGATTTCCGTTCGACGTTCCTGATGCAAAACATCTTATACTTAATTATGGAGCTGCCTTCCTCACTTTTTATCGATTCAACACAGGTGCCATTGTTCTCTCGATGTCGTCGATATATAATGTTTTCCTTCCCAGTTCATGCCTCATTGGGTCTACTGCATGGCGCTCTTTTCATTATGATGCTAGCCTTTGGGGTTTCATTATACCTCATATCACCATCGTTTGGTTACTCTGAGACATTTTTTACAGCATCCGGCCTGTTGGCGTGAGATGCAGCTGGTTTATTTCTGTATAGTAGGTGTCTGCCGCGCGCATGTAATGATGTAATTGGAACTACCTCCAAGGGATGCATGGGATCGAGATCTCTTCGTGTCAAAGCTTCAAACTAATTAAACGCCTTATATATATGATGCATGCTAAAACGTTTGTTGGGCAATAATTAAGTGATCGGTACCTCCTAAACCAGATGCGACAGTTGCCAAACATAACATTGGCAAGTGTGAGATCGAGGTTGTCATTGTGTGGTTAAATTATTTTGTTACAGTATTTGTTTTTCACCTTAATTAAGTGTGTACGTAGTTTAATGTCGTCGTTGTTTGGTTTTCCTTTATTTATTCTCTATGTATAATCTTGCCTTTGCTTTGATATTAGAATTAGAGAATACATTCTTTACACCGCCGGTGTAAACATTTATTTCCTTAAAAATCAATTGCATTGCGCCATGTCACCGTGTTTTATTAATTGGGACCACTATTTTGATACATGTCACAATGCAATTGATTTGGAGGAAACAAATGTTTACACCGGCGGTGTAAAGAATTTATTCTCTTAAAATTTATATTGGACTACAGGAATTGATAAACTATTTTTCTTCTCTCGCTCCTCTTCTCACTTCCAAATCTGTAGCTAACATGCATGCGTGGTACTAGAACTTCTTCTTCTTCTTCTTTCATTTGGCAAAATAAAAGGATTTTATTCTTTTCATTTGGCAAAATAAAAGGATTTTATTCATCTGAATGGCTGTAAATTAAGCCTACGTAAAGAGAAATATCCTCTGTTTTTTATATTCTCTTTCTCAGTTTTTCTATACATCATGTTTGTCAAATAATGGGCTGGTTATTTAAGATTGTATTGGTAAAAAGGGAAAATATGTATGCAAAAAGGGTAAGGAAACACTAATTAGTGGAATTAAAAAAAAAAGGGTAAGGAAACCTAATTGGCTTCGTGATGAAAAATCTATTTTTTATTTTTTGATTTACATCAATCTAAAACTACTACTAATAAAAAATTAACGAAAAATCCTAAAAATTACCCACTAGGCTGTCATTAAATTTTAAACAAAGAAAACACTGCAAGATTACCAAGTTGAGAGAGCAAGCTGTTAGGATGTGTTTTTAGCAGATTATAGATAGCATAACTACGATTGTACATTGACAAACATTGACAAGGAAAACAAAGTCCTAATACAGAAGAAAACTATGATTAATTGTACTGTAAATTTTTCTTAATGGTGTTAGATAATTAACAACTTCAATAACATACCACATATATATATTGGGTAATTTACGATGAGATACTTATAGATCCATCTAGACCACAGATTAATTTAAATTTACGCTAGCACTTTAGTATTTCACGTTATACTACTTGTATAGTTTACCCGAAAAAGTCTGCAATGGACACTTATCTTTCCTTCGTATTTTAGCAACGACATAGTTGCGTGTGCATAAATACTAATTTTAAAAACACTTCTATTTTTTGAAAAGTCTATAATACATGATATGTACTATATGCATTTATTGTAGGGTTTATTCATAATATTTTGGCGCGTTTTGTAACTTTTATTCCAAAACCCGTAACCTTTCAGTGATCGGATTTAGGATTCAAAACATTTTTACTATTATTAAAACAGGGAGTGATCATATGGGGAGGGTCCCATTAGGCTGATAATAAGGTACACACACCCCCAGTCCGTCCATAGGATAGGATACCCTCCTGACATTAATCTTTCAAGTACTCAACGATGCCATTTGTTTTAGGAAAGGAAAAGGCCGAAAAGAATGTCTCTGACCCGTAAGGTACAGTGAAAAGAAAGCACTCTCCTAAACAAATGGCATCGTCAAATTCCATCTTCTGCAGGTGAGGTGATGGGTTGGATTGGGTTGGGTTGGGTTGGAAGACGACGACTACTACTACAACCAAAAAAAATATGTGGACTCCTAATAGATCTTTTGACCGTACCTTAGCCTACTGGGACCCTCCCCATATGATCACTCCCTGTTTTAACTCGTTATAAAGGTGATAACTTTCCTCCCACTCGTTGTGCTTAATTAGCAACACTTGTGTACAGAACCCGATAAGGCAGATTTCGTTTGAGCTCGGTCACTAACCCCGTCCCGCAACGCGAAATAAGAACTTATTTTTTAAGAAGGCAATTTTAAGTTCAAAAATAATAAGTTTATTAAAATCTAAAAATATGCAATATGGATCTTGTTTAAAAGATCACATTGAGATCTTTAATACGGTGCAGAAAAAAATAAAAAAATATTTTTCATTTACATTATTTTTTAATTTGAAAATGTGAAATAAGTACTTATTTTTTAAAAAGTGTTCTGGAACGGGCTCTAAATGGCACACGGAATGAGACGGATTTGACAGAGGTTGAAGGCGGCTGCTGAAACAGGAGATATCAATGGCTTGTACGGGTCAATTAAGGAGGCCCCTGATGTTTTGGACCGTATAGATGCTAAACCTTTCGTTGATACTCCTCTACATACGGCCGCCTCGGCAGGACATACTGATTTCGCTGTAGAAATCTTGAGATTGAAGCCATCGTTTGGTAGGAAGCTGAACCCAGATGGGCTAAGCTCCTTGCACCTGGCTTTATTAAATGACAAGTTCGATACGGTAAGACGACTCATAAAGTTGGACAAGGAGCTCATACGGGTCAAAGGAAAGCAGGGGAACACTCTTTTGCATTTCATTGCTAACAATGAAATTTATACCAATAAATAACAAAGAGTACAGGATGATCGCATTAATACTTTGGCAGAATTCCTATTTGCTTGCCCGAATTCAATTGAGGACCTGACAAATCAAGATGAGACTACTCTACATATCGTCGTGAGAACCAAGAATAAAAGTGCTGTAGAAATCATATTGGGACTTATTCTAAGGATCAACAAGAGAAGATTGCTGGCCAACAAAGATGACAAAGGGAACACTGCTTTGGATTCAGCAGTGGAAAATTCACAGCTCGAGGTATGGGGTCTATCCCTCTGATTGAACTCTTTTGATAACTTTATATGCTATTAAGTAATTTGCAAGCATGGAATTTTATGTGCCTTATATTATATACACGAACAGCCGGTAGTTTTTGAGAAATTTTCTTGGGAAAATACGAAAAATGGGAACTTGCATGTGCATGGTTGTGTGTGAGGAGAAAGACGCTTTTTATAGTGTGATGGTATAATAGTCTATCTGTATTTTGTGTTTAAAAGAGCTAACCACTTTACTCCATTGTTCAGGCTTCCAAATCTCTACAAAGAAATTCATTATGTTAATAAGTTTAACTCCATCGCTTAGGCTTCCAAATCTATAAAAAGAAGGGATTCATTACCTTAATAAATTGCTGATTTGTTTGTGTGCCATATGCAGATGGTGAAGTTATTAGTTAAAGAACCTTTTGCGAACATAAATGCAAAGAATTTAGACAAACAGACTGCACTTGACATCGCTCTGCTGTTAGTAATTTATTTTAATCAATGGGTATCTGTAATCTTAACGTGGGGAGATTAATAAGTATTTAATATCATGAAGCTCGTAATATAATTGAGATAAAGACGGAAGTACAATTATAATTTTATAGTGGAGTGAATTATAATTAGTGAAATAAAAAATAGAATCCTGGCAGGATTAGGTTTTCTTATTTACACTGGGAGCCCAAACTTATTACTCCTTAGGTCCCTATCGTAGCCCTATATATACACGTTATGCTCTCTAGGTCAGGTTGATATTTTTCTATTATTCACAAAATAGAGGCAGGCTTAAAGAGAGCAAATAGATCACTAAAGAGTCCACACTTGGTTCGTATTCTAGACGTGCAGGGAATACGATAGAAGATCGTAATGTCCGGTCGAGCAGTATTTGTGGTTTATAGCAAGGCGTGCTATAACAAGTTCAACCAACGTTCGTGTCGCAGGGAGTTGAGGTAGAACCCTAATTCCGCCGCTTAGGGTTTTACAATTTTTGTTGTCTAATCTGTACGCATCATTATTGGGTTCTGGGAATCATTTCCCAACAGTGGTATCAGAGCAGGTTGTAATCACGCGTATGGATTAAAGAGGCCATGTTGTCCGTAGGTTATAGATGGTAGAACGTAGAACCGTGCTAACTCTTGTTTTGCAGCGTTCTTACCCAGCTATTATGGTCACGTAATTTTTTGTTGATTTTATGTGATTGGATCCCACGATAATTTTTTCGTGGTTATTGTTATTTATTGGGTACCACGATTATTTTTCATGGTTGTAATAATTAACGTAGCATGTGTTATTTATTGGGAACCACAATTATTTTTTGTGGTTGTAATAATTAACGTAGCATGTAAACTCCAATGGAGGCATAAGATTGATGTATGTATGTTTTTTCGATTGTAATAGCATTCGACGATTATTCGGAGATCGACGATGGTAGATACAAAAGATACAAGTTGTTTGGCTCGCAATAGATTTTTTCCAGATTCGTAAGATCTGATTGCAGGGCTATTTCGACCTAGTAAACATTGGAATTAGAAAATCTGTTCTTGACAAAAGTTGTAGATAATTGAATTTCGAGTCCAACCCAATTTGAATCACTTCAATTGGAAGTCGGATGAAGAAGATATGGCCAAAATACTAAAGGTTGTACAATTTACGCGGGAATATGTCAATTCCGAAATTTCTTGCCTAAGCACGGTTGGATTTTGGTTTCCTTGATTGATTCAAACTATCTAAGTCTTCCACACAAATATAGCTGATGGATTTCAAGTTTAGGACTCTTTATCGCTTAAGGATTTCAAGTTTGGAAGGATTTATTATTATTCAAGGATTGCATCTTTGACCATAATAGTTGGGATGCATATTTTACTATGTTTCCTTATTTATGTTTATGCATGTTTCCATAAGTGTTTGCAGATGTGATAGTTTTACCATATTTAACAATATGGTAATATATGGCCTTTGATTTAGATCACGTTTTTTTTTTTTTTTTGCAAACTCGAAAATTTTGATAACCCTCACAAATTTTTAAATAACTAAGTGGGAGAGGGAGTTTATTTTATAAATGCCACGATCTCCATTACTAGTTTGTCGATGATGTAATTAATTTTGTATGATGGTTTTAAAACCTTTCCCCTCATCGGTACAGACTTCCTTAAATGATAGGTCTATGATAATTGTTTTATGAATTACTTCACCATCTGAGGTAATTCATAACGGAATAATGGGTCATGGGGCTAGGTAATGGTATACACTTAGCTGTAAATAATAATATCCTCACTATCTGAGTCACTATTATTATTTATAGGACCGAAGCTATATTGGCTATTTAATTTTGCTTGGCAATGTATAGTGTCTAGATAGTAAAATTAAAAGGTTGTGTCTATCTACACGAATGATAAAGAGTAGAGACTTCCCATTGAGGCATGCTCTTCACGGTGTGTAGGATTGTCAATATTTTTCTTTTTAACATGTGGTAGAGAGAACCAATATTAAAATGAAATTCAAAATTTTTATTGCCCTTCATAATTGATTGTTATGTTATTTGATTCTCATATTTAAAAATGGGCTCTTTTAATCCACTTGCCATTATTCTCAAAGAAAATAAACTTATTGGACTAAACTATGTTGACTGGAAAAGAAACTTGAATATTGTGTTAACTGCTAAGGGCCACAAATATGTGCTATCTACGGCGTGCCCTCCTATACCTGAAGAGAATGCCACAGAACAAGAAGCAAAACCTATAAAGATTGGGTTAAGGCTGATGAGATGGCGAGGTGTTATATTTTGGCTTCTACGTCGAATATATAGCAACATCAGCATCAAGCTATGGAAACTGCTTCTGATATGATGCTGAACCTCAAAGAAATGTTTGGGGATCAGAATCGAGCAGCAAAGCTAGTTGCTATGAAAGAATTGGTGAGCATCACCCATGTTGAAAGGACCCCGATTAGGGATCATGTTCTGAAGATGATAGCTCTTCTTAATGAACTAGAAATCCTTGGAACTGAAATTGATGGGAAAACCCAAATCGATTTCGTTCTTAACTCACTGCAGTCTGAGAGTTTTAAGTAGTTTCGCCTGACTTATTCTATAAATAAAATGCATTTATCTTTGGCGGAACTTCTTAAGAAACTCCAAGCAGATGAGGGTCTTTTGGTTTGGTAGAAACCACCATCAGTGCTAATGGCAGAGAAGGCTTTTACTTCTAAGCCAAAAAGCAAGAAGAAGCAGAATAAGTCTCAGAAAAAGATTATGGAGGCAGTTCATGCGCTTCAAGGTGGAGTGAAAAAGCCTGCGGGCAAGTGTTTTCATTATAAGCAGAAAGGACACTGGAAGAAGGAATGTCCGATTTTTCTCAATAAAGTGAACAAACAAGGTAAATCTTTTTCACTAGTTGTTAAATCATGTTTAGCGGTGCTATCTACTAGTACCTGGTGTGTAGATACGGGAGCCACTAATCATGTTTGCAATTCATTGCAAGGGTTCCAGGAAACCAGAAGACTTAGTGATGAGGAGATTTATGTACATATGGAAAATGCTACGAGAGTGACAGCAGTTGCAGTAGGAAATTTTTTTTTTAAATTTTAGTAGTAATAGGAGTTTAATTTTGAGAGATTGTCTTTATGTTCCTACTGTTAGAAGAAACTTGGTTTCAGTTCCTAAATTAATAAATGATGGATATTTGGTTTATTTTAGTGACTCTGTGGTTATTAAGTTAAATAAACGTTTTATCTGTTTTGGTTTATTGGTGGATGATCTCTACATTATTAATCTTATATTTTCTGCAGTGCAACTATATGAATTGAATAACATTAATAATTTACCATGTAAGAGAAAAGAGCCTTCTAAATTGAACCAAATGTATCTTGGCACTTATGTCTTGGTCATATTAATCTGAATAGGATTTCTAGACTGGTTAGAGATGGACCTTTAGGTTCATTAAAAGTTAAGGAACTTCCAATCTGTGAATCATGTTTGGAAAGTAAGATGACAAAAAAGCCTTTTTCAGCAAAAGAATATAGAGCCAAAGAGCCGTTGGAATTGGTTCACTCTGATTTGTGTGGGCCTATGAATCTTCAAGCTAAAGGTGGTTTTGAGTACTTTGTCACTTTTATTGACGATTACTCAATGTATGGATACATTTATTTGATGCGCTGTAAGTCCGAATGCTTTGAGAAATTCAAGGAGTATAGGGCAGAAACGAAAAAGCGTTTGGGTAAATGTCTCAAGACACTACGATCTGATCGTGATGGTGAATACCTCTTGGGAGAGTTTAGGGACTACTTGTCAGCTCCAAGTATGCCACAACAAAATGGCGTAGCAGAGAGAAGGAATAGGACTCTTATGGATATGATAAGATCAATAATGAGTTATTCAGATTTACCAATTTCGTTTTGGGGGCATGCACTAGAAATAGCAGCGTATATTCTTAACTTGGTACCATTTAAGTCAGTACCATCTACACCCACAGAACTATGGACTGGACGCAAACCTAGTCTGCAGCATGTTCGGGTTTGGGGTAGTCCAGCACATGTGCTGAATGGGAACGCAGATAAATTGAAATCGATGACAAAAGTTTGCTTGTTTGTAGGGTACCCTAGAGGAACGAGAGGTGGACTGTTTTATAGTCCTACGGGTAAGAATGTCATTGTTAGCACTAATGCCCGGTTCTTAGAAGAGGACTATGTGATAGACCACAAGCCCAAAAGTAAATTGTTCTAGAGGAATTGAGAGAAGAGAGACCGGCACAAACTTTTTTACCACCAATAGTATAGGCAGAAACGCCACAAAAGACATCTGTAGAGGCACGTATTGACACACCGGTACCTCGTCATAGTGGGAGGGTTATTGTTCCACCTAGTCGGTATACGTTATTGGGAGAGTCTTTTGAAATGATCCCTGATGATCAACATGCCGAACCCTGTTACTACAATAAGGCACTTCAAGATAAAGATGTGAAACTTTGGCGAAAGGCTATGAAATCAGAGATGGAGTTTATGTACTCTAATCAGGTCTGAGATCTTATAGAATCACCTGAAGGGATTAAACCCATTGAATGCAAGTGGATCTACAAGAAGAAGAGAGGGACGGACGGGAAGGTGCATACCTTCAAAGTTAGGCTTGTTGCGAAAAGGTATACTCAGAAAGAAGAGATCGACTATGAGGAAACTTTTTTGCTAGTAGCCATGCTTAAGTCCATCCGAATTCTTTTATCCATTGCGGCTCATCTCGATTACGAGATTTTGCAAATGGATGTCAAGACCGCGTTCCTTAATGGAAATCTGGATGAGTATATCTATATGGTGCAACCAGATGGATTCATAGCAAAAGATCAGGAGCACATGTTGTGCAAGCTCAAGAAGTCTATTTATGGGTTTAAGCAGGCATCTAAATCTTGGAACATTCGTTTTGATCAAGCAATCAAGTCTTTTGGTTTTGATCAATGTCCGGATGAGTCATGTGTGTACAAGAAGCGCAACGGAAAGTTGTAGTGTTTCTAGTACTATATGTCGATGATATCCTGCTTATCGAAAACGATGTGGGAGTGTTATCTTCAGTGAAAGTGAGGTTATCCGGCCAATTCGAAATGAAGGACTTAGGAGAAACTGGTCACATCCTAGGGATTAAGCTTATACGAGATCGCAAGAATAGGATGTTGGGCTTATCACAAGATATTTATATTGATGTCATTCTAGCCCGTTTTAGCATGCAAGATTCCAAGAAATGGTTCCTCCCTTTTAGACATGTAATCAACCTATCTAAGGATCAGTGTCCTAAAACACCTGAGGAGATGGAGAAAATGAAGGCAGTTTCTTATGCCTCAACAGTAGGAAGCCTTATGCATGCTATGTTGTGTACTAGACCTGATATTTGCTTTGTCGTTGGCATGGTTAGCAGATTTCAGTCTAATCCAGGGCAAAAACATTGGACTGTAGTGAAACATATATTCAAATATATAAAAAGAACTAGAGATCATATGTTGATATTCCAGTCAGATAGTCTGGTACCTCATGGGTACACAGACTCAGACTTTATGTCAGATAGGGATTCCAGAAAGTCTACCTCAAGATATGTGTTTACCTTGGAAGGTGGAGCCATAAGTTGGAGGAGTATCAAACAATCTTGCATTGCTAATTCTACCATGGAGGCAGAGTATGTGGCAGCTTCTGAAGCAGCCAAGAAGGCTATTTGGCTTAGAAACTTTTTGTTGGATCTGGAAGTGGTCCCTTCAGTGCAATCAGCCATTACACTCTATTGTGACAATAGCGATGCAGTTGCTAATTCGAAGGAGCCAAGGACTCATAAAAAGGGTAAACACATTGAGCGTAATTATCACCTGATTCGAGAGATCGTACAGAGAGGTGATGTTGCTGTGACCAAGATTATATCGGCGAATAACCTGGCAGATCCTTTTACGAAGAGCTTACTAGCTAAGACTTTTGATAGTCACGTAGAGGGAATGGAAGTAAGATGCATGACAGTATGGTTTTGAGTCTTAGTGGGAGTTTGTTAGGAGATTATGTAAAAGTTATGTTTTTATATGATGGATTAATATTTAATTATTAATCAGATTTATCCATTTTTGATGAGAATCTTTATGGGCAATATTTGCATGATATTTTTGTATGTTGTGCGTGTGTGTCTTTTATTCTATATAGTAGATAATCCAGTGTGTAGAGTACGGCTTACACACAAAAAATTGGATCATCAGTTCTTATGGAATATAAGTTATGGTTCACAGTCTTAGATGAAATTTGACACACCATCGGTAGGATTGTAGCACAATGTTTTAGTAGGTCTGTCTTGACTACAGGGAACAATCTAGTTCTAACTCATTGTGCTAGTACACTTTATGTGTATTGAACAAGGCCGCATTGAGGTAATTGTCTTTGTACTAATTTTATAAGACAATTGAAACTTTATGGTTATTATGAATGCTTATGCTCTTAATCCAAAAATAATTATTAGAAGTGTATATTTAATGTTGTTGATTTTGATTCATTAAAGAGTGAGATTTTTATACGGCCAATAGTCTCAGTGAGTTGGGTAGCAATATTATGTATATGACAACTATTAATTATTGATGGAATCCATGTCCCAGTAAGGATTGATGATACCCCTTGAGTAAGTTTATAAGTTTCGATTATGTCAAACCCTGCAGGTGGATTTGTATACGACATATCGAATAAGTTAAGCGGATAGTCTGAAGATAAGATGTTGATTAAGTGGAAAATTGCTAGTAATTTATTTTAATCAACGGGTATTTGTAATTTTAACGTGGGAAGATTAATAAGTATTTAATATCATGAAGCTCGTAATATAATTGAGATAAGGACATGAGTGCAATTATAATTCTGTAGTTGAATGAATTATAATTAGTGAAATAAGAAATAGAATCCTTGCAAGATTAGATTTTGTTATTAATTTATACTGGGAGCCTAGACTTATTATTCTTTAGGTCCCTATCGTAGCCGTATATATACATGTTATGCTCTCTAGGTCAGGTTGATGTTTTTCTATTATTCACAAAATAGAGGCAGGCTTAGAGAGAGCAAATAGATCACAAAAGAGTCCACACTTGGCTCGTATTCTAGACGTGCATGGAATACTATAAAAGATCGTAAGGTACGGTCAAGCAGTATTTGTGGTTTATAGCAAGGCGTGCTATAACAAGTTCAACCAGCGTTCGTGTCGCAGGGAGTTGGGGTAGAACCCTAATTTCGCCTTGTAGGATTTTACAATTTTTATTGTCTAATCTGTACGCATCATTACTGGGTTCTGGGAATCGTTTCCCAACATCTGCAACGTCTTGCTCAAAGTGATGTTGCCAGATCGGCGAAAGCTTTAGAAAATTCATCCTGTGATGAGAATGACTATGCTCTTGCTAAATTTTTGAATTCGCCCGAGCGATGTTTGAAAGTACTCTATAAACAAAAGTTTTTTATGGGTAGATCAGTGACAATGGAGTTGTGTAACATTGGACTTGTGGTTAGGGCCGGCTTTAAGATTTTGAAGGTCTAAGACGGTCTTCGAAAGTGAGGCCCTTAATAATTGTAAACGAAAATCAAATACTCCCTCCGTTCCTTTTTAAGTGTCCTGCTTCGTAATTCCAACTTATTAAAAAGACATTATCATTATACTTTTCACATCAACTTTTTCCTCCACTTTTCCTACTTACCCATCATCATTACACTTTTACTCACTTACTTTTTAAAATGGAACATACTTTTAGGGATAAAATAGACAATTCACCAACTTTTACCTACTAACTTTACAAAATGGACACTTATTAAGGGACAGCCCAAAATGAAATACCGGACTATAAATAAGGGACGGGGGGAGTAAAAAGTCAATCACACTGAATAATTTTGATTCGGATATAGTATTTGTTTGTAATGAGAAATACAGGAGTAGTAGCGTTTAAGAGGGTAAAAAGATGCATTCATACATCCACCACACTGGATAATTTTGAAAAGCCCCAGAGATTTTTGGTGATCCCGTGATCTTTTACTCCTTCTTTTTGTTTTTTTTCTTTTGTTTTTTCCTGCATTCCGTGTTCCATTTTTCTGGGCCATTGGGGCTTAATTATAAAATGTCTTATTGGATTTAAAATTATTCCCTAAAATAACACATATATACTAAGTCCTAAAAATAAGTGGGGCCCTATTTTTTTGACATTTTTGAGGGGCTTAAGGCCCACGCCTCTTGGGCCTTAGCCCAAAGCCGACAGTGCTGGTGGTAGCTGTGCTAATTGCAACGGCGACCTTCACAAGTGTACTTAGCCCCCCTGGAAGGGTACGCGGTGGTGACTTCAACCTCCTTACGGATGGCGGTAATTTCAACGCCACGGTTACGTCCACCAACAACCTATTTGCTGCTGACACCAGTTTTTTCAACGCCACCTTATTCATTCCCACTGACAATCCTGTCAAACGACTTCTGTTTGATCCAAAAGATTTGGAATATGGTTTCACCTTTGACCTTTTTGACGGATTAAACACAGTTGCCTTTGTTCTCTCGGCGGCGATGATAATGTTTGTCCTCCCAGGAAGACCCATATTTTTGCTTCTGCATGTGGCTCTTTCTTTTACGATGATGAGCTATGGGACTTCATTTTACCTCATATCACAGTCGTATGGTTACTGTGCGATGTATGCAACTGCATCCGCACTTTGTACGTTGCTGATTTATATCTGTAGGTTTACGACGTTTGTAATTGAAGATATCGCCAAGGGAGACACGAGAGCTCCCTTCTTCTTCTTGTTGTCAGAGCTTCAAGGGGTTCAACGCCTTCTGATGCTGAATAATTTGTTAGGCAATATTAATTGAGTGATCGGTCCAAATTAAACCCAGATGCGCCAGTTGCCACAAACACAACATTGGCAAGTGTGAGAGGTTGTCATTAACATGTGGTGGTTTTGTCATTTGTTTTTCACCTTAAGTGTGTACGTAGTTTAATGACGTTATTGTTGTTTGGGTTTTCCTTTCATATTCTATGTAACCTTGCTTTTGTTCTGATGTATTTGATTGGAGTAGAGGAATAAACTATTTTTCTTCTCTCGCTTCTCTTCTCACTGTCAAATCTGTTGCTAGTATGCGTGGTACTGTTGATCCAAATAGCAATCCAGAAGGGGGAATGAATTAGGTAACTCAAATATAATGCGGAATAAAACATTAATTGTTAGAATAGAATGAACAAACAATGATCGCAATGGATTGAGCAGGCTCCAAATAGATCAACACAGCAAATTGAGCAAGCTCAGATAGAACAAATATTAAGAGCCACAATAAAGTAGATACCGAATTTCTTCAATTGTAAGGCACAAAATTCAATGCAATGGTTTAGTCAATCAATTACCTCATTAACTATAGATATAAAAGTGATCTAATCAGATTAGTCATGCGATTTAAATATGCCAACATAAAATAAAGAGAGTAAGGCGGAAAGAAATCGAACACAAGAATTTATAGTGATTCGCTCCACAACTTGATAGCATAGTCCATTCTCCAAGTGTCCAACTCAGGATTGGCTTCACTATATCCAATAGTTACAATTCTTCTAGCTTACAACAAGTAATCTAACCCCGATTACTCCAACTATTTTTTACTTCAGTGTTAGTCACACCTAATCCAACTAGTTTTGATTCCGACACTAGTAACACCTAACTCCAAGTGATTTTCTCTCCAAAATCACTAAAAAAATAATCTCTGACAAGAGCATAAACAATGGTGTGCAATCTTTTTTACAATAAATATTAAAATAAAAACTCTCACACAAGTGAATAGATATCAAGATGAATAATATAGTATGAAGAGATTGATCATTTGGAGGTTACATATTCCCTTATAATGGGATACTGGATACAAATCATTTTACGTCTCTCTTCTTGTAACTCCCCACACATATATTCATGGCCTTTCATGTCCAATATTAGATGCTATTCATAGGATTTTATGTCCTGTATATATTGATTGGAGTATTAATTAATGATTGGCCTATATATATGAGTGTTGAAAACCATAAGTGGTAGAGAGTTTTACTACCAAAAATAACCGGAAAATTTTAAAAAAGTCCCTGAACTTTTAGGAAATTTACAAAAAAATATCTGAATTTTAACAAATGACAAAAAGACACATAAACTTACCATTCTGTTACCAATAAAGCCTCCGGCGTTCAATTCCGTCAATTTGTAACTGATGGAGCTAACAGAATGCGGTAACCTTCCTACTTCTTTTACTTTTTACTTTCAAAAATTTCTTTTAAATCTTTCTTTTTTTAGTAGTAAATAAATAGGCAATAAAGTTCTTTTATTTTCTTACTATTTATCAAAAACTACTTTAATCCCATTTTTAACTATTTAAATCTACTTTAAACTTTCAAATTTTACATTTTTCCCTCTCTCCCTTTTTTTCTTTTTAAATTAGACTATACACCACCAATCAACCCCACAATCAACTGAAAGGGGAATTTCCCCGAAATTCAAACCCAAAATCACATAGAGAAGAAAGAGAGAGTTTCAGCTGATATATATATAGACGAATTTTCAAGTGAGGGAACAAAATGAGGGACTTTCATTTTCCGATCAAATTTTGAAAATCCGAACCATTCAATGTGTGCAGAACGTAATTTTAAGGATCCCTGCGAGAAATCAGCAAAAAAAATGACCGGGAAGGGCGTCATCCGAGCAATTTTTTTTTGAACCGTTCAATGAAAACTGCTCTGATGAAGCCCTTCCCGGTCATTTTTTTTGCTGATTTCTCACCGGGACCATTAAAATCACGTTCTGATAACTTTGAGCGGCTCAGATCATCGAAATTCAATCGGGAAGGGGAGTCCCGTATTTTAATAAAATGAGGGATCCCTCACCGGAACCTAACTCTATATATATATATATATATATATATATAGAGAGAGAGAGAGAGAGAGAGAGAGAGAGAGAGAGAGAGAGAGAGAGAGAGAGAGAGAGAGAGAGAGAGAGAGAGAGAAGTATAATTTTAATGTGAAAAACGGGGGTTAAAGTTATTTTTATAAAAAGTAAAAAATAGAGTTAAAGTAATTTTTGATAAATATAAGAAAAATAGAACTTTATTGCATTTTTATCTACTACTAAAAAACGAAAGAGTTAAGAGTAATTTTTGAAAGAAAAAAGTAAAAAAAAAGAAAAAGGGAAGGTTAACAGTAATTTTGTATTTTTGAAATTGGGGCTAGAGCTTTGGCGATTGGCTGTGGTGTTGATTGATGGTATGATGTCAAATTTCTGGTAAAAAAAAAAAAAGAGCGAGAGAGAGGGAAAAAAAATAAAATATGAAAGTAAAAAAAACGTTAAAGTAATTTTTCATAAATAGTAATAAAAAAAACTTTATTACACAGTTATTTATTGCTTAAAAAAGAGTTAAAAATAATTTTTTGAAGTACAAAGTTAAAAAAGAAGAAGGTTAATGTCTTTCATTAGCTTCATCCGTTACAAAATGACAGAATTGGACGGTGGGGGCTTTATTGGTTTCAGAATGATAAATTCATGTGTCTTTTTGTCATTAGTTAAAGTTTAGGTGTTCTGTTACAAAGTTCCTGAAAGTTCAGAGGTTTTTTTAAAATTTTCCAAAAAAAAAAAAATAAGAAGTATATATTGCTTGTGTTGTTTTACAAGGTAAGTGAGATATAATTTTGAGTACACGGGCGGCTCTTAGTTCATGAAAAGCTTTAATTGCACACAAAACTTCCTGAATGATCATTGTATTTTGGGAGTGGAACGTCGTATAACTTGGCGCTAGCAGAGACGTATTTTCTCCTAGAATAGTGCTTACGCATGACTCAATCAGTAAATTTTCTCTTAAATTCCTACTTTTATGCTTACATAATTATCTCAATAATTTTTATTCTTGTGTTGGTGTCTCTGTTCATAATAATTTACAAAAGTTCAAACGAATTTTTCCTAACAGTGGTCTCCTCCTCTTGAGTCCTGTAAATCTCCTCCTCCTCCTCCTCCTCCTCCTCCTCTCACTTTCTCTTGGGTCTTTTTTGTTGTGAGGGAAGCAGGACAAAGGAAAGTGATCTTTGTTTATCGCAATGCCTAAAACGTGATTATCCACTGTCCACAGGAAAGTGTGGCTTTAAAGCCATAGGAGGAAAATCGGATGGATAATTGATTTTTTTTAAGTACAAAAATAAATTCTTTTCAACAAACGTCCACGTCACTTTCAATATTTCTTTTTGGTTGATTTTTATCCAGGGTCATTTCATGGCATATTGACATTTTTAGTCCTCAAAGTATTACTTGCTTGCCGTTTTGGTCCCCAACATAACAATTGTAACAATTTCGTTCCTAAGAGCATCTACAGTGTAATAATCAAAAGCAAAATGTTGCTAAGGTTAGCAATGTTCGTTCAAAAAAGTGCTCATATTGGAATAACCAAACTTAGCAACATCTTAGCAATTTATCAAATTTTGGCCTTTGAATAATCAAAACTAGAACATTTTGCCAATAACCAAATTTTTCTCTCTCAATCAAGTATACCATCATTACGTAAAAATATTCTCTCTCTCTCTTCCCTTTTTTTTTCGCTCTCTCTCTCTCTCAACAATTATTTCAAAAAACAATTTTAAAAAACTGTTTTTTCATAATTTTTTTGTTTTTTTCAGAAATGTTTTTTTTTTAATGAAAACTGTTTTTTCAAAAATTTTAAAAACTGTAAGTAAATAAAGTGTGTTTTTAAAAAACTGTTTACAAAACTCTTTTACACAAAATTGTTTTTTTGGTAAACGGTAAAACTGTATTTATAGTTTTTAAAATTTCAAAACTGTTTGTGTAAATACAATTCTTTCATAATTTCTCAAAACTGTATTTATAGTTTTTAAGTGAACAAAGTGTGTTTTTTGAAAAACTGTTTTTTGTTTCCAAAAACCTTCTTTTTTTTCAAAAACTTTTTTTTATACAACTTTTTTTAACATAAACTGTTTTTTCTTCAAAAAAATATGCGTGAAATATTAATGAAGGAAAAAAATTTGGAAGGCTCATTGATTTTGATTATGGGCAAAAAATAACCAATGTGAGATTTACCATTGCTAAGTTTAACAACCTCTAAATGGATAATCAAAATCTGATGTGGCATGTTTTGATTATTCACATTTGCTTATTCCATTGCTGATGCTCTAACATTTCAATTTTGCATTTAAAAGGTTCTGTGGTTGACGGTGTCACCTCTCTCCGTTAAATTGATTGGATAAATTACAAATATCACCCTTAAGATTTATATTTAAATAATAGTAAAGCCCCTACTTAATTTCTACAAGGTTTTATATAAAAAAAAAATTGCATTTCTTTGATTTCTGTCAACTTTTTTTTTGGAATCATTGATTCATCTCGACAAGAGGCCAAAAAGTCAAAAATCACTATCGAAACTAATTTTTTTAAAATAAATTACAAATATCATCTGGCAAACCACGAACACCCGACAAAACCACCTCGAATTTTTTTTTTCCTTTGAACATTACAAGCACTTGATGTTTTCCTATTGACCTTATTTTTCATGAGGCCACTAATTTTTTTTTCAAATTAATAAATAATGCGGATAACTTGTGTGGAACCCAAAAGTGGACCCCAAAGTCCGATGGTCAATACCCGTAGACGAGTTTGACCCAAATTCTATTTGAAATAGAAGTGGAGAAATTGAATTGATTATAAGTAATATGAAGACCTACATGACAAAATCACTATTTTTTTCCGCAAACTCTTTTTACTTCTCCAAAAAAAATCGCATTCCTTTTACAACATATAAAAATGTATATATACACACAACACACACATAAAGATAGATTAATAGACGAGGTGGAGGGTTTTGAGTCTATGAGGTGGTGAGTTGAATGGGCGGTTATGGGGGTTGAAATGGCGGCTGCGGTCGGCGATTGCAAAGGTAAGTTGCTTATCGGTGGTGGGTGATAACAGACAAATTTTTTTGGATTGCTTTTGTAATCTATTAAAAAAATATCTTGGATAATAATTTTTTACTTTTTGGATTTGTCCTGTTTAGATGAACTAATAATTCAAGAAAAATTTATGCAAAAACAAATAAATATGAAAAAGATTTGAATACACCATATACAAATTAGGAATATTTAAATATCCATCCTCTTTATCCATGTTATGTAAGAATTCATCCATGCCATTTTTTCATGCTTATATTTTCATCCTTTTAGTATGTGAATTACCTTTCTTACTCTTTTCACTATGATATAAATATATTATGTTGATTGCTTTCCTAATTTAGTGGGATTTGATTGGATTATGTTCCGATTTAGTGGGATTGGATTGGATTGTTTTCCTAATCGAGTGAGATTTGGTAAATTTAAATATGATTGATTACTTTTATTTTTTATCCTATCACTTTTATATTTCAAATTAAATCGCATCGAAACAATAATAATTCATGATTTTTTGGTAATTTTAATATGATTGATTATGTCATGTTTATTAAATCGGTTTCAAGCTAGATTACGAATGGTCAGGAAACGTTGAAATCGACATGGTAATTTAACCATGAAACGCTGATCACGATAACACCTATTTTGATGGTAATTTAACCATATTTCATGGAATAAGATCAATTAAAAATACAACTTTTTTGGTTAATATGTGAGCATTTTAACATGATCAATACATGTAAAAATGTGGTCAACTTATCATGTTAATTTCATAAAACATAGACAATTTATCATGTCTGATTGGCCAATACCTATAATCCAAAAAGCTAAAATGTGATCAACTTATCATGTTAATTTCATAAAATATGGCCACTTTATCACCAACACAGAAGCACGTAATACAATTCTTATCCATGAAAACATAAGAATTAGATCACCACAAACAAACCAAAGACATACCCACACCCAATCCTTTCCCTAGTGTTAAATCCCTCTAAAAGCACCAAATCCTTTCTCTGGTGCTAAATGCATCTCACAGCAACAAAGCTCTTCCCGTTCTCCGATAAAGCAAAGCTCTCCACCTCTAGCTTTAGCATCCAATTCCATCTCCCAGAAAACGATGACTGTTGTACCGCCATCAATGGAGTTAGAACCACCATATCCCCCAGCGCGCCGCAAAGCTTCTGGTGGAGGGTGGGATGGAGGACGGCGACGGAGATGCAGAGGACGACCACTTGGATGCAGCGTACAAAGACAAGGATGCGAGGGATGGTGGCAGGGATGCGGTACGTCGACAAGGATGCTCAATGGGGATGGGGACGGATTTTGCGGTGGTGATGGGCGACGGGTGGCCTTTTATGGATTCCAAAACAAATTTCAGAAATATTCAAACTTCTAATGGGGTTTCCATTTTATGGGGATCAGATTGCACTGGGAGACGTAATTCATGGGCCTAATTCATTGCCAGGACTTGAAATATTAGGATTTCATCCCAAATTTCAGTGACATATATACATAAAGGTAGTTTTGGGATTAAAAAAGAGTGAGGATGAAAACATAAGTGTCAAAATTGAGCAGGATGAAAACTTACGAAGAGTGGGTTCTGAGGATGATTCTTTAAGTCTCACGAGTAGGGGCTTTACTGTTATGCAAATATAAACCTTAAGGGTGATATTTGTAATTTATCCAACCAATTTAACACAGAGAGGCAATGGCGTTAGCCACAAGGACCTTTTAAACACAAATTTTAAACATTGGATATGAAATTGTTACAATTGGTATGTTGGGGACTAAAACGACACTCGAGTAATATTTTGGGAACCAAAAATGTCAATGTGCCATCATTCGGCCCAGGACACCAAAAGCGTGTGGGAGGCATTTGCTGATTGGAAAAGACAATTCTATTCCCCGCGTTTGGCCTTGTGGTTATCCAAATCAGGGATACAATTGAAAAAATTAGGCAAAAAAGTGGCAGCCATTCAATTGGCTTTAAAGGTGAGACAACTTTCCTCCCACCCACCCAACCCCCATACCTTTACCGAAAAACATAAAAAAAAAAAAAACTTTCCTCCCAGTACTCGTTGTGCTTTAGCATCAACTGTGTTCAGAACCATTGCAGTTTGAGCCCGACTGGGCGCAAATGGCACGGAGAATGAAGGCGGCTGCTGAAACAGGAGATATCAATGGCTTGTACGATTCAATTAAGGAGGACCCTAATGTTTTGGATAGTATAGATGCTATACCTTTCATTGATACTCCTCTACATACAGCTGTCTCGGCAGGACATACTTATTTCGCTGTAGAAATCTTGAGATTGAAGCCATCATTTGGTAGGAAGCTGAATCCAGATGGGCTAAGCTCCTTGCACCTGGCTTTGATAAATCACAAGTTTGATACGGTAAAACGACTCATAAAGTTGGACAAGGAGCTCATACGGGTCAAAGGAAAGCAAGGGGAGACTCCTTTGCATTTCATTGCCGGAAAAGAAGACATCAATACCGATCAACAACAAAGAGTACTGGATGATCGCGTTAATGCCGATCAACAACAAAAAGAACTGGATGATCATCGCATTAATACTTTGGCAGAATTCCTTATTGCTTGCCCGAATTCAATTGGGGACTTGACAAATCAAGATGAGACTGCTCTGCATATCGCCGTTAGAACAAAGAATAAAAGTGCTGTAGAAATCATATTGGGACTTATTCGAAGGATCAACAAGAGAAGATTGCTGGCCAACAAAGATGACAAAGGGAACACTGCTTTGGATTTAGCGGTGGAAAATTCACAGCTCGAGGTATGGGGTCTATCCCTCTGATTGAACTCTTTTGATTACATAACCTTATATGCTATCAAGTAATTTGCAAGAATGGAATTTTATGTGTCTTATATTATACTAGAGGCTGGGCACACACGATGCGTGTACAAGTTAGATTTTCACAACATTTGTGAAAATTTGATCAAACAATAAGTGGGAAGTATTTTTACAAAAACGTTGTGAAAATCCGACTTGCACACTCATTGCATGTGCCCCAGCCTCTAGTACTCACTGAAGTGTTTTATTGAACACGTCAAAGACAATCCATGGATCAAATAGAGGACCCATTTGACAATTTGAATTTGACAAAACTCACATTCCTCTCCCCGCATTTGCTTCTTTTACTCCCCCGCTCATCCTACTTTCTCTCAACCCAAATGCAGTAAAAAGAAGAAGAGCCGAGCGTGGTGAAGGGTAGACCCTCGCCTCCATGTCTCCCAAACCAATTCACTATTATGGCTTTGAATGTCCAAATCAAGTAAAAACAATAGAATTGTGTTCGACTCCTCCTTTTTAACCCATTCCAAATTCAAATAGTTTACTCTAGCAAAGCCATAAGTCTACTCTAGCACACAAATAAGGGAGAGAAGATTGAGAGTGGACAAACCTGAGATGGTGGAAAGGTGGGGGATTTGCCGAAATTTGCCGGAAGAAGCAGCGATGGAGAGGACGAAGAAGCAGGTAGGGACAAAACTTTTTGGCAGTTACAGCTTGAAACGTGAAGGAAATAGAACTGTGTGTGAAGAAAAGATACAAACACAATTAATTAGGAACGCTACTTAGCTGTGAAGAAAAGATACAAACACAATTAATTAGGAGCACTACGGCTAAGTAATCCAACTATGTGAAGGTAGTTTCATGAAATGGCAAACCAATTGCAGAGAGGATTACATTAAATGGGACCAATTGCAGTTGATAGGGTAACTGGGATCTCGAAATGGAGGTTGCACTTTCAGGAAGATGAAGAGTTCGTGAAATGAGAAAGAGAGTTAGTGGGAGTGGATTTTGGTAACTGCTTTGGGTAGTTACTTTTGTTATAATGGCAATTTAATCCTAACAGTTAATTTCTCTCTCTCTTTATCATGTGTAATATTGGGATTCTTTTCAGGGTAATTGTGGAAAACAAAAAGCATGACAGAGGGAGACACCAAAAGGGTGCTCTCCCTTTATATATTAGAATAGATAACGAACAGCCGGTAGTTTTGGAGAATTTTTCTTGGGAAAATACAAAAAATGGGAACTTACATGTGCATGGTTGTGAGTGAGGAGAAAGATGCTTTTGACACAGTGATGGTATAATAGTCTATCTGTATTTTGTGTTTAAAAGAGCTAACCACTTTACTCCATTGTTTATAATAGTCTATCAGAAAATTAATATCTTCGCACCGGTTCAAACGGATTGAAAATTGAAACATTTGATTTTTTTAGGCTTTTTATATATTAAAAACTATGGTGCAAAAATTAAGTGTTCAAATTTTCAATCTGTTTGAACTTGTACGAAGATCTTAATTTTTTGATCATTTTATCCTAAAGAGTCATAATTATTTTTTTTGACTTTAAGGCTTTCAATGAGAACCCTAAGAGAATCATGGAAAGAAAAATCTATGTTTCCAACCAAACGACACCGTTTTGAGGTGAAATACCAACCTTGCCATTGGTTTTGACGGAGGGAAAGAACGGCGTGAGCTGCAGGGACCATTTAAACAAAAAATTGATATTTTGGGATGCAATGTTAGCAATTGAAATATTGGTGACCAAATTGGCATGACGGAAATACTTTGGGAATCAAAAAAGTCAAAAAGCCGTTTCCAACCAAACGACACCGTTTTGAGGTGAAATACCAACTTTGCCCTTGGTTTTGATGGAGGGAAGGAACGACGTGAGTCATAGGGATTATTTAAACACAAAATTGATACTTTGAAGATGCAATGTTAGCAATTGAAGTATTGGGGACCAAAGTGGCATGGCGGAAATACTTTGGGGACTAAAAAAGTCAAAAAGCCATATTTTGTGTTTAAAAGAGCTAACCACGTTACTCCATTGTTCAGGCTTCCAAATCTCTACATAGAAATTCATTATGTTAATAAGTTAACTCCATCGCTTAGGCTTCCAAATCTATAAAAAGAAGGGATTCATTACCTTATAATAAATTGTTGAGATGTGAAGACAATTTTAGAGTTGCAGAAAAAAATGACCCGGAAGGTTTTGGGTCCCGCCCAACGCAGGTTTTAGCTTTTTTTAGGGTTTTCTAGTATTAGCTTGTTTGCGTATATAAAAGCAAAGCTAGGGCTGCCTCTTTTTGTAACTCTGACATATTTTCATCATAGTGAAACACCCCAGCACCCCGTGGACGTACGATTAAGCAATCAGCTTAAGTCGGAACCACGTAATCTCTGTGTCTTGTTCTTTTCTCTGTTTTATATTGTTTTCTATTCTTGATTTGTTCTTCGATTGTGTGTGTTTGCTTGTGGGTTTGGACGTTCGAATCCCTAACAATTGGTATCAGAGCTCCGGGTTAGGAGGTCAAGGGTTTACACAATGGCTGAAGAAAAATACAAGATCGAGAAGTTCAATGGTACAAACTATGCTTTCTGGAAGATGCAGATGGAGGATATTTTGTATCAGAAGGATCTATATCTTCTGATCAGTGGCACGAAACCAGAAAGCATAAAGCAAACAGATTGGGATATTTTGGATCGCAAAACTTTGGGGACTGTGCGAATGAGCCTCGCGCCGTCGGTTGCGTTGAATATTGCTAAAGAAAAGACTACAGCAGATTTGTTCAAAGCCCTAAAAAATATATACAAAAAACCTTCTGCGGTGAACAAGGTATATCTTATGAAAAAGTTGTTTAACCTAAAGATGTCTGAAAACTCTATTGTTGCTGAACATCTGAATGAATTTAATACGGTCACGAATCAGTTAGAATCCGTAGGTATTAATTTTGATGATGAGATTAGAGCTCTTATTCTACTATCGAGTTTGCCAGAAAGTTGGAATAGACTTGTCGTGGCAGTGAGTAATTCCTCCGGGTCTGCAACAATAAAATTGGAGGATGTTACTGGATTGATATTAGGAGGAGAGCATCGGGTGAGGATGTTGCTTCGAGTTCAGCACTTAGTACAGAGGACAGAGGCAGGTCTGCAAATAGGGGAGGCAACAAGGGCAAAGGAAGAGGGAGTTCCAAGAACAGGGGCAGGAGTAAATCTCGTAGTAGAGAAGTGAAACCTGAAGGTTGTTGGAACTGTGGTCAGATGGGGCATTGGAAGCGAGACTGTAAGGCACCACTAAAAAAGCAATAGAACAGGAATAATCAAGGGGGTAAGAACACCGTCAACGTTTCCGAGGAATCGGATAATGAAGCCTTGATTTGTTCACTGGATTCTCACGATGAGTCTTGGATTGTAGACTTGGGAGCCTCATTTCATGCTACTTCAAGCATGAATGTGCTACAAAATTATGTGCAGGGAAACTTTGGAAAAGTTTATCTGGGTGATGATGAAGCTTGCAACATAATTGGGAAAGGGGATGTGTATATGACTCATACAGACGGGACAGTACTAAAATTGAAGGATGTTAGACATGTGCCCAGTTTAACAAGGAATCTTATTTCGGTGGGTCAGTTGTTAGAGGGTGGAGTGGTCACATCGTTTACATCAGACGCTTAGAAGATGAGCAAAGGAGCACTAGTTGTGGCTCATGGTAAAAAGGAAGGAACCCTATATGCATCTTCGGGTACTTACTATAGCATCGCAGTGGCAGCATCAGTGGTTGATTGTACTACGTGGCTTCGTAGGCTGGGTCACATGAGCGAAAAGGGCAAAGGTGGCAAAGACTCTAAAATTAGAGAAGTTTGAGCTGGTTCATACAGACGTGTGGGGACCATCTCAGGTGTCTTCTCTTGGTGGCTCACGTTATTTTGTTACTTTCATTGATGACGCTACTAGAAAATTATGAGTTTATTTTCTCAAGCATAAATCTTATGTGTTTAGTGTTTTCAAGAATTGGAAAGCATTAGTTGAGAATGAAACAGGAAAGAAATTGAAATGTCTGAAATCTGATAATGGCGGCGAGTATTGTGATGGTGAGTTTGAGGCTTACTGTGCTGCAAATGGGATTCGAAAGTTAAAAATGATCCCAAAGAAGCCAAGGCAGAATGGAGTTGCTGAGCGCATGAATAGGACGATCCTAGAGCGCGCAAGGAGCATGAGGCTACATGTTGGATTACCTAAGCAATTCTGGGCTGACGCAGTAAATACAGCGGCGTATTTAATCAACAAGGGACCTTCAGTTCCTTCGAACAATGGATTGCCGAAGGAGACTTGGTCAGGTAAAGAGGTAAATTTATCCCATTTACGTGTATTTGGTTGCATGGCCTATATGCATATTGAATCGAGTGATAAGGGTAAACTTGATACTAAGTCTCGAAAGTGCGTGTTCATAGGCTATGGTACTAATAGCTATGGGTATAGGCTATATGATTTTGAAAATCGAAAAACACGCAGGAGTATGGATGTGGTATTTAATGAGTTTGTTTTGTATAGAAATAGACAGAATCAACCCGATGAGGCTAATGAAAATTCAGACTTTGTAGAGTTTAAGGGGATCCCTGATAGTATTGTCTCACAGCCTTAAGATATTAATATACAACCTACTCCACAGGCAGATCCACAGACTCCTCCACTCAGGAGGTCTATACGTACCGTTAAACCACCAATGCGTTATTCTCTTGCTTTACACTATTTGTTGTTAACTGATAGTGGTGAACCAGAATGTTTCAAGGAAGCATTGCAGGTGGAGACCAGGGGAGAGTGGGAGCGAGCAATGGATGATGAGATGGATTCTCTCTCATCAAACCAGACTTGGGACTTGGTTCAGTTGCCCAAAGGGAAAAGAGCTTTGCACAACAAATGGGTATACAGGCTTAAGGAAGAATCTGATGGGAGCAAACGGTACAAGGCGAGGTTGGTAGTAAAGGGTTTTGAGCAGAAACCAGGTATTGACTACACCGAAATCTTTTCTCCTGTGGTAAAGATTTGTACTATCAGATGTGTCCTTAATATTGTGGCTGTTGAGAACTTGCACTTAGAGTAGTTAGATGTTAAAACTGCTTTCCTCCATGGGGATTTGGAGGAGGATATTTATATGTATCAGCCAGAGGGTTATGTTGTCAAAGGGAAAGAAGATCAGGTATGTAAGCTTTGAAGGAGTCTGTATGGGTTGAAACAGGCGCCTAGGCAGTGGTATAAAAGGTTTGATACCTTTATGACAAATACGGGGTTCAGTAGATGTCATGGGGATCATTGTTGTTATTTTAAGAAGCTTGGTAAATCGTATCTCATACTTTTGTTGTACGTAGATGATATGCTTGTTGCAGGTTCAAGCATGGATGAGATTGCTAATCTCAAGGCACAGTTGTCCAGGGAGTTTACAATGAAGGATTTGGGTTCTGCGAAGAAAATCCTTGGGATGCGAATTAGTAGGGACAGGGTGAACCGAAAGTTGAAGTTGTCACAGGAGGAATATGTTGAAAAGGTACTCAAAAGGTTCAACATGGAAGATGCTAAGCCTGTTAGCACACCGTTGGCAAGTCACTTTAAGCTTTCGAGGAGAAAAGGGGCAGTAACTGATGAAGAAAAGAACTACATAGTCAAAGTTCCATGTGCCTCGGCGGTAGGCAGCTTGATGTATGCTATGGTTAGCACGAGGCCAGACATTGCTCAAGCAGTGGGAGTTGTCAGCAGGTTTATGGCAAATCCAGGCAAGGAGCAATGGGAGGCAGTCAAGTGGATTTTGCAGTATCTGAGAGGTACTTCTGATTTGGCTTTGTGTTTTGGGGGTTCTGATATTTGTTTGCAAGGATATGTGGATTCGGATTTAGCAGGGGACATTGACAGCAGGAAGAGCACTACTGGGTATGTTTTTACACTGGGGAATGCAGCGGTTGATTGGGTCTTGCGGCTACAGAAAATAGTGACTATTTCCACAAAAGAGGCGGAGTATGTTGCAGGTACAGAGGCGTGCAAGGAAATGGTATGGCTAATGAGTTTCATGAAAGAGTTGGGTAAGGAACAGGACAATTGCAAATTGTTCAGCAATTGTCAGAGTGCAATACAACTGGCAAAGAACGCAGCTTTTCATTTGAGGACTAAGCATATTGACATAAAGTATTACTTAATTCGCTCTTTGTTGGAGGATGGACAATTCACTTTGGAAAAGATTCACACAAGAGATAATCCGGCAGACATATTTACGAAGGTGGTTACTGTGGAGAAGCTGAAGTCTTGTTCAGCTTCTATGGGTCTCCAAGCTTGAGTGGGTGGGTCTCCAGGCTTGAGTGGGAGGCTGGGTGCCGGTGGTGTTAATGATAGTTGATGATTGGCTGGATGTCTGATCATGTCTTCAAGTGGGAGATTGTTTAGATGTGAAGATAATTTTAGAGTTGCAACAAAAAATGACCCGGAAGATTTTGGGTCCCGCCCAACGCAGGTTTTAGCATTTTTTAGGATTTTCTAGTATTAGCTTGCTTGCGTATATAAAAACAAAGCTAGGGCTGCCTCTTTTTGTAACTCTAACATATTTTCATCATAGTGAAACACTCCAGCACCTCGTGGACGTACAATTAAGCATCAGCTTAAGTCGGAACCACGTAATCTCTGTGTCTTGTTCTTTTCTTGTTTTATATTGTTTTCTGTTCGTGATTTGTTCTTCGATTGTGTGCGTTTGCTTGTGGGTTTAGACGTTCGAATCCCCAACATAAATTGCTGATTTGTTTGTGTGCCTTATGCAGATTGTGAAGTTATTAGTTAAAGAACCCTTTGCGAACATAAGTGCAAAGAATTTAGACAAACATACTGCACTTGATATTGCTTTGCAACGTCTTGCTGATGTTGCCAGATCGGAGAGAGCTTTAGAAAATTCATCCTGTGATGAAAACTATGCTCTTGCTAAATTTTTGAATTCGCCCGAGCGACGTTTGGAAGTACTCTATAAACAAAAGTTTTTTATGGGTAGATCAGCGACAATGGAGTTGCGTAACATTGGACTGGTGGTAGCTGTGCTAATTGCAACGGCGACCTTCACAAGTGTACTTAGCCCCCCTGGAGGGGTACACGGTGGTGACTTCAACCTCCTTTCAGATGGCGGTAATTTCAGTGCCATGGTTACGTCCAACAACAACGATAACATCAGTGTTGTTGAGGGCAACTTATTCATTAGCACTGACAATCCTGCCAAACGACATCTGTTTGATGCACAAGATTTGGAATATGGGAATGCCTTCGTCCTTTTTTACGTATTTAACACAGTTGCCTTTGTTCTCTCGGCGGCGATGATAATGTTTGTCCTCCCAGGTATACCCATATTTTTGCTACTGCATGTGGCTCTTTTATATACGATGCTGAGCTATGGGACTTCATTTTACCTCATATCACCGTCGTTTGGTTACTGTACTATTTATGTGATAGCATCCACTCTTTGTGCGTCGCTGGTTTATTGCTGTAGGATTACGATGTTTGCAATTGAAAATATCGCCAAGGGAAAACGTAGAGTTCCCTTCTACTGGTCAAAGCTTCAAGGGGAACGCCTTGTGATGCTGAATAATTTGTTGGGCAATATTAATTGAGTGATCGGTCCAAAACCAGATGCGCCAGTTGCCAAACACAACATTGGCAAGTGTGAGAGGTTGTCGTCGTTATTGTTGTTTGGTTTTCCTTTATTTGTTCTATGTAATCTTGCTTTTGTTCTGATGTATTAGATTGGACTACAAGAATAAACTATTTTTCTTCTCTCGCTTCTCTTCTCACTTTCAAATCTGTTGCTAACATGCGTGGTATTGTTGGTCCAAATAACAACCCAAGAGGGGGTGAACTGAGTACGTATCTCAAATATAATGTGTTATTAGAAGTTAATTGTGAGAATAGATTAATAAATAAACAATGATCGCAACCGATTGAGCAGGCTCCAAATATATCAACACCGCAGATTGAGCAAGCTCAGACAGAGCAGAGATTAAGGGCCACAATAATTAAAGTAGATACCGAACTTCTTCAATGGTAAGGCACAATATTACAATGAGGATCATTACCTGTCAAGAATTCAATTCATGGTCTCAAGACTCTCAACCTTTTGACTTGATGAAGACTGGACAGTAGACAAATTGCCCTTATTCTACCTCACCTAGAGTTAAGCCTGAGGCTTTTGGTAACAGTTTTTAGCCTTCCCTGGCACTTCCACTCTATTCTCGTGGCAATCTCTATAGCCAAAATTGATTAAAAAAGATTCGTGATTTTCTTATGTTCTTGAACTTCAAAACATGCTGTAGCACAGGTTATCGTACTTCAGAATGGTGTTCATTTATGTTACAGAATATAGAAGGGTACCAATAACACAAGCGGCTACCCTCATAACCTGAGCCCTAGTCCTCCAAAGTTCAAAGGGTACGTTATAGGATTTCACCCTAATTGGCACACAAAAGAGAGTTCACCCCTTAGAATAATGTATGCCTCCGGGGGCTTAACACTTGATTAAAGTACCACCAACATAGAGGGGACCCCCATCAAGAATTTGCCCTTTAATTAGTAAGTAAGTTCTTCGTATAAGTTGTATGTCTTTCAATAGTTTCTCCACACCTTTGCTTTTACGTTGTTGAAATATGTCACTGAAAAGCGTTCTTCTGTTTCTCTTCTGAGTGAAATAAACTGTGGCAAGAGAAGATGTTAAAGATCGGTTACTGTGCTCCTAGAAATGTGTTTTGCATACAATTACCGGAAAATGATCTTGAGTTTTTGGTGTTCACTTTGTAATGTACAATGTCATTGGTGGATCATGGTTTTGTTCAGCACGTCCAGCACACTCCTGCGCGTGCGCATGGATCTCACTCAACATCACGTACGCGCCACTGGATAAACCGCGCATGTGAGCTCTCTGGAACTCCGTTTGCGAGCTCTCCTAGTCTCCTTGTTTCAATGCCTGTCATGGATGACCTCAATTTTACCCATCTCTTTGAAGCAATCTCTCTCGGTGGGCCGGGCAAATGCAACACAACTAAAATAAAAAACGACTAGTACGTTGTTCAAATATAGTATAACTTTCTTGCCACATTGATCAAAAATCTCGAGCCATGTGATTATGTGAACCCTGGTCATTGAAATGGTAATCACATCGAAGGAGATCCATCTAGATGACACTGGCCAGTTAAAACCATTTGGCATCGACTAAAATAATGACTACCTGAAGACTAGCTAGGACTTGGGTCTTTGTATAATATTTTCCTTCACCTACCTGAAGACTAGCGAGGACTTGTGTCTTAATATAATATTTTCCTTCACAAAAGTGATAACTTTCCTCCCACTCGTAATTGTGCTTTAGTATCTTAGGCTGGTACGAGTCAATAATTAAGGACCCTAATGTTTTGGATCGTATAGATGCATGTAAGCCTGTCAATGGACCGGATTCGATCTGAAAAATTCGATCCGAATCCGATAATGTCGATCCGATAATCCGAATCCAATAATCCAAATACGGATCGGATCGGATTAAATCCGTAAACAATCCGATCCAAAATTTTATTTTTAAAAATACTGTAAATTTTTATTTTGAAAAAAAAAATTTTAAGAAGCTATATTTTTATCGGATCGGATCCGAATTTTTCGAATTCAAGTCTTATCGAATTTGAATTTATTGGATCCGACCTACTAACAGGCCTAGATGCATGCGATACCTTTTGTTTGATACTCCTCTACACGCAGCCGCCTCAGCGCCGGACATGTTGATTTCGCTATAGAAATCTTGAGATTGAAGCCATCATTTGGTAGGAAGCTAAACCCAGATGGATTAAGCTCTTAAGCTCCTTGCACCTGGCTTTGATAACATATTAGGTTTTGCACATATATTATTGGTTAATACATCAACCGGTAAAATTAAACGTTGTGTTTGGTTGAGAGTTTAGTTTAGTTTAGTTTTGGTAGTGGGATTGAAGATAGGGGTAATGATTGGAAAGAGATAGAGAGAGATGTGAAAGTAATAATTGGAATAATAAGATAATGATTGGAGAAAGAAGTAGGGTAATGATTGAAAAACAAAACTAAAACAAAACTAAAATGACAAACGAACAAAAACAAAATAATTTCTGAGCACCCTATTACAAATTTCTAGAGCCGCTACTGGCTCCACGCCCATACCAATTACTGCCGATCGAAAGTCTCCCCACTGCTCAGATGGGGACTGCTCCACATGGCCTTGTGTTAGCACCTTGATTTCCAAGGCTTGCTAAGCTTGGCTAGTGGTGGCACCTTGCACCCTAGCCAACCGATGGAAACTAAGGCATGAGGCAGGCATGTCTTTTCAAGGTGACCCGATGGTGTCGGTTGGTGTCGACACTAGTCCTGTAACACCCTTTATTTATGAGGTGTTTTCATGTCATAAATAAAAAAATAACAGAGAGAAAACCCAAAGGGGCTTCTGTCTTCTGCGTTAGGGGAGAGAGAGAGAGAGAGAGAGAGAGAGAGAGAGAGAGAGAGAGAGAGAGAGAGAGAGAGAGAGAGAGAGAGAGAGAGAGAGAATCGGACGGAGAAGAAGAGAGGAAGAGGAGTTAGGATTTGAAGCCGTTTATCTTGAATTAAGGTTTGATCTTGTTAATTCTTGCTTCCTAGTTCTTGATTCCACACTTCTCTTGCTTCAATTCATGTCTTAGCTTGGTGTATGCATGCTGATTTGGGTGTGTTTTGAGTTGTTGAGATGGGTTTTTGGGAGAATTTCGTGGGGGTTGTGACTGCTGTCAAAACCTAGAAAATCTGCAGAACAGGGTCTCGGTTTTTGGGGATTTCCGTCTTCTTAAACTCAGAATTGAGTCTTGGTTCCTTCTTATGAAATAAAGTAGACTTGAGGCTTGTTCTTTTGCGCCTAGAATCACAAGAAATCGTTAAGAATTCAATTTATAGTGATTTTTAGAATACTGCTCTGCAATCTGGAAATCTGGGAAGCTTACAGAGCTGCATGTTTCATCATTTTTTTTTAGTTAAACGACTCTCCTAGTTATGGGTCCTTGTGAGTCTGAAATATTGATAAGTTGGTGACGTTTTGGCGTTGAAATTACTAAAAAGTATGCAGTATTCAATTTTTAATGAATTTTCGAACACGGACTGTTCTGCTGGAAATTGTGCTCCGCTGCACAGAATTTCTGAGTTTGAAAGTGATTTTGACTAGGTTTCTTCATTGTGAAAAATCTGAAAAAATTCAGGGATGAACGTTGGTGTGTGGTAATGGTGTGTACCAAATTTGGGATTTATTAGATGCATATTCTAAGTTTGGCGGATTTTATAAGTTGATGTGTCCTTGCTGAGTTTTGTATTTGCTGCACTGATACATTTTGAGAAAATGATCATATCTTTTAGCTCGAGTATCGGGTTAGTGCACGGGTTGTTGATTCTGAAACTAGACTCGTATGTATTTTGGAATATGTAAAGGTTGTGGTTTAGTTTGTACCAGGTTAAATCAGTTTTTGATTTGAAGTTGATAGACGTGCTGAATCTGTGATTTTGAATAGATTTTTGTGTAACTTTGGACGAGCATAACTTTGTCGTCCGGACTCCGTTTTTAACAAATTTTATATCAAAATTCATGTACCGGAGGTGTACTTTCTAATGGTGGTGGTTTCATAATCTGGTTTTAACCCTATAAGAAGTTATAGGTCGAAATACAACAGGATGGTCATGGTTTCAAATCGATTTTAAGAGTTATATCATATTTATACTCTTACGTTTGATTGGGAGCACTTCTAAGCCTTAAGATGGACATATTTGTATTTGTTGGGTATTGTCTAATACCTTATTAGGTTTATAATTTGGTATCAAATGATTGGTAAATGGTTTAGGGGTGTTGGTGGCATTATTAACCTCATTTGACACTTGTTAGCATGATGAATGTATTATGGGGTGTACCATATATTTACTTAAACATTCCAAGGGATTCATATGCTGATATGGTAGCTTGTGGTTAGGTAACAAGCCGGTCAAATAGGAGGTGCCGAAACCGTAAGTTTGGTGTATAACTCGGTCGATGCAAAGGTGAGTGTGTCTGATATGGTTATCTTTAATGAGATATTGCTGTAATGGTGAATGTATATCATGCTATTGTTGTTTAGCTTATGATATGTGAGAGTTTGATTCATAGATGTTGTTCTATATTGAATTGAACTTGAATGTTGGCTTAGTGCCCGATGATTGGCTTTATGCCAAAAGGCTTTTATGCCTTAAATTATTGGCTGTGTGCCCAGTGATTGGCTTTATGCGATATGGCTTTATGCCTTAAACTATTGGCTGTGTGCCCGGTGATTGGCTTAATGCCAAAAGGCTTATGCCTTAAATTATTGGCTGCTTATCTGGTGTTACTTTTTTATTTCTCGATAAACTGTTGACAAGTTGAGATTATCTTTTAGCTGTTGGATATTACTGTTATGTTGTATTTGGAGGATGTGGTGATTATATCTGTTACGTACATTTGAGTATCTCAGAAATGTTGAGAATTTATATTTTGGTTGTTATTTATTCGGTTGTTGCTATATTTTGTTGAGCATTTCTATATCTCACACACTCTGGCTTTCCTTTTTGGTCTGCCAGGTAGCAGGTTGCGTAGAGTGGGTCCACTACCGGTCAACGTGTTGAGAAGTGTTTGGGCTAGCGTCAGATGATGTGGATAAGCGAGTTGGTTGTAGGTAGTGAACCAAAAAGTTGATTTTTATAAGTAAAAAATATGTTGTTGGTGGATGTGTTGAAGTTTAGAATTTTTAAAGTATTGTAAAACTATATTGTGATTTAGTTGTGCGAGGTCATGGTTGGTTGGTCGATACGTCGACTCATTTTTATGTTAAGGTGATAAGTCTTCCGCTGGGTGTTATTCTGACAGGTTGTGAGGTGTGGTTCAGTTTTTGGTGTGGAATGTCACGTGGTCGCGTCGACTCGGGCCCACATTGGGTGCCGTTTGCGGGGCGGGGCGTGACAGCTTGGTATCAGAGCTAGTACGATCTAGTCTCTGTGTTGAGAGTCGATTGGGGGTTTGGTAGTGGACCATATGGTGTTGTGTCTGTCGAGTAGGGGTTAGTGGGTGACTAACGTGTCCGTATTTAATACTTAGCACTATGTTGTTATTGGTGGTTTGAATTGTTGAAACAGGTTATTGATATTGCTCAGTTCATGGAGCAGCAAATGGTAATTATTCCATGGCAGATTGCGCTGGCACTGGCAGTGTCTTATGTGGGTCGTGTTCTGTGTGTTAGAATTAAATGGACTGAAGGGTTCATGGCATTATAGAGAGTATGTGCTAATGCGTGTCAAGGAGCCCAGGCTTTGCTGGATATGGTGATAGGTATTTTCAATATTGAATGACGTTGGGTGTAGGTAACAGTAGATGTGTGGTTAAAATTAATCACTCTGTTATTAATACTTTATGTGCACTTAGAGTAATTATATGCTTTTGTAAGATGCGATTTATGTTGTAATGAGAAGGTTGTATTGTTATGTGGTGTGTCAACCTTGCTATAGTGTAGGTTAGTGGTGGGGAGACTCTTGAAAATTGGAGCTTACAGACTAGTGAAGCTAATTTGAATTTGAAATATTAGCATTAAAGTTGTAAGTTTTGGTGGTGAATTTGAGGAGACCTTGAAAAAAAAAAAAGGGGTGTGAATCTTTAGAAGCTATATTGCTTCATTGATGTGTGGTTGGGTATGTGTCTAGTATGTGCATGCGAAGGAGGTGACATACACATAGAGATATATACACATAGAGATATATGTAGTACTAGATACAAGGTTTGAGATGGTTGTTATCCATCCGTTGTGTGGGAAGTATTAACTATTATAGAAGTTGAAAACTTTTGAAATGAGTTGAGCGGGTGTGGAGAACGTTGAACTTTCTAAAAAAAAAAGAATTGTGGGTATGTACACATCTAATGTAGTAATGTTTTTGGGCATAGTGCCTAAGGAAATGATGTGGGGTTGTAAATACTTTCGTTTAGTTGAAAGGATCAAATAAGGTGGAAGTTGAGAATCTTACAGATGACGGTTTTGTGTTGCCTTGAGTTGGGTGTATTCAATAACGTTATAATCTTATTTATGGGAATTTGAATAAATAGTGATGTGTATCGATGTACTATTGCATTTGGTTATGTGTTCTTAAGTGACATGTAAAGTATTGAGTATGTGGATACATGTGATGTGAGTACGTGGGTATATGTGTTATAAGTTGATAAATGTAGATAGAAAACATAATGGTTTATTGTTACGTGAAGATGGTTATATTGGTTCTATGTGAACTAGTATATGGTTTTGGTTGTCTATCAGGTGATAGGTGTAAGTGAGTATTATTCGATATCTTATTACCTATACGAATGAGTGTTAAAAGGGTTGGTGAGATAGTCGTCGGATGTAGTGTTAATGAGTGAAATGGTTGCCTAATGGTCGGAGTAGTGAGTTTGGAAGGAATAGAGAGTCATGTTCTGGGCGATGGGAATTAGTTGGAAAATAGGAGCAGATACAAATGGTAACTGTGAATGGTTGATATTACAAAGTGGGAGCTGTGTTTTAGGCTCTAATTTGTTTAACGGGGTTTGAATGGTGCAAGTTAGAGAGATGCAAGTTTGACTGTGATTGAATAGTATTGAAAAAGTGGGCAATGTCTATAAACAGTTGCAAGGATTAGATGAGAAATGGGTTAACTTCGCGGAAGTGAAATTGAAGCAGATTGCAGGTGATCTTGAAAACCATTATGAGAAAATGGGACAGGTATAACCTTTATTTGTTGTTTGATTTGATAACATGATCATGCATTATGGTTTCGTGTCAGAGTCAGTCCAGTCGACTGGAGCGTCAGTGGTGTTGTGATGAAATAGGCAACGTGCCTATCAAATCATGATACATCTTACATATTGTCATATTCGCATGCCATCAATGATATATATGTTGCGGACTAACCTTGTTTTGAAGGGACACGTTACAACAAAACTGAGTTCGGGTTTCTGAAACAAAATTCGGAGATGGTATAGAGTTGACAGTGGGACATGGAATAGTGTTGGGATTTTTGATTCTGATGGAGTAATGGATTCACCTAGATCCATCTAGAGGATGGTAAGACAAGTGATATGGTACAATTAGGCGTTTGAAATGTTAGGGTGGATGATGTTGGGGTCTATGAGGGAGTGCATGGAGAAAGTGGGTTAAATAAAGCACAAATGGTTGCTAAGATCAGAGAAGAAATCTTAAGTGATAATTAGGCTACTGTAGCAACAGGTTTTGTGATGGGTTGATGGTTAGGAAGTTAAGTGGGCTATTGATATGTATTAATATGCGTTGGGTTGGATTGTATATTAGTAGTATATACAAAATTTCTTGAGGTTTTGTTCGTGTGGGATAGATGTGATTGTGTTGGTGTATCTGAGTGATAAAATGGTCAGTAGAGCATGATTATATAATACACATATAATGTTGTTTTGAGATTGGTGTTTGTTGGTAAATCAAGTAGCGATAATGTGCTGGTTGATACTACGAGATTAAAAATTACTTTTCTAAAAGGTAATACTCATGTATTGAGAATGCGTGTTAATGTGGTGGTCATGGTGGTTTAGAAATTTGGTACCGTGATGAGAGTTGAGGGCCACAGGTTCTTTTTGAGAGGATAAATTGGTATTATGTTAGTACCTGCAAGACTCATATAATTATTTTTGTCGAAAGTCGATGTGAAACAAGAAAGTTTGAAATATAAATCATAAGGGTGTTATTTTTCTGTATGTCTTGTGTCATAAAGACATGGTTAACAAAGGAGAGATTTGGTTGGAGATGAAGGTAAATGAGAATGGATTACAACCGTGTATTTGAAAGAGTGGCTGATTTGAGGTTTCGTCTGTATGCATTGTCTTTTGAAAAGTGCTGCACATATCAAGGTATTATGAAGTTGTGTAGTTAACGATTTATTTGCTTATGATGATGGTGTTGCTAGGATTGGTCATGGGACAAGATTGTTTTAATAACCTATTGGTTCTGGTTGTCGCTATTGGCTCTAATTTCGAGGACGAAATTCCTAAGAGGGGGAGAGTGTAACACCCTTTATTTATGAGATGTTTTCATGTCATACTTTAGTAACTTAAAGGGCTAAAGTGCATTTTTTTTTAAGAGCTGTGCATGTGTGCCGTGTGTTGGTGAGGTATGTGTGTGAGGTGTATCTTAAAAAAATAACAGAGAGAAAACCCAAAGGGGCTTCTGTCTTCTGCGTTAGGGGGGAGAGAGAGAGAGAGAGAGAATCGGACGGAGAAGAAGAGAGGAAGAGGAGTTAGGATTTGAAGCCGTTTATCTTGAATTAAGGTTTGATCTTGTTAATTCTTGCTTCCTAGTTCTTGATTCCACACTTCTCTTGCTTCAATTCATGTCTTAGCTTGGTGTATGCATGCTGATTTGGGTGTGTTTTGAGTTGTTGAGATGGGTTTTTGGGAGAATTTCGTGGGGGTTGTGACTGCTGTCCAAACCTAGAAAATCTGCAGAACAGGGTCTCGGTTTTTGGGGATTTCCGTCTTCTTAAACTTAGAATTGAGTCTTGGTTCCTTCTTGGGTGTGTTTTGAGTTGTTGAGATGGGTTTTTGGGAGAATTTCGTGGGGGTTGTGACTGCTGTCAAAACCTAGAAAATCTGCAGAACAGGGTCTCGGTTTTTGGGGATTTCCGTCTTCTTAAACTCAGAATTGAGTCTTGGTTCCTTCTTATGAAATAAAGTAGACTTGAGGCTTTTTCTTTTGCCCCTAGAATCACAAGAAATCGTTAAGAATTCAATTTATAGTGATTTTTAGAATACTGCTCTGCAATCTGGAAATCTGGGCAGCTTACAGAGCTGCATGTTTCATCATTTTTTTTTTAGTTAAACGACTCTCCTAGTTATGGGTCCTTGTGAGTCTGAAATATTGATAAGTTGGTGACGTTTTGGCGTTGAAACTACTATAAAGTATGCAGTATTCAATTTTTAATGAATTTTCGAACACGGACTGTTCTGCTGGAAATTGTGCTCCGCTGCACAGAATTTCTGAGTTTGAAAGTGATTTTGACTAGGTTTCTTCATTGTGAAAAATCTGGAAAAATTCAGGAATGAACGTTGGTGTGTGGTAATGGTGTGTACCAAATTTGGGATTTATTAGATGCATATTCTAAGTTTGGCGGATTTTATAAGTTGATGTGTCCTTGCTGAGTTTTGTATTTGCTGCACTGATACATTTTGAGAAAATGATCATATCTTTTAGCTCGAGTATCGGGTTAGTGCACGGGTTGTTGATTCTGAAACTAGACTCGTATGTATTTTGGAATATGTAAAGGTTGTGGTTTAGTTTGTACCGGGTTAAATCAGTTTTTGATTTGAAGTTGATAGACGTGCTGAATCTGTGATTTTGAATAGATTTTTGTGTAACTTTGGACGAGCATAACTTTGTCGTTCGGACTCCGTTTTTAACAAATTTTATATCAAAATTCATGTACCGGAGGTGTACTTTCTAATGGTGGTGGTTTCATAATCTGGTTTTAACCCTATAAGAAGTTATAGGTCGAAATACAACAGGATGGTCATGGTTTCAAATCGATTTTAAGAGTTATATCATATTTATACTCTTACGTTTGATTGGGAGCACTTCTAAGCCTTAAGATGGACATATTTGTATTTGTTGGGTATTGTCTAATACCTTATTAGGTTTATAATTTGGTATCAAATGATTGGTAAATGGTTTAGGGGTGTTGGTGGCATTATTAACCTCATTTGACACTTGTTAGCATGATGAATGTATTATGGGGTGTACCATATATTTACTTAAACATTCCAAGGGATTCATATGCTGATATGGTAGCTTGTGGTTAGGTAACAAGCCGGTCAAATAGGAGGTGCCGAAACCGTAAGTTTGGTGTATAACTCGGTCGATGCAAAGGTGAGTGTGTCTGATATGGTTATCTTTAATGAGATATTGCTGTAATGGTGAATGTATATCATGCTATTGTTGTTTAGCTTATGATATGTGAGAGTTTGATTCATAGATGTTGTTCTATATTGAATTGAACTTGAATGTTGGCTTAGTGCCCGATGATTGGCTTTATGCCAAAAGGCTTTTATGCCTTAAATTATTGGCTGTGTGCCCAGTGATTGGCTTTATGCGATATGGCTTTATGCCTTAAACTATTGGCTGTGTGCCCGGTGATTGGCTTAATGCCAAAAGGCTTATGCCTTAAATTATTGGCTGCTTATCTGGTGTTACTTTTTTATTTCTCGATAAACTGTTGACAAGTTGAGATTATCTTTTAGCTGTTGGATATTACTGTTATGTTGTATTTGGAGGATGTGGTGATTATATCTGTTACGTACATTTGAGTATCTCAGATATGTTGAGAATTTATATTTTGGTTGTTATTTATTCGGTTGTTGCTATATTTTGTTGAGCATTTCTATATCTCACACACTCTGGCTTTCCTTTTTGGTCTGCCAGGTAGCAGGTTGCGTAGAGTGGGTCCACTACCGGTCAACGTGTTGAGAAGTGTTTGGGCTAGCGTCAGATGATGTGGATAAGCGAGTTGGTTGTAGGTAGTGAACCAAAAAGTTGATTTTTATAAGTAAAAAATATGTTGTTGGTGGATTTGTTGAAGTTTAGAATTTTTAAAGTATTGTAAAACTATATTGTGATTTAGTTGTGCGAGGTCATGGTTGGTTGGTCGATACGTCGACTCATTTTTATGTTAAGGTGATAAGTCTTCCGCTGGGTATTATGCTGACAGGTTGTGAGGTGTGGTTCAGTTTTTGGTGTGGAATGTCACGTGGTCGCGTCGACTCGGGCCCACATTGGGTGCCGTTTGCGGGGCGGGGCGTGACAAGTCCGTTGGGCAAGTGGCAGCTGGGATGCAAGTGATAGCCCGATGATTATTGGGGCATGGATGCTAAACGGGAAGCTAGCTTGTGGGACAATGCAATCAGAAAATGGCTAAGTATTTGGAGCTGGGTTGGATCACGAAATTGGCCAGGCAGCCTTGATTGGGATCAGGCAAAACGGTTATTGACGGTTACTACATTCTGCACAAGTCGCTGGCAGGCAGGGACAGGTGTCCCCAGCAGAATCGGGCAGTTATTAGCAGTTATTGCCAGGCAGTTTTACTTTCCTATGTGCTGGCAGCTTGTGGCTGTGCCAGCACAACCCTAGGGCAGTTGGGGGTGTCAACTGCAGATCATGGGGCCACCCCATGATCCCATTTCACTTAGTGGCCACGTTTTATTGATTGTAGCCTTATAAAGGCACTGCATTTTCGAGTCTAAGGCAGAGGGATGTTCTGTCTAGTACTCTAAGTGTTTTCCTTGTATTGTCGGTGCAATAAAAGGTTGGGAACGGGTTCCTGTAAACGGTGTGCGTGCTAGACTTCATTCAAACTCGTGTGTGTGTGTTTTACTGTGGGCTGAGACCAAGTCTTGCTGGGAAACTTGGTGCCATCACGGGCAGAATCTGTAGGCGAAATTCAGCCCCGTGACAGTTGGTATCAGAGCTTCGGTTGGAGTTATGGCTGCGAATGCGGCTCTGGATGCAGTTCGGGAACGTGTTAAACAGTTGGAAGATCTCGTGGGTATTGATGATTCTGATGAGGGCGTTACCTTGGTTGATCGATTGGAAGTTGTGTTGGCTTCGGTTCAATCTCAGAAAACCGAACACGAAGCACACGTTGCTCAGACGGAAACCAGGTTTACAGAGGTGTTGAATGATATGACCAAACTCTCGGATGTCATGAAGGAAAGAGTTTCCAACTTGGAGTCGGAATTGGTGGTGGTAAAGAGGGCCTTTCTTGGCCGCCCCGAAAGTTTCGATGCTCGTGTTAGCATGAAAGTTCCTGAACCAAAGGCTTTCGGTGGTGCCCGAAATGCCAAAGAGTTGGAGAACTTCCTCTGGGATATGGAGCAGTACTTCTCTGCTGCTCGTGTTCCAGTGGGAGATCGGGTGACGATAACTACTATGTATCTCGCTGGAGACGCTAAGCTCTGGTGGAGAACTCGATCTGAGGATGATGTCCGTCCAAAGATTGAGACGTGGGAGTCCCTAAAGAAGGAATTGAAGGATCAGTTCCTGCCTTGCAATTCTTCATGGCTTGCAAGGGAGTCGCTGAAACGATTGAAGCACACTGGTACGGTGCGAGATTATGTGAAGGAATTCAGTTCGTTGATGCTTGACATCAAGAACATGTCGGAAGAGGACAAGCTGTTCAACTTTATGTCGGGTCTGCAGAATTGGGCTCAGTTGGAGCTTCGAAGGTTGGGAATCAAAGACTTGCCGATGGCTGTTGCTGCTGCCGACGGCTTGGCCGACTTCAAACTGATGGGTAAATCCAATGCTTCTGAATCTAGCGGTTCGAAATCGAAAACTAAGAACAAGAAGGATGGTGAAAAGAAGGCTGGTTCAAAGAAATGGGAGAAGCCCCAGAAGTCGAAGCCGACGGGTGACAATAAATCGCAGGACAAGGGGAATTCCAATTCTGGTTGCTTTATTTGTAACGGGCCACATCGGGCAAAGGATTGCCCAAAACGTGAGAAGCTGAATGCTATTTGCGTTGATGAAGCCAAGGGGGCAGATTCTGACTCGGATGGTCATGTTCGAGTCAACCCGTTGCAGTTACTGAATGTCATTCATGCAGACAAGGCCCCGGCCTCGCAGAGATCAGGTTTGATGTACGTTAAAGTGTTGCTTTGTAATATTGATGTGTTGGCAATGGTCGATACATGAGCCACACACAATTTCGTTTCAGAACGGTTGGTCAATTCGCTCGGCCTTAAAGTTGTCAAGAGTTCCAGTCGGATTAAGACGGTCAATTCCACTGCACAAACTATGCACGGATCAACCAGTGATGTTCAAATGAAGGTTGGTGACTGGAACGGGCGGGTGGACTTGATGGTGGTCCCACTTGATGACTTTGAACTTATTCTTGGGAATGATTTCTTTGTGGCTGCTAAAGTGGCTTTGATGCAACATTTCGGTGGGATATTTATTGCTGATGAGAAACAACCTTGCTTTGTGCCCCGGTGTTCCAAGGCAGAAAAAGCCAAGCAGGCAAGAGAAGATACGGGTGGTTGGCTGTCGGCAATACAAGTACAGAATGGGCTGAAGAAGGGTGAAATGACTTACCTTGCAGCACTGGTTGAGATTAAACCAGACGTGAAGGTTGAAGTCCCGGACGAGGTGGCAATCTTGCTAAAGGGTTTTGCTGATGTGATGCCTCCAGAATTGCCTAAGTCTCTCCCTCCTCGACGGGCTACGGATCATAAAATTGAGTTACTTCCAGGCGCTAAGCCTCCGGCTAAGGCCCCTTATCGGATGTCTCCGTTAGAGCTTGCGGAATTGAGGAAGCAGTTAACGGAACTGCTTGATGCTGGCTTGGTTCAACCCTCAAAGGCTCCTTACGGTGCCCCGGTTCTGTTCCAAAAGAAGCAGGATGGTTCATTGCGGATGTGTGTTGACTATCGGGCACTAAACAAGGTTACAGTAAAGAACAAGTATCCAGTCCCGTTGGTGACCGATCTCTTTGATCGGCTATGCAAAGCCTCCTATTTCACGAAGTTGGATCTCAGATCGGGCTATTGGCAAGTCCGTGTGGCAGAAGGGGATGAGGCAAAGACCACATGCGTAACTCGGTATGGTTCTTTTGAATTTTTAGTTATGCCATTTGGTCTTACGAATGCTCCTGCGACGTTTTGTAACTTGATGAACGATGTTTTCTATGATTGTGTCGATGATTTTGTAGTTGTGTACTTAGATGACATTGTTATCTATAGTGAGTCCTTGGAAGACCATTTGTCCCATCTTAGTGACGTGCTGTCCAGGCTTAGGAAGCACGAATTGTATGTAAAAATGGAGAAGTGTGAGTTCGCCCAACAGGAAATCAAATTCCTCGGGCATGTAATTAGCAAAGGCCATGTAAAAATGGATAGACGGAAGGTTCAGGCCATTTTGGACTGGCCGCCGCCTACCAAAGTGTCGGAATTACGATCTTTTCTTGGATTAGCTAACTATTACAGGAAGTTCATCCACAACTATTCAAAGATGGCGGCCCCTTTGACAGAGTTGTTGAAGAAAGATCAGACTTGGCAGTGGGAAGCTGGCTGCCAAGAGGCCTTTGAAAAGCTCAAGGTTGCTGTGGCAAGCGAGCCAGTGCTGCGGCTGCCCGACTTTGAGTTGCCTTTCAAAGTGCACACGGATGCCTCAGACAAAGCAATTGGAGGGGTACTTGTGCAAGAGGGCCATCCTGTTGCCTTTGAAAGCCGGAAGCTGAATGATGCAGAGAAGAGATATTCCACTCATGAGAAGGAAATGACGGCTGTGGTGCATTGCCTTCAAACTTGGCGAGTTTACTTGCTGGGTACAAAATTCTTGGTATTAACGGATAATGTGGCGAATACTTTTTTCAAAGTGCAGAAGAAATTATCGCCAAGGCAGGCTCGCTGGCAAGAATACCTTGAAGAGTATGATTTTGAGTGGAAGCACAAACCTGGTCGTCATAACCAGGTTGCCGATGCTTTAAGCCGCAAGGAAGTGCTGGGGTACATTGCTGCTATCTCTCAAGTTGCATCAGGCTTTGTGGACAGGATCCGGGTGAATGCTGGAAATGATTCTGAGTATCAAAAGCTGGCACAACAGGTCAAAGACGGAACTGTTCGCAGGTATTGGTTGGAAGACAATCTGCTCCATGCCAAAGGAGACAGATTATACGTCCCTGTCCTTGGGGGCTTGAGGCAGGAGTTGCTTAGAGAAACCCACGATCCACAGTGGGCTGGCCATCCGGGAAGGCAGCGCATTTTGGCTTTGTTGTCACGCTCTTATTATTGGCCAAAGATGGAGGACGACGTGGAAGCCTATGTCAAAACCTGCTTGGTTTGCCAACAGGATAAGACGGAGCGAAGGAAAGAGGCAGGCTTGTTGCAG
This sequence comes from Rhododendron vialii, assembly GCF_030253575.1. Taxonomy (NCBI): domain Eukaryota; kingdom Viridiplantae; phylum Streptophyta; class Magnoliopsida; order Ericales; family Ericaceae; genus Rhododendron; species Rhododendron vialii. The sequence goes on from NC_080564.1 coordinate 26,809,661, forward strand.
CCCTTATCCATTCCAGAGAAGCCTTGGGTTTGTATCTCTATGGACTTCATTTCTGGGTTGCCGAAAGTTGATGGTATGCGTTCAATTATGGTTGTTGTTGATCGTTTCTCTAAGTATGCTGTTTTTATCCCTGCACCACATAAATGTCCCGCTGATGTTGCTGCTGACTTGTTTTATAAGTATGTGGTGAAATACTTTGGGTTGCCCGAAGATATTGTCAGTGATAGGGATACTCGATTCACGGGTCGATTCTGGACAGTGTTGTTCAACTTGATGGGTTCTGAGTTAAAATTCTCCACAGCAAATCATCCGCAGACAGATGGCCAAACTGAAAGGATTAATTCGTTGTTGGAGGAGTACTTGAGGCACTACGTCACAGCAAGTCAACAGAATTGGGTGGAGTTGCTGGACAGTGCACAGTTTTGTTACAACCTGCACAGATCGTCATCGACGGGTGTTAGTCCGTTTGAGTTGGCTTCGGGCCAACAGCCCCTTACTCCTCACGAGGTGGCTAGGACCAGCACAAGAGGTCGGTGCCCTGCTGCTTATAGATTTGCTCGTGCAAAGCAAGAGTTGCTTGAGGAAGCCCAAGACAGTTTGTCAAAGGCAGCAAAGCGAATGAAGAAGTATGCGGATAAAGGAAGGCGGCCACTGGAATTTCAGGTTGGGGATAAGGTTATGCTCAAACTTACTCCCCAAATCTGGAAGAAAATCAATAGCAAGAAGGTGCATCGCGGGTTGATTGCACGCTACGATGGTCCCTTTGAAGTTGTAAAGCGAGTGGGGAATGTTACTTATCGTTTGAAATTGCCGGACAGGTTGAAGATTCATCCCACATTTCACGTCAGTTTTCTAAAGCCGTTCCATCCGGACTTGGTAAACGTGGGAAGAAAACAGGCTCAACGGGCTCCTCCAGTGATTCGGATGCAATTTGACAAAGGGGTGGACAAAATTCTGGATCATAAAACGGAAGGACAGAGCAAGAAAAATAGGAGAACCTCCTATTTGGTGAAGTGGAAGAGTAGGCCCGATTCGGAGGCTACGTGGGAGAAAGATGTGACTTTGTGGCAGTTCGAAAAGCAAGTTCAGGAATACCTACAAACCTTACCGACGAGGACGTCGGCCTCCTCTGGTGGGGGTGGTTTGTTAGCACCTTGATTTCCAAGGCTTGCTAAGCTTGGCTAGTGGTGGCACCTTGCACCCTAGCCAACCGGTGGAAACTAAGGCATGAGGCAGGCATGTCTTTTCAAGGTGACCCGATGGTGTCGGTTGGTGTCGGCACTAGTCCGTTAGGCAAGTGGCAGCTGGGATGCAAGTGATAGCCCGATGATTATTGGAGCATGGATGCTAAACGGGAAGCTAGCTTGTGGGACAATGCAATCAGAAAACGGCTAAGTATTTGGAGCTGGGTTGGATCACGAAATTGGCCAGGCAGCCTTGATTGGGATCAAGCAAAACGGTTATTGACGGTTACTACATTCTGCACAAGTCGCTGGCAGGCAGGGACAGGTGTCCCCAGCAGAATCGGGCAGTTATTAGCAGTTATTGCCAGGCAGTTTTACTTTCCTATGTGTTGGCAGCTTGCGGCTGTGCCAGCACAACCCTAGGGCAGTTGGGGGTGTCAACTGCAGATCATGGGGCCACCCCATGATCCCATTTCACTTAGTGGCCACGTTTTATTGATTGTAGCCTTATAAAGGCACTGCATTTTCGAGTCTAAGGCAGAGGGATGTTCTGTCTAGTACTCTAAGTGTTTTCCTTGTATTGTCGGTGCAATAAAAGGTTGGGAACGGGTTCCTGTAAACGGTGTGCGTGCTAGACTTCATTCAAACTCATGTGTGTGTGTTTTACTGTGGGCTGAGACCAAGTCTTGCTGGGAAACTTGGTGCCATCACGGGCAGAATCTGTAGGCGAAATTCAGCCCCGTGACACCTTGCAAGGCGATGACGCGTGACCCGGCCGTACCAATTACTGCCGATCGAAAGTCTCCCAACTGCTCAGATGGGGACTGCTCCACATGGCCTTGCAAGGCGATGACGCGTGACCCGGCCGTAAATGATTTGCAGCGAGTTTGTCGTATTCCGTTTGTTCTTGCCACGCGGCTGAACCAGACTGGTGCGGCGAATTTGTCGTATTCCGTTTGTCATTTTCCAAAAGCTAACCACTCCAAAGAAAGTAGAGAGTAACTTCTCAAAAGGGGGAACGAATCTTGTTATCAATCTTTAGCTTCATGGAAAAGTTCTCTCCTCCTGCCATTCTCCAATTTTTGGTGTCAACACGACTCACTTTTTTTTAAGACTGATTCTGCAAAAGATATAGGAGTAGAATTTAGCTTCGAGGAAAAGTTCTCCCCTCCCGTCATTCTCATTTTACCATTTCGTTTTCACTAAAAAAAAACTTTTCAGTAATTTACCATCTCGTTCTCCTAACAAAAAAAATTGTCAATATGTTTTTCTACAGTAACTCTACTAAAAAACCGTCAACAACTTATTCATTATTGGAAACAACTTGACATTTCTTGACAACTTATTTACTACCGGAAACATCTAACAACTTCTCGACCACAAAAAAAAATTTACAAATTTTTCACTACCGAAAAGATCCCCTTAGTGTTGGTTAACAGTGATTATTAGTTTTCCTTTGAACCACCCTTTTCTTTTTGGTTTGCATAAGATTGTGCGAATAGGGAAAAGAAGCAAAAATCCAAGAAGAGGGGCAACATAAATAAGCAAAAATGTGTGTTTTTTCCGCTGTAACAGCAGGTGCACTATCATTTGAAGGCATTAACAATAGGAACTTGATTCGTCTCAGTGTGGCCGAGGCTGTCTGGTCTCTTACTAAGAATGTGGGTATAGACTACATGGGGATGATAGGAAGTTATAAGCAAAATTATGGCAATGAAAGATGATGATGATCACTGGGTTAATATTCAGGCTCCTTAGAGCATCCTCATTGTAATAAGCAAATGGGTGTGAATAAGCAAATTTAACAATGCTAAAAAAACATCACACATTAGGCCATCCACAGTGGCATAATCAAAAGCAAATTATTTTTAAAGTTAACAATATTGGGGTAAAAGATGGCTCACAATGGTATAATCAAACTTAACAACATTCTTAGAAATAATCAAATTTTGGGCTTTGGATAACCAAAACTAGCAACATTTTTCAATAATCAAAATTTGTGGATCTCACACCACATAAATTAATTGGTTCTAAAATTTATGTACACGCGTGTTTCAAATGGTATTTTCTTCGCCAGCTCTATATCTCATTTTCTTCCGCCACAAACTCTTTCTTTTTCTTTTCCTCAAAAAGTGAAGTTCATATTTTTCAATTATTTACAATTCAACTCATTGTCACCGGATTAAGGTATTTCACTTTTTTTTCCGTTTTTATTTTATTCTTTTTCGTTCCTCTCCTTGTGGTTAAGTACATGAAAAACCTGCATTCTTTTACAAATTCAAGAACACATCTGTTTTTTTTATAAAAAAAAACATAATGGAGGGAAGTGATCAATGGTGGAAAACATTTGTCGCCGCATTAAGGTATTTCACGTTTTTTTTTCCGTTTTTTTTTTCTTCTTTTTTCGTTCCTCTCCTTGTGGTTGAATACATAAAGAACCTTACATTGTTTTACAAATTCAAGAACACATCTGTTGTTTTTTTTTTGAGTACATGATTTTTTTTCCAAATTCATAATATTAGGGAAGGAAGTCACCAATTTTTTTCCCAAAATTAAAGGAGAAAATCGATATATTTTTGCCAAAAAAAAAGTATAATGGAGGGAAATGATCAATAGTGGAAAACACAAGGGGAGAGAGAGTGAAATTGTAGTGTATCCCTTATTTTAGTTATGGACTAGAAGTGACCATTGTGGACCTCAACATTGTTAAGCTTAGCAACCTCTTAAATGAATAATCAAAAGCTGATGTGTCAACTTTTGGTTATCCATTTTTGGTTATGCCACTGTGGATGGCCTTATAATAAGCAAAGTTAAAAGTCTTTTAGCAAATAACCAAATTCCACCCATTCCATAACCAAACTTAACAACTTTTACTAATAACCAAAACTCAAAAACACCACACATTGGAATCGTCTCCATAATTTGGTGTGGTCGGGTGCGTGATTGGAACTCATTTGCGATTAGACAAATGTGCATTGTGTATTGTGGGGGATTTTTTGGTTAGAGATACAAAAATAACCAATGTAGAGATAGAGATTGTTAAGTTTGATTATGAACTAAATAAATAATCAAATGCTGACGTGACGCATTTTGGTTATTGGTTTTGATTATTACCATTGCGGATGCTCTTAGCTTGATGCTTTGAAAAGAGGTCCGGTTTTTGTGAGTTTTCAGTGAGGGTGGTTGGGAGTTATATTTTTGTGGGGATTTGGGAGTCTTGGTTGGCTTTTTGCCAATCTTAGGTTGTTATTTCCTTTTTGGGTCTTAGCGGCATATAATTGTTAGTGTGAGGGGTTGCCTTTTTTTGGTTTTCTCTTTGCCGTTGTGATGATGTCTTATGCTTAGGATCCTTTTATGCTTTATTTGGATTGCTTTTTGAAAAAAAATTCTCAACTCAAAAAACACTCATTACCCTTACTTTCAATCATTACTCACCCATATCTCCAACTATTATTCTCATTTCTCTATCTATCTCTCTTCAATCATTATCTCTACTTCTAATCATTACTCTCATTTCTCTCTCTACTTATAACCCTATAAAATTTCTCAAAAACTCATCCAAATTAATCTTTGTAATTTGTTTCTAAAGATTAATAATATTGTTTTTGTTGTTCCAAAGAAAAAAGAGAGTAGGGAAAAGAAATTTGGAAAGAACGTGTTATTTCTCATTTTTCCAAAAAAAATAAAAAAAAATGCTCAAAGGCACACTGTATACCTATTTTCATTTTCTTTGACAATGTTAAACTGTTATTAGTTTTTCTCTTTTTTCTCTGTGCTTTGTAATCTTTATTTATGATTAAAAGCGGAACCCCTTGGTGTGAAGCTACGGCCAAGTGAAAAAATAGATGGAACTACTAAAGAGAGAATTTATACATCTAGACCTTACACGACTTAAACATTCAATTTTCTCAAATACTAATTTTCTTGCCACATTGATCAAAATTCTCGAGCCATGTAATTATGTGAACCATGGTCATCAATGGTAATTAATCTCGAGAAATGATAATATCAAAACTGTTTTTATTAGTGCCAAAACTCTGGTGCATAAAAAGCTTGTACCATATGCAATGTACAGTTCTTTTATGCATTGGAGTTTTGGTACAAACAAAAATAGTTTTGACATTATCACTATTCTTAATCTCATCACTATCCTTAATTTAACCAAAGGAGATCCAAACAGCAAATTCGAGACATCTATCTAGTGAACATTGAATTGAACCCACCATTTGCCAAAGAACTGTTAAGAAGCCATCTCCAAACTAAAAAGTGCCGTTAAAATCAGCTGGGAGCGACTGAAATAACGAGTAGCCGAAGACTTGGACTTTGGTGTTTGATGTAAGCCAATAATTTACAAATATAGGAATTTCAATTTATTATTTTGAAAAAATATTTTATTAAAAAAATTAGAATATTTTATTTCAATATTTTGCTAGGAATCTTCGAATTAGGAAAATACGTATCCTAGAGTAATTAGTTTCCTAATTCTCTAGTAGATTTAGTTTCCTTTTAATTTTTGCTTGGTCACAAAGAATTGTTAGTTTCTAATTTTATTGTTTCCTTGTTTTTATTTCCTAGTGTGCAGGGTTTCTTCTGTTATAAATTAAGTTGTAAGCCTTAAGGTAAATCAGTTGTTTATGATTGATTAATGAAAATTTGAGAAGTTTTCTTATAATTATGTGTTCGTAGAGAAAGTACTTCTAGTTCATATTTGTTCGTGATTGTCCTTATTGCGCGTTTCTTCTCTTTTCAACACGTTTCTCTGCATCAGTTGGTATCAGAGTTTGTGCTCGATTACGGATCATGGCACGACAAGTTCGGTATAGTCGTTATGTTGTTGCCGAAGATGTGTATGAACGAGGTAAAACTTCACGAGAAGCACAAATGGAGAAGAGATTTCAACAACTTGAGAGCAGCGGATGGAGGAGGTGTTTGGAACGCTAACCGATCAGATTGTTGCCTTGTTTGTTTGTGGAAACCCGCCTCGCTCTCGTCTGGTTCAACCTTGGTTTCCGAAAGAGGAGGAGGTGTCGGATGACGTTTCTATTACCAAATCTTTGACTGATAACCATTAGTCGAGGGGGAGGACAAAGGTGGATGAATTAAGCTACCATTGAGTGGCCATTCACTTCAAAATCTATTCCAGATCCAATTGTGGATTAGAGTAAGCTGCCGATTTTTGACAAAAACCTTTCTTTTTTGGACAAAGTTGCCGATGAAGAGAAAGTCTTGCCAGTTCTAAAGTTACCTTCCGTGTTAATAATAGATTTCTCCCAAGATAATATTAGTTCTCTTGCTGAAAGAGGAATGAAGCACTTCACATTAAAAACAAAAGCTGAAGCCAACTTATCATCATAGGTGATAATTCTCACCATAAGTGCACATGAACATGAAGAAAACCTCTTTTTTTGGCAACTTCAAAAATCAGGATCCTTTTTGGAAACCTTATGAAGACTTTTTAGGATCTTGTCCGTGGCTTTCGATTCTGGAGCATGATAGATTTTGTTCTCTGACAGGAATTAATTTATTATTTTTAGAGTATTGTTTATAATTTTGACTTGGGAAAAAAAATTTGAAGTACAAAATTGATGCTGACAAGTTTCGACGAACTCAACATATAAACTCGAGGACGAGTTTCATCAAGCCGGGGAGAACGATGCAAGCCAATAATTTATAAATATAGGAATTTCAATTTATTATTTTGAAACAATATTTTATTTTAAAAATTATAATATTTTATTTCAATATTTTGCTAGGAATCTTCGAATTAGGAAAAGAAGTATCCTAGAGTAATTAGTTTCCTAATTCTCTAATAAATTTAGTTTCCTTTTAATTTTTGCTTGGTCACAAAGAATTGTTAGTTTCTAATTTTATTGTTTCTGTTAGATTTGTTCGAGGATTCCAACCTAAAACCAATTGGAAATAGGAGGAGCCTCTAGATTTTATTTACCAAGATTGGGTAGCTTAAATGAGCGATGTGAGACAAATCTAACACTCCTCCTCACGTGCAGCTCGGATGCACGTGGAGGTGACAGACCAGGAGCTGAGTGATTGAGTCGGACGACAGAGATGACAGAGACTTTGCCACAAGAGGTGAGGCCACCCAAGACCTAGTTCTGATACCATATTAGATTTACTAATGTGTAGGGTTACTGCACCTATTGCTAATTGATTTTAGATTAGAACCCTTCAAGAAATCTAACAGTTTTCTTGTTTTTAGTATTTCCTAGTGTGTAGGGTTTGTGCTATTATAAAATAAGTTGTAAGTCTTAGGGCAAATCAATTGATTAATGAAAATTTGAGAAGTTTTTTTATAAATGTGTGTTCGTAGAGGAAGTAACTCAGTTCATATTTGTTTGTGATTATTCTTGTTACGCGTTTCTTTTTTTCAACACGCTTCTCAGCACAGTGCCTATCAACAACAAAGAGTACTGGATGATCATCGCGTTAATGCCGATCAAGAACAAAAAAGAAGATCATCGCGTTATTGCCGATCGATAACAAAAATAGATTGCTTATCACAACAAAAAAAAAAAAACACAAAAATAGATTTTGTTTTCAAAACGCGTTTCTTCTGGATCCTTTTTAAAGGTGATAAGTTTCCTCGATTTTCCTCCACTCGTGCTTGACTAGAATAACGAGCCGCGTCAAAAATTTAAAAAAAAAATTACATACATACATATATATATATATATATCGGGGCGGTTCCGGGGGAACCTAAAAAAATACCTCATGGTTTCCGATCAAATTTTGATGATCCGAGCCGCTCAATGTGATCAGAACGTGATTTTAAGGGTATCCGCGAGAAATTAGCAAAAAAAATGGCCGGAAATGGCTTGATCCGAACAGTTTCGAACAGTTTTTTATTGAACGGTTTAAATAAAAACTGCTCAAATCAAGCCTTTTCCGGTCATTTATTTGCTAATTTCTCGCGCGCGCCCTTAAAATCACATTCTGCACACATTGAACGGTTCGGATCTTAAAATTTTGATCAGAAACTATGAGATTAAGATTTATGGTGTTTTTTTAGGTGTTTTTTTGGGTGTCCCTTGAACCGTCCCGTATATATATAAAACAAAAAGTGACTAAAATAATGAGTAGCTAAGCGGAAGACAGAAGACTTGGACTGTCTTTCTTTGTATAACTCGTATCCTTTTTGAAGGTGATAAGTTTCCTCCCCACCCACCGCACTCCATCTCGGCACCCCCCTTCACCGAAAAAAAAAAAACTTTCCTCCCCCTCATTGCGCTTTAGCATCACCTGTGTTCGGAACCATAACAGTTTGAGCTCGACTGGGCGCAAATGGCACGGAGAATGAAGGCGGCTGCTGAAACAGGAGATATCAATGGCTTGTACGATTCAATTAAGGAGGACCCTAATGTTTTGGATAGTATAGATGCTATACCTTTCGTTGATACTCCTCTACATACAGCCGCCTCGGCAGGACATACTGATTTCGCTGTAGAAATCTTGAGATTGAAGCCATCATTTGGTAGGAAGCTGAACCCAGAAGGGCTAAGCTCCTTGCACCTGGCTTTGATAAATCACAAGTTTGATACGGTAAAACGACTCATAAAGTTGGACAAGGAGCTCATACGGGTCAAAGGAAAGCAAGGGGAGACTCCTTTGCATTTCATTGCCAGAAAAGAAGACATCAATGCCGATCAACAACAAAGAGTACTGGATGATCATCACGTTAATGCCGATCAACAACAAAATGTACTGGATCAACAACAAAGAGAACTGGATGATCATCGGGTTAATACTTTGGCAGATTTCCTATTTGCTTGTCCGAATTCAATTGACGACCTGACAAATCAAGATGAGACTGCTCTGCATATCGCCGTGAAAACCAAGAATAAAAGTGCTGTAGAAATCATATTGGGACTTATTCGTAGGATTAACAAGAAAAGATTGGTGGCCAACAAAGATGACAAAGGGAACACTGCTTTGCATTTAGCGGTGAAAAATTCGCAGCTCGAGGTATGGGGTCTATCCCTCTTGATTGCACTCTTTTGATTATACATGACCTTAAAATGCTACTCCCTCCGTCCCTAAATAAGTGTCCGGCGCGCAAAATTAGGCCTTCAAAAAGATGCATTTGTTTTGTTAAAAAAATCAATTTTTTTTTACAAATTAATAGATAGCAATGAGTTCTATTAGATTGTGAAAAAAAATTAAATTTTTAAATAAAAAATATGCATATTTTGTAAAGCCTAGTTTTGCGCGCCGGACACTTATTTAGGGACGGAGGGAGTATCAAGCAGTGGCGATCGACTCCAAGATTTTATAAGTATGGAGTCATTTACGACAAAATTGAAAGTTGAGATGTTTCCTTTAAGTTCAAGAGTCGAGAAAGTCGTTCAAATTGATATGACTTTTTTTTGCATAATTTCTTGAATAGGACTAACAAAGATGAATTTTGCATTATGACTGATTTCTATTCAAAATTGTATCCATGTTTTTTACCTCAATAAAACAAACCAACGCTAAAAAATCATTTAAGAGCCTCTCCTACCCTTGCCATTTCAAAACTCAAATTCAAGTAAAAACCCATGAAAACTCATTCCAACCCGTGTCTCAAATTTATAGTCAATGAATGTTGCTTAAATCAATACACGGTACTATAAGAACGAATCTAGGGACCTGCAGTGCATGGGTGTACTACAGAGGGGTAGTGCAACATTCCACCCGTCCATTCAACATTTAATGTCCTCTTTATTAACCAGATTGTAATTTGAGTCCAACTATTACATCACTTATATATACCTAAATAAAACTTTTAGAGAGAGAGACAAGCACGGCAGAAAATTGGTGTTTGGTTTTCGTAATGGGATAATTATCAAGTGTTTTGCATCCTACATTAATGGTGTCAAGCAATATTTTGATGGGGTCATTTTCTATCTACTCCAAAATTATACTCCAACAGCAGGAGATTTTTTTCCCCCCATGGGTTTAGGCGACCCCTTATATATTGAACGTAGCGGCGCCACTGCTTTCTAAGTTTGCAAGAATGGAATTTTATGTGCCTTATAATATGTATACAAGAACGGCTGGTAGTTTTGGAGAAATTTTCTCAGGAAAATACGAAATGGGAATTTACATGTGCATGGTTGTGAGTGAGTAGAAAGACACTGTTAACATGGTAATGGTATAATCAGTCCGGATCCAATGAGGTCCCTTAAAGCCTTACGGTGAGGGACTCCCCTTTTCCAATCGAATTGCGACGATCCGAGCCGCTCAAAGTGTACAGAATGTGATTTTAAGGGTACCCGCGAGAAATCAGCAAAAAAAATGATAGGGAAGGGTTTGATTCGAGCAGTTTTTTACTGAACCGTTCAATAAAAAATTGTTCGGATCAAGCCCTTCCCAATCTTTTTTTTTGCTGATTTCTCGCGGGTACCCTTAAAATCACGTTCTGATCACTTTGAGCAGCTCGGATCGTCGCAATTCGATCGGAAAAGGGGAGTCCCACACTGTAGCACGTACCGTGCGGGATCCCTCATTGGATCCGGACTAATGGTATAATAGTCTATCTGTATTTGTGTTTAACAGAGTTAAGCACTTTACTTCATTGCCCAGGCTTCCAAATCTGTACAAAGTAAATTTCATTATTATGTTAATAAGTTAACTCCATCGCTTAGGGCTTCCAAATCTATAAAAAATAAATAAAATAAAAAATCATTACCTTAATAAATTGCTGATTTGTTTGTGTGCCTTGTGCAGCTGGTGAAGTTATTAGTTAAAGAGTCCTTTGCGGACAGAAACGCAAAGAATTCAGAGACACAGACTGCACTGGACATCGCTTTGCTACTTGAGCAGAGTGATGAAGCCAGATCGATTGTGAATACTTTACGCCGTGCAGGAGCTTTAGGAAGTTCATCCTCTGCTACTAATGACTATAGTCTTGCTAAATTTTTAAATTCGCCTGCGGGATGTTTCGAAGTAGTCTATAAACTTAAGTTTTTTATGGATAGAGAAGTGCCAATGGAGCTGGGTACTATTGGACTGGTGGTAGCTGTGCTAATTGCAACGGCGACCTTCACAGCTATACTTAGCCCCCCTGGAGGGATAGGCGGTGGCGGCAACGACCTTCTTTCAAATGGCGGTAATGTCAACGCCACAGTTTCATCCACCAACAACCTATTTGGTGCTAACACCAGTTTTATTAACGCCACCTTATCCATTCCCACTGACAATCCTGCAGATACTTATGGATCTGCCTTCCTCTATTTTTATGTATTGAACACATGTGCCTTTGTTCTCTCGATGGCGGTGATAATGTTTGTCCTCCCAATATCGAATAACTTATTTGCTCTACTGCATGGCGCTCTTTTATTTATGATGATAGCCTATGGGTGTTCATTTCGCCTCATATCACCATTTCATGGTTACTCTGAGATATTTTTTAACGTATCCTATCTTTGTGCGATTCTGGTTTATTTCTGCAATTTTATGGCGAATGCAATTGGAGTTGTCGACAACAGGACGAGGAGTCGTATCCTCTTCGCGTCAGAGCTTCAAAAGAAACGCCTTATGATGCTAAAACGTTTGTTGGACAATATGGAGGAGTGATATCGGTCCTAAACCAGATGCGGGCGATGCGGCAGTACTTTGCCCAACATAACATTGGCAAGTGTGAGAGCTAGCTAGGTTGTCATTGTACGTGTGTGTGGTTAATTTTGAAATTTGTTTTTCACCTTTTAAGTCATGTGTAGTAGTTTAATGTATTTAATGTTGTTTTTCACCTTTATTTATTCTATCTATCTGTAATTAATGCAAGCTTGCTTTGTTTTGATGTACTCCTATTGGATTGGAGTACTAGAGGAATAAACTAGTATTTTTCTTCTCTCGCTCCTCTTCTCACTTCCAAATCTGTAGCCAATTAACATGCATGCGTGGTACTAGAACTTCTTCTTGTTTTTCTTTTTTATATTTGGCAAAATGAAAGGATTTTATTCATCTGATCGAATCGAATGGCTGTAAAGCATGATCAGAAAGAGAAATAACCGGCCGTGAGGGCAGATTGGAAGTCCATGAATGCTCGATTGGATGCAGTATGAGTTTTTGGTGTATTATTTATGAAAGAGGATAAGATAGTAAGGGGTAAAGTATTAGTTAAGAATTGAAGGTCCATATTGATGTGATATTTATAGAGGGTGTATTAAAAAATAAATGGTTTGGATGATGTATTAGAAAAGAGGCTGTCCAATGACTTATTTGCCCTTGTGCAATGCTAAAATTAGATTATTCATTTGATTAACTATATAATGACTTGGCCTCCAACTTTGATTAATTTTGTTCACAAATAATCAATAATAATTTAGTTAATTAATATAATTATTTAATATATAAAAAATTCGTATATTATTGTTATTTTGTTTATCATGAAATGTAAAATGTTAAGTTTATTTTATACCTTATTTTCTTTGTTGAATGGTGAGTATCCAAATTTCTTATTTTGAATGGTTAGTAAGCTTATTTTTTGTGTGGAATTGTTAGCATACCCAATTTTCTTCTTGTGAATGGTTAGTAAGCATTTTTTTTTTAATTGTTGGCCTATCTAATTTCATTTGTTGAATGTTTAGTTTTCGATTTCCTTATAAATAGGAGGCATGGCTCCATCCTTCATTCATTCCAAGTCCAAATTAATCCTTACAAAAAAAGAAGGTTAAATTTCATAATTTTTTTGATTTGTTCTATGGCTCAAAAAATTTGGAGTGAGGCGAAGGAAACTCTGTTGCTTTGAGCCCTTATGAGCATGGTACAATCAACGATGTGGAATGCTGAGCCGGGAATCTTTCATCCCAATTACTTGAATTATCTATAAGGTCTCATGGCCGTGGAATGCTGAGCCGGGAATCTTTCATCCCAATTACTTGAATTATCTATAAGGTCTCATGGCCGTGGAATTTCCCGACACTAGCTCCTATTGAAGAATACCAAATTAAAGACAAGATTACGAGGTGGAAGCAGACTTGCTCGATCGGTAATTCTAAACCTAATTCAAGTTCCAGGGTTTCATTGGGATCCAACCCAACACAAGGTAGTGGCCAAAGATGATGTATGGGAAGCACATATCCAAGTGAGCCTTAATTTTTATGTTGAATTTTTTTCCAAATCTATTTACAATATTGAAAGGTCAAAATATATTTTCTTTTTCTTTTTTTGCATTTTTACTTATTAGGATAATCCACAAGCTAAGATTGCAAGGGGTGTTCAATTTCCAAAGTTCAATGATTGGTGCATTTGCTTCGTTTGCCCCAACCCTTGCTTCGTTCCCAACCAAACAAAACATAGGAAAATTTTTGATCTCGAGTACAAACACCTAACACATTAGTAGAGATCTCACCCTTCCTTGACCTACACTGTGGTTTGTCGACTGCCGAGGGATTAACTAGCACTTTTTTCGACCCATCCAAGGCCCCAAGACAATTCTAGAAAAAATTATGAAATAAATGGAGTGAGAACTTATGGGGAAGAGTACTTATGGAAGAGTTTATTATTGGAAATGGAAGAAATAGCATTAATTGAACTCGAGTGTATCTGAAACCAACTTCATCTACTATCTTGGTAGTTAGGAGGAATAGGATCGAGCTTTTCTAGGAGCATGTTGTAAAGCCGCAAGATGGCTTAGAGCACGGCATTGAAATGCCTGCTTACTATTTCACTCGATTTCCAAAACTCATATCTTGTACGCCTCTACCTTGTATGGTGTGAAATAATCCACATGAAAATGGCAACCCTTTCCTCAAGACGTACGTAGCATGAGTCCCATAATCCAACACCTCGGGCTAAAAAGCACAACCTCAAGAACGTATGCATGTTCACCCTCAACTGATTGTAGCAATCAACTTCATTACCCCTTGTCCATTGAGGTTATCTACTTGGGTCTGGTAAAAGTTCGGATTCGGAGACAAGTGTGGACATGGACATCGTGTTGTGGAGGTGATGAAGACGTAGAGCCGAAACATAGCCAATTTAGAAATAACAAAGGCAGATAACGCCATGATTGTCTTTTCGTTTCTTCTTCTCCTTATTTGGGTTCTATTTAATCTTGCCATCCTATCAACCCTAAGAACAATTTAAATTCAAGTCTTCAACTACTACTATGTTAGAAAATTACTCAAATACTATGTTACAAATTGGATCCGCATTCAACTACGTTAACCATTTTTTTCCATTTCTAACAACCTATCGAATTAATAATATTGTAATCAAGATAAATTTTGGGGGACAATTTCACCATATCTTTTACAAATACAATCCATGAGCGTAATATCGAAACCCTAACCATATATTGGGAAACCCTAACCAAAAAAATCAAAAATTGGCATTAATCTAGCAACCCTAATAAGATATTCCGAAACCCTAACCACAAAATACACTAAACTGGAAGTAATGGGAAGTAAACGTGATAAATGTGATCAGTCCTCAAACAAAGAGACTGTCTCTCATTGGGTTGCTTTCTTGAGACCTACCATTGAAAAAACACATCCAGTAACATGGCATGCACAAATTATATGTGCTTTGGACCAGCATGTTGTATTCCTAGCTAGTAGTTCCAAAATTTATTCCCCATTTTCTGTCAACACTTAACTAAAATCATGGGGCCGGTTGTTTGGGCTAAATTAGCTCAACTTTTGACAAAATGATTGTATGCGGGCGTGCCAGAAAAGAATAAAATTTATTCTTTTTAGATTAACTCAAAATAGCTAATTTAATCAGGCAATTGTGTTATCCGTTCGATTACCTCAATTAAGAGGATTTTTCTAAAGGTATCAATCAAATAATAGATTGACACTCTTCAATCAGAAAAGATAACTGAATATAAACAAACTTGAATTTGATCGAAAGCAAGTTTATATACAATTACTCTTAAGATTTCGTCAAGAATAAAGATGATAATTAATCAGAACCGTTGATTAACTCCTTAAACCATCTAACGGTGACATTCGAGACTCGTTTTATAAGAGGAATCAATTGTGGTTTATTCATAAATCATCTGATAACCTATTTCAAAGCACTAACTGTAGAGACCCGTAATTTATTTAATTACTGAAAATGATTAATTAATGTCGAAATGAGAAAGAGTGGTTTATTGGTGGTTGATTAGATTGACGATTGAGGTGGTAAAATAGAATCTAGAGGGGGTGAATGTGTGATTTACATATAAGTTAGTATATATAGTGTGTGTGAGAGTGTAGGAGATAATTATATCTCCATATCTCACTCTCTCTCTCATCTGTCTCCCTCCCTTTCTCATTCGGCTATCTCTCTCTCTCCTCTCCTCTCACTCAAAACTCCACCTCATCTCCCAAAATCTTCAAGAATCAACCTCCCTCAAGCCTTCCATTCGCGTTCTTGAGCTTGAAAATCCGTGAGTCGAGCTTGAATCGAAGTTTCGGAGTTCGAGAGGCTAGGGCTCGTTCAAAAACGCTTGAATCTCGGCTATTGTTGTGAGGTAAGGACTTCTTTACCTCTTTTATATGTTTATATGTTGATTTGGTGTAGAATCGTGCCTTTGATTGTTAGATTTTGGTTGTTGTACATGCCTTGAAAATCTGCTGGAATCGCTACCCGAAGCCCCGTGGTATCGATACAGATTATGTGCGTATTGATACAATAAGCTTATCGTTTTGGATAGTTAATATTGTATCAATACGGTTTTTGTGCGTATCGATACCACAACATGATCTCCAGTTTTGCTCCTGTTGTCCCTCCGTTGATTGTTTTGACTCACGATCACTTCTAAATCCTCTTGGACACCTCTTCAACTATCTCAAGCATGTCTAATTGACTTCCTATGATGGTTCAACGTATTCCTTGGCTCATTGGCTTTCCGCTTGCTAGAACCGAATAAGGTTTTACTTGATTAGATAATTTGTTAAAATACTTCTTAATGATAAATTGATATCTCGATTATGTTTGTGGCATACTTAGAACATTGTTAGAATACCGTATGATGTTTCATGTGAATGTGTGATTAAGGTAAAGTCTTAGTTGACTTGTAGAGTGCAAGGGTAGGCGAATGAGTCGAGGGTTGGACTAGGAAGTCTCGTAACGCAAGGGGTGGTAATACGGAGGCTTAGGTGGATCTTGTAACACAATGGGTAGTAATACGGTGAACCGAGTTGTAGGGATCACCGTGACGCAAGGGGTGGTAACACGGTAATTCACGTGGTGTATACGGTAATGCAAGTGGTGGAAATACCGATGATGGAAATTTGGAATAGCGAATCGTGTCGCGATTGGGAGTGTTCAAGTCTTATGAATTGTGTGGCTAATTGTGATGTTGGTATATCTTAAACACACATAATGAATGTCGATTCACATATGAACAAATCGTTATCTCATGATTAAGCTACATCTCCTCTACGTCACATTTTGCACTTGTCTTCCTTTCTTTGCATCTATCCTCATATTTACATGTAAGATTGGTAAAGATTTTTCTACTGGGCTAGTGTAGCTCAATAAAATCTTTCTTTTCAGGTTCGAATGTCGGGCAATAGACTGCATGCAATGGTGTGTTTAGACATGAAGATTTTTGGAAGCTAACCTCTTTTAGTTACTTATTCATCTTTGTAAAAGACTTACTTTTGGTTAAAGATGGCTTTGTAACTAATGTGCTCTTGAATTATCTTTTGACTAAAGTTTGTAATATTCTAAACATGTTGTACTTGTATCTAAGCTAATTTGGGTCGTGGTGTCAAGATTGTATTTCATTAAACTTGGGGACTTGTTTGTAAATTAAACAGGTGGGAAACTCTTTTGGGTAATATGTATGATACGCAAGGCTCTTTATTGAAATGTAGTATTATTTATGTTGAAAATCGAGGGCGTGACAAATTGGTATCAGAGTATCTAGGTTTGAATATTTTGAGACCGTGGGGAGACTTCTAGTCTCATGGGTTCAAAATGTCACGTCATTTTCATAACATATGTGTGCTTGTGTGCATTGATATTATTTGGCTTACGTGGCATGACATTTCAATACAGTAGAGTGGTGTAAAGTCATTTTAACCCGTGTTGGGATAGTTGGAGGTTTTGACCTCATTTGACAATGTTGCTATTGATCAATCTTTCTTTTTTTATAACTTGTAATAAGATGCCTCCGAGAATGCGTGCTAGGGCAGGTGAGGCCGAAAGTAGGGGTGGTCGTGGCCGTGGCCGTGGTCGTGGCCAAGAAGCGCCGGTTGAGGATGAGGTTAGCCACCATGGGGAAAATCCGAATGGGAATCCGGGGGAAGGGACCAGACATGGTCAGGGAAAGGAGGTACCAATCATTCAAAATCCCGTTGCTAGGGATTTCGTTGCGGCTCTTGCAGCTACAAACCTTTTAAATCCTGCTCCCAGGGAAAGCGCAGATAGTCGTGCTATGATAGCAATGAGAGAGTTCAGCCGTAGAAATCCACCTACATTCAATGGGTAGAGCAATTACCCTCTTGTGGCCGATCATTGGCTAGCCCAAATTTGAAAACTTTTAAAGGCTCTTCAGATAACGAAGGATAACTTGCGAGTCAACATAGGAGCAGTTCAACTTACCGGAGAAGCAAATGAGTGGTGGGAGTCGGTCTTGGAATCTAGAAAGGATACGAGGAAAGCGGCGAGGACCGCGGCTCAAGCAAATGAGCCAGATGTTAAAAACATAACTTGGGCTGAATTTGAGGTGCTCTTCGAGGAGCAATATTTTTCGGAAACAAGCCATGACCAATTGAGAGATGAGTTTGAGAAGCTAGAGCAAGGGGATATGACCATGTCAGAATATGCCTTAAAGTTTCAATCCTTGTCCCGTTTCGCGCCGGAGTTAGTGGCTACTGAAGAAAGGAAATGCAGGTAGTTCGAAAGAGACTTGCACGACACCGTGAAGAAGTTTGTTATGGCACAATGCAAAGGGAGATTTTCTGAAGTCGTTGAGTGTGCGAGGAGCATCGAGACACCGAGGGAGACACCCAAAAATACTAAGGTCTGGGAACCAAGACAACCAGTGGGGGGCATGAGTTCTTCATCGGGGAGTTTCGGTAATCAAGGGAGGAAGAGACAACGAGATCAAATGTTGACTTCACACGGTCTGTCAAACTTTAGGCCTCCACCTTCTTCTTCGTTCGGGACTTGGGGAGTTTCCAATAGACCTTCGATCGTATGCCATGAGTGTGGTCAAACGGGGCACAATCGCGCCCAGTGTCCGCGACTTTTGGGGACATGCTTCACTTGTGGGAAAGGTGGTCACTTTGCTAGAAATTGTCCCCGCGGGGATGGGGCTCTCAGCGAGTCAGGATCGGTGCGACAACAATGGGGTGGGCAGAGTTCAAATCGACAATCTTTTCGGGGTAATCAGAGGCAGCAACAGCCTCACTTCCGTCAGACCACTTCGGTTCAGGGATCTCAGGTTGAGAGGGGAGCTAGTTCGTCTACACCTACTCAGGGTTCCGATCATCGGGGTGGACATGTTCAGGGGGTCAAACTACTTAGGGGAGAGCTTTTGCCATTACTTCTGTCATTCCGCCTCCAACCACCTTTTATCACTTCTCAGGCCCCGGAGACTTCGGTTGTGAGGGGTACATTTCTCTTATTTAACTCCTTTGCTAGAGTACTCTTTGATTCTATAGCGTCGCATTCTTTTATTGCTGCATCTTTTGCTTGTGCTTTGGAATTGGAAATCGAGAGTATCAGTCCTCCGTTGTTTGTTGACACACCTACACACCTATAAGAGGTAGGTCACCGTTAGATCGCATTTGACGGGATTGTGAGCTTATTATTCGAGATCGTCGTTTTACATTTGACTTTATCGTGCTGAATATGTCGGGGTTCGACCTTATTTTGGGAATGGATTGGCTATCGACATTCCATGCTACTATAGATTGCTTCAAGCGTCGGGTCCGTATTTGTTCGCCTGGGGGTTCTTGTTTTGAGTTCTTCGGGGAGCGTCGAGAACCGATAGAACCATATCTGTGTGAGTCTCGGGAGCGTGAGTGAATGTATGCCTTATTAGCGAGTTGGCATTAGATGAGGATGTGTCCGCATGTGAGGAGCTACCTTTTGTTGTTTGTGATTTTTTAGACGTGTTTCCAAATGAGTTACCCAATTTACCATCCGAGAGAGAGAGATTGAATTCACTATTGACTTACTTCCTAGTACCGCTCCTATCTCCATACCTCCTTATCGCTTCGTACCCGCAAAATTGAGGGAATTGAAGGTTCAGTTGCAAAAATTGGAGAGTTTGGGGTTTATCCGTCCAAGTACGTCACCGTGGGCAGCACCGGCTTTGTTCGCTCAAAAGAAGGATGGGTTGCTTCGCCTATGTATCGATTACCGTAAATTGAATTGTGTCATTATTAAGAATAAGTACCCTATGCCTAGAATCGACAACTTATTTGATCAACTTTGAGTCGCAACTTGTTTCTCTAAGATCAACTTGAGGTCCTGTTACCACCAGTTGATAGTTCGAAATGAAGACATTCCTAAAACTGCTTTTCGTACCCGGTATGGCCACTACGAGTTCATTGTTATGCCCTTTGGATTGACAAATGCGCCAGCAACTTTCATGGATTTGATGAACCGCATCTTTCGTGCCTATCTTGATCGTTTCGTAGTTGTTTTCGTGGATGATATCCTTATCTACTCGCTTTCGGAGGAAGAGCACCAATCTCATCTTTCCATCGTTCTTGAACTCTTGAAAGAGCATCGTCTGTACGCTAAGCTTAGCAAGTGTGAATTTTGGTTGTCCGAGGTCAAGTTTTTGGGTCACGTTGTATCGAATGATGGGGTGTCTGTTGATCCGGGAAAGATAGAGTCCGTAATGAATTGGCAACAACCAAAGAATGTGTTCGAGATTCGTAGTTTCTTAGGCTTGGCCGGGTATTATCGTCGTTTCGTACTCGATTTCTCTCACCTAGCGACTCCATTGACTAAATTGACTCGTAAGGGAACTCGTTTCGTTTGGAGTGACGCGTGTGAGATGGCCTTTCAGGAATTGAAGAGAAGATTGACTACTACGCCGGTTTTGGTTGTGCCCAAGCAAGAAATCGGTTATACCTTGTATTGTGAAGCTTTGAAGGAGGGATTAGAGTGCGTATTGATGCAATTGGGGCCAGTGGTAGCATATGGATCGCGGTAATTGAAAACTCATGAGCGAAACTATCCTACCCATGACCTAGAACTTGCGGCCGTCGTCTTTGCATTAAAGAGTTGGCGTCATTATCTTTACGGTGAGAGGTTCGAAGTCTTTTCTGATCATAAGAGTCTAAAGTACTTGTTCTCTCAAAAGGAGCTTAATTTACGACAGCGCCGTTGGATGGAGCACTTAGAAGACTACGATTTTGAATTGCAATATCATCCGGGTAAAGCAAATGTGGTAGCAGACGCATTGAGTAGAAAGTCGACCCACCTTGCGAGTTTAGCTATCTACGAGTGGAAAACGATGAACGACTAAGGTTCGTATGCGCTACATTTTGAAGAGGTCCGTGATGGAGTCACTTTGTGCAATTTGACTGTTCAATCGACCTTGTCAAATCAAGTAATTGAGGCTCAATGGCAAGATGAAGAAGCGGGGGAGTTTCGCACCAAGTTTCTTAGCGAAAATGCTTAAGAGGGGTGGATGATACATGCCGATCAAAGTTTGAGATACCAAGGAAAGTTGTTCGTATCCATTTCGTGTCGGGAGGAAATTTTGAGAGAATTTCACCATGAACTGTTAGCCGTGCATCTGGGGGGAACGAAAATGTATCACGATTTCCGTAGACAATTTTGGTGGCCGGGAATGAAAAGAGACGTCGTTATTTTCGTGTCTAAGTGTCTTAGGTGCCAACAAGTCAAAGACGAGCACCAACAACCCGCGGGGGAGTTGCAACCATTACCAGTGGCCGAATGGAAATGGGAGAACGTGACAATGGATTTCGTTACCGGTTTGCCACGATCGCCGAGGGGGCACGATGCCATTTGGGTGATAGTCGATCGATTGACCAAGTCAGCGCATTTCTTACCGATTCAGGTTACCGATTTGATTGATATGCTTAGTCGTTTGTACATCCGCGAGATTATCCGTCTTCGTGGGATACCTGTTTCTATTGTGTCAGATCGAGATCCAAGGTTTACCACGCGTTTTTTGTAGAGCCTGCAGACCGCTCTTGGCACCAATCTCTTATTTAGTACAACATATCATCCTCAAATAGATGGGCGATCCGAGAGAACGATCCAAATTCTAGAAGACATGCTTCGGGCTTGCGTTATGGATTTTTGGGGAAATTGGAAAGATCACCTACCGTTAGTCAAATTCACGTACAACAATAGTTACCAATCTAGTATCGAGATGGCACCATATGAAGCCTTGTATGGGAGACCGTGCTGATCACCCGTTTGTTGGACTGAGTTGGGCGAGGCTACGTTGGTCGAGCCGAAATTGATCCAAGAAACTTCTAAAAGCATGAGAGCGATACATCTACATCTTCTAAAAGCACAAAAAAGAACCATCGAGCAAATCAAAGTGATCCGTCAACAGTTGTTAACCGCACAAAGTAGACAAAAGAGTTATGCCAATTGTCGTCGCCGACCGTTATCATTCAAAGTGGGGGATCACATGTTTCTAAAAGTATCACCGCGTCGGGGACTATTTTGTTTTGGGCAAAGGGGCAAACTTGCACCACATTATATCGGGCCATTTGATATTATCGAGAAGATCGGGGAAGTGGCATATCAATTGGCTTTACCACCGAGATTATCAAACGTTCATGATGTGTTCCACATGTCGATATTACGAAAGTATGAGCCAGATCCGTCACACGTTCTAGAGTGGTCCGAGTTAGAGTTGGAAGCTGATGCATCTTATGGAGAGGAACCAATACGTATCCTAGATTCGCGTGAGCAAGTTTTAAGAGGTAAATCCATTCCGTTAGTGCGATTCTTATGGAGTTCTCTCGGGAAAGAGGAGTCAACTTGGGAAAGGGAAGACGAAGTGAGGGAGAAGTACCCGCATTTGTTTCCGAGTTAATCAATGTGAGTCTCGAGATTTCAACCTTATGATTGTTAGCTTATTGTTTGGTAATATGTGTTATTGCATGAGCATGATTACTTGGTGCATGACCTTAGTTGGCTTGTATTGTAAATTTCGGGACGAAATTTCTTTAAGGAGGATAGACTGTAGAGACCCGTAATTTATTTAAGGGCAAATTTTCGTAGTCATCCCTCTAATTTTACAGTTGTCTCAATTTCATCCATGTAGTTTGTTTTACGTTCCAAATTAGAAAAATTGTTAACATCGTCAATGAAACTAACGAAAAAAATATGATTAAAAAATTAAGTGCTCTAATTTTCAATCCGGTTGAACCGGTGCAAAGATCTTATTTTTCTGATCATTTTATCTTAAATGGTCATAATGGATTTTTGGCTCTAAGGCCTTTCAATGAGCACCTTAACAGAGTCCTGAAACTAAATAAGGAATCTTCGGGTGCTCGTTGAAAGACCTTAGAGCCAAAAATTCACTACAACCATCAAGGATAAAATGATTAAAAAAATAAAATCTTCACACCGGTTCAACCGGATTGAAAATTGGAACACTTAATTTTTTAATCATATTTTTTTCGTTAGTTTAATTAACGGTGTTAACGATTTTACCAATTTGAAACGTAAAACAAACTACAGGGACGAAATTGAGACAATTGAAACTAGAGGGACAAAATTGAGACAACCGTAAAACTAAAGGGACGACTACGAAAATTTGCCCTTTATTTAATTACTGAAAATGATTAATTAATGTCGAAATGAGAAAGAGTGGTTTATTGGTGGTTGATTAGATTGAGGATTGATGTGGTGAAATAGAATCTAGAGGGGGTGAATGTGTGATTTACATATAAGTTAGTATATATAGTATGTGTGAGAGTGTTGGAGATAATTATATCTCCATATCTCACTCTTTCTCTCATCCATCCCCCTCCCTCTCTCATCCGGCTATCTCTCTTTCTCCTCTCCTCTCACTCAAAACTCCACCTCATCTCCCAAAATCTTCAACTCAAGCCTACCATTCGCGTTCTTGTGCTCGAAAATCCGTGAGTCGAGCTTGAATCAAAGTTTCGGAGTTCGAGAGGCTAGGGCTCGTTCAAAAACACTTGAATCTCGGCCATTGTTGCGAGGTAAGGACTTTTTTACATCTTTTATATGTTTATATGTTGATTTGGTGTAGAATCATGCCTTTGATTATTGGATTTTGGTTGTTGTACATGCCTTGAAAATCTGCTGGAATCGCTACCTGTTAGATTTCTTAGAAGGTTCCAACTTAAAATCAATTGACAATAGGTGGAGTAACCTCTAGATTTTATTAACCAAGTTTGGGTGGCTTAGATGAGCGATGTGGGACAAGTTTTAACACTCCCCCTCACGTGCAACCCGAATGCACGTGGAGGTACGAATTGAGGAAACTAGAAGATTTTACTCGGGCGACCCCTCACATGCAGCCCGGATGCACCTGGAGGTATGAATAGGTATGAATGGATGAGGTGAGGTGATTGACTCGAGCGATAGAGACTTGACCACACAAGGTGAGGCCACCCAAGACCTAGCTCTAATAGCATGTTAGATTTCTTGGAGGGTTCCAACCTAAAACCAATTGGCAATAGGTAGAGTAACCTTTAGATTTTATTAACCAAGTTTGGGTGGCTTAGATGAGTGATGTGGGACAAGTTTTAACACTACCCGAAGCCCTGTGGTATCGATACAGATTATGTGCATATCGATACAATAAGTTTATCTTTTTGGATAGTTAATATTGTATCGATACGGTTTTTATGCGTATCGATACCACAGCATTATCTCCAATTTTGCTCCTGTTGTCCCTCCGTTGATTGTTTTGACTCACGATCACTTCTAAATCCTCTTGGACACATCTTAAACTATCTCAAGCATGTCTAATTGACTTCCTATGATGGTTCAACGTATTCCTTGGCTCATTGGCTTTCCGTTTGCTAGAACCGAATAAGGTTTTACTTGATTAGATAATTTGTTAAAATACTTCTTAATGATAAATTGATTTTTCGATTATGTTTGTGGCATACTTAGAACATTGTTAGAATACCGTTTGATGTTTCATGTGAATGTGTGATTAAGGTAAAGTCTTAGTTGACTTGTAGAGTGCGAGGGTAGGCGAATGAGTCGAGGGTTGGACTAGGAAGTCTCGTAACGCAAGGGGTGGTAATACGGAGGCTTAGGCGGATCCCGTAACGCAATGGGTGGTAATACGGTGAACCGAGTTGTTAGGGATCACCGTGACGCAAGGGGTGGTAACACGGTAATTCATGTGGTGTATACGGTAACGTTAGGGGTGGAATACCGATGATGCAAATTTGGAATAGCGAGTCGTGTCACGATTGGGGAGTGTTCGAGTCTTATGAATTGTGTGGCTAATTGTGATGTTGGTATATCTTAAACAAACATAATGAATGTCGATTCGCCTATGAACAAATCGTTATCTCATGATTGAGCTACATCTCCTTGACGTCACATTTTGCACTTGTCTTCCTTTCTTTGCATCTATCCTCATATTTACATGTAAGATTGGTAAAGATTTTCTTACTGGGCTAGTGTAGCTCAATAAAATCCTTCTTTTCAGGTTCGAATGTCGGGCAATAGACTGCATGCAAAGGTGTGCTTGGACATGAAAATTTTTGGAAGCTAACCTCTTTTAGTTACTTATTCATCTTCGTAAAAGTCTTACTTTTGGTTAAAGATGGCTTTGTAACTAATATGCTCTTGAATTATCTTTTGACTAAAGTTTGTAATATTCTAAACATGTTGTACTTGTATCTAAACTAATTTGGAACGTGGTGCCAAGATTGTATTTCATTAAACTTGGGGACTTGTTTGTAAATAAAATAGGTGGAAAACTCTTTTGGGTAATATGTATGATACGCAAGGCTCTTTATTGAAATGTATTATTATTTATGTTAAAAATCGAGGGCGTGACACTAACCCATGATTGCACAAAAGTAGGAAGCCATTATCCAGGTGTTTAGCCACGATCTATAGCATCAAACGCGGGAAGCAGAAGAGTTTTCTAAAAAGACTAAGTCAACAGCAGTTCGAAGGTAGTTACAACCGTTCTTGGAGGGAATTGAGACATTTCAAATCAAATTCAAATGAAGACTTAGACATTCAAGGAGAACGTGGAGAGCAAGAACCATGGACAGCCTCTTTGTCTATGAATAGAAGAAGGATATGAAGAACCCTAGACAAAAAATCATTTGACTTCCCATAAAAAAAAAATGGTTGTTCAGAGATCTGAAGTAGTTTAGGACTTAGGAATTGATATAGTTGTAGTTTAATATTTTGCAAGTTTGAAGACTTATTTGAATGTAAGCTACTTTTGATTAAATTCAAGTCATCTTATATCGTTTTGTCTTGTTCTTGCTAAAAAAATAATCACCTATAAGCCTGCTTTCGATTAGATTCAAGCGTGTTTATATTTTTGTCTTGTTCTTGTCAAAGTCTTAAAAGTAATCGTGTATAAGTTCACTTTTGATTAAATTCAAGCCTATTTATTCTCAATTATCTTTTCTGATTTCCCTATTTGAATCACGTCGATTCAGTTTAATTGATCCCTTTAGAAAAATCCTCTTAATTGAGGTAATCAAAAAGATAATCACAATTGCCTGATTAAGTTAGCTATTTTTTAGCTAATCTGAAGAGGATAATTTCTATTCTTTTCTGGCATGCCTGCATACAATCATTTTACCAAAGGTTGAGCTAATTTAGCACAAACAGTTCCTTAAAGATTGGAACATTTGGGCTCTGTTTGGTAACACTACCACTTTTCTGTTTCCTATTTTCTATTTGCTGAAATCAATTTCTACTTTTTCTCAAAAAAAAGTGAAAGCCGAAAACATGTTTGTTTCAACGTGTAATAAAAAAAATGAAAGCTGAAAACATGTTGTCAAAAGTTGTCGACCAACTCCTCCATAAACCCACTATCCATTATCCACAGTAAGAGGCAAAGCAGACCCAGATTTCTCAGCTAGCACTTTACGCTTCATGCTATTCTCCTTTTGAAGGTATTGACGATTAGGAGCAACATCTTTAGATACCAAAACTTGTTCTCCAATCAGATTGCAATTAGAACTAGTCCCCCCCAAAATTCCCAGATATTTAGAGTCACTCGACAGGGCAGGGAAATCGCCCTCAAAATTCATCGTAGACCAAAAACTAACAAATGAAAGAAAAGGGGAGCAGACAACAGAAACACAGAGAATCATGAGGAGAAACACATGAATTCGACTGAAATAAAAGAAGAAATCGGAGGACCGAAGCAAACCTCAGATCACCGCCATTTCGACTTCGTAGACCTAGCTCGCTCGATCTTGAGAGAGAGAGAGAGAGAGAGAGAGAGAGAGAGGGGGTGTTGTTCTGTTATGGAAACCAATTTCTGGTTTGGGAAGAGTCGAAGAGAGCTCTGGGCCTCTGGCACTGTAGCGGAATGAAGTTGGCAGCCGGTTTTTTGTTTCTAAAAATAGTGGAAGTTAAGTTTTGTTACTTCCTTCCCCCAAAAAATCTTGAAGGAAGTGGAGGCTTTACTTAGAGCCTTTCTTTGGTCTGGTCTTACTCTCAAAAAGGCGGGGGCTAAAGTGAAGTGGATGGACGTTTGCTCTCCAAAATCTGAAGGTGGTCTTGGCTTCAAGTCTCTAAAACTTTGGAACAAGACCTCCATGATGCGTCACCTTTGGGCATTGAGTAAAAAGGAGGACACCCTTTGGGTCCAATGGATTCATAGCTACATCATTAAAAGGAGCAATCTTTGGTACATGCCAATCCCTCATGACTGTTCTTGGACAATTAGAAAGTTGCTGAAATTAAGGCCTTTCGCGCAAAACTTCATTAGACATACCTTAGGTAATGGGCAAGCTACCTTCTTATGGCTTGACAATTGGCATCCAAGTGGGCCCCTATACAAACTCTTTGATGACAGGATTATATCAAGCCTTGGATCCTCTTTATATGATAAAGTCAGCTCTTGCATTTTGAATGGTGTTTGGCACTGCCCAAGACCTAGGAATAGGATTATACAACGCATTCAGGCCTCTACCCCTCCATCTCTTTTAACTTTAGGGGATAGTGAAGACGTGATAACCTGGACAATCTCTCCCACAGATTCTTACTCAACAAAACATACTTGGGAAGCAATTCGGAACAAATATCCCAAGGTTCAATGGTCTTCTCTTGTTTGGTTCACTAATAACAGTCCTAAGTGGGCATTTATACTTTGGATTCTCTGTCTTAAGAAGCTTTCGACAAAAGATAGACTCATGAAATGGGGCATGCAAATAGACCCTCTCTGCATTCTTTGCTCACAGAAAGAGGAAACTGTTTCTCACCTATTTTTTGACTGCATTTATTCTAGACAAATATGGGAATCTATTCTCAACAAATTTCAAATTCTTAGACCAGCTTGTGAATGGGAGAATAAGCTGAATTATGCCATTAGCCTCTGCAAAGGGAATTCATTCCGTGCTCTTGTGTTCAAGCTTTCACTTGCTGCTAGGATATATTTCATCTGGCTTGAGAGGAACTCTCGTGTATTTGGAGGGAGCCCAAAGAATCCAAATCGTAGTTTAGCTTGTATAACAGAAAATATGAGACTTAGAATTTGTACATGGAGGAACATCCCTAAAACTGTAACGAACCAAAGATTATGTGATCTTTGGCGCATTTCTGCTAGTTTGCTAGATTGATTGATTCTTGTAGTGTGTAGTAGGTTCTCTTTGTAAAGATTGTTTGTATAAGGGGTTCTCCCCTGAGATTCTTGTTTGGTTGGCTATAAAACGCATCATTTACCAAAAAAAAAGTTTTGTTAATTACTTCCTTAAATTATGAAAATAGTGAAAGTGATTATCAGAATTGGGAAGTGAAAGTAGTGCACCAAACAAACTTTCAAGGATAATTTATAAAAATTCTGAAAATGAAAACAAAAAACAGAAAATATAATGGCTATCAAACATGACCTTGGTGTTCTCCTTTTATTTTGTTACTTTTGCATTGAGAGATTGGTATGAGGAATATGAAAACAAGTTGGTCGAACTAAAAAAAAAAAAAACAAACTGAATCATGCTTTCTTGATTTCTTGCGATTCTTCTTGTTGAAAACTCTAACTCATTGCTTTATCCTTAAGGTTTATGAACCTAAAGTATGTAGTGGTTGGTGACCGGGATGGCATTGGAGGAAGGCATGCATGGGGAAGGTGACTCAGAGAGGCTTTGACAATATTATAGAAAGAGTCACTGGTTAAGCTTCCTGCTCTACATAGTTTTAAATAGCGGTAGTGGCATAGGTGTAGCGGTAACGGGAGTAGGAATGGCAAAGTGAACCCAACCGCAACCGAAATTTTTTCCCGAATCATAACCGAAAATTTCCCCGTTGGTAATGGGTATGGTTGAGGCCTTGGATAACCGAACGAGTATCGGTTCAAGTATGGTTTAGCAGATTTCTAAACCAATCCCCGAATAGAACCAAAATCATATAATTACGAAATTACCTATATATATATAGGAGTTAAAAGAGTGCATACGGTCAGAAATAAAATGTATAAATAAATAAAATGCGCAGTATAAAAAATATACATGTACTAGTTTGAAAAGGTGGTGAAAAAAGGAGAAATTGGGCAAAAAAAAATGTAGAAAGACTTTTTTCTCCCAATCTCACGTCGTTGAAACATGAAAGACTTACCTCTTCACCCTATATAAGGCTCAACGTCAGATGTTCAGCAGGCAAGTACTCTTTACACGTAAAATCTGGGCCATCCATCAACCTTACTTTACTTGCCAGCTAATTGCATTAATTGATGGCAGTATCACAGCTGAAGGATTTGTTGGCGGTTCGACTGACCCGTCTCCGGTTTTTACGGTTCGACGGTTCAACCGTCACGGTTTCCACTTCGGATACCCCAAATGGTTCGGTTATGGTTTCTTCTCGGGTATCGGGGCAGTTATGAGTAGGGGTTCGGTTTCGGGCATTGGGTACGGAATTCCCCCTATCCGCCCCGATGGCCATCCCTAAGCGGGAGTATAGAATGATAGCGAAAATCGGGTGTAGCAGCTGTGAGTTTTTTTATATCATTTTTGGCGCCAAAGCCACACCTGTAGCAGTCGAAGCGATACGGAGCGGGAACAAGCCGATACAAATATGAATATTCGATATACGGATAAGAATTTTTGGAAGCAATGGGTAGCAGTACCAAAAGTCCGAAAAACCACTATGTAGCGGCCAATATGCTACGTGGCGGCCAGTTTTTAAGTCCATGATGCTCTATCCTCAAGCATTCGTATATATCATGGATGAGAAAAACTTGATATAATATGAGTTTAATAACATCTCTTCTTCTTTTTCCCTTCTTGTTATTTTTGGATTTTATAACAATTTAGGTCTATACCTTAGACTTGAGCATTATAGTTGTCTTCTCTCGGTCGTTTTTTACTTATCTATTTGTTGTAGGAAGAGTTCTATAATATGATTGGGGCATGAGGTCAATTTAAACATCAATGTGAAGCTGCAAATTCTGTTTGATATGGGGTGTTGGAAAAATATGTGTACTTTTCGTGATAAAACCAATAATATGAGTGCAATAAAATCGAAACTCAAAACCTAGCAATTAATGCAACAAATTGTGATCAAGGTGAGTGTGACACTCTGTACTTAAAGACAGATTCGTCACCGTTACGGTGCTTACGGTTTGCATGAACGTCTATCTCCCCGCATTACTTGATCGAACTCCCCACAAAAGCAGCACTTCAATCAGTGGGTCTGGTGAACCTCCTTGTGTTTTGTACTCTCTCCAAATGAATAACTCTGACTCAATGAAATCATATATGGACATAAACATGTTATCGAATCCATAAAGAATGAATAGGGAACATCCTATTTATTTACCACCAAGTGACTATTCCTAATAGTCACCAAGGGAAAGGACACATTTGTTCATAAAGGATGTGTTCATCCACGGTGAACACGTGTCACTGAAATAAAAAAGCCATGAGAATAAAATATGTGAGCATAAAATATGGCAAGCTTGATGGCACGAAGAAATTCGATTATGGACAAGTTAAGGATCAGATTTTGTGCCTAAATTAATTCTTCAAAGATTGTCAGTTGCTACTGACTTCATCTGGCTTCGATTGCTTGACGGGTATAAAAAAGTAGAGCTGGGTTTGAATCAGGATTTTCAATCTCAGATCAATCTTTTGGTAGCATACTGCATATACTGATAGGTATCCCAATACTGCTATTTAAAACACATGTTTAAACTCGAGTTCGACAAATAGTTGCATGACAGAGTACTTGGATGTCCATTCTTAGCAATATTCATCATCTTTATCCATATCATGTAAGAATTCATTCCGCCTTTTTTTCATGTTTATATTTTCATCCTCTTAATGTGTGAATTACCTTTCTTACCCTTTTTCCCTATGATATACATATATTATGTTATATTGCTTTCCTAATTTAGTGGGATTGAATTGAATTGTTTTCCTAATTTAGTGGGATTTGATTGAATTGTTTTCCCAATTTAGTAGATTGGATTGGATTATTTTCCTAATTAAGTGGGATTTGATAAATTTAAATATGATTGATAACTTCTTCTTTTTTAATCATGGAATGTATTTGAGGAATCAATTTTATTAGGAATATGACATGATAAGTTGACCACATCTTTTCATGTTTTCTTCATTCTTCAAGTTGGCCAATTAGACAACAAAAAGTCATATTTTCCATTGATCTTATTATACGGAACATGGCTAAATTACCATAAAAAAAGAAATAACATGACATATTCAAACCGTTACATGGTTAAATAGTTAAATTACCATGACATTACATGGTTAAATTACCATGATGATTACAACGTGAACACGATAAATATCTCATAATTTGAACAAATATTTCATGGTAAACGGTTCAAATATGGTTAAATTACCATCAAAACAACTTTCAAAAAAATCCATCTCATTACAAGGAAAAATAATGCCTATTTAATTTCCAAGAAAAGGAACTCAACATTGACAATACCAATCGGAAACCCACAAGGATGTAATGTCGAGCGGAAGCGGCAAGGCGGCAATGGTACTGCTTCTGATGAAGCCGTCACTGAGCGCGGTGAATATGGACCAGATCTTTGATCCGATTGCCTCTCTGGGAAGCGGAAGGGTGCAGGGCGGGCACGGTGCGAGTTCTTCGGATAATTCGAAGTTGATGATGAAGGAAGCGTGGGAGAGACTGAAGAAGTTGTTCGTGTACTTCAAAGGAAGGCCGGTTGGTACTCTGGCTGCTCTCGATCCCAAGGCTGAGGCTCTCAATTACAATTAGGTAAAAGTATTTTCATTCGTAAACATGTCGCGTGAGATGAATATATATCTGTGAGGATTAGTAGAATATTGAAGGATTGATGATCGATCTGAACGCCGAGGAAGAGGAACGCCGGCGACAGCGATCTAAACGCCGAGGAAGAGGAACGCCGGCGACAGCGCCGAGACCGTCGGAGAGGACGAAGATGATAGTCTAGTGCTAAGGGACGGACAAGATTGGGCCCCGAAACTGATTGTGAACATGCCGTAGCGAAGCGATTGTCTGGAAGGAACGGATCTGGGTGCGGCAGGGAGATAGTTTTTGGCGGAACAAGATTATGGGGAGTAGGGAATTTATGGGGGAAGGATTGGGGGAGGAATTTTCGGGATTGAGGGAGGAAATTTTGGGATTTGACTGCTAATTGTTAAGATTTCATCCTAAAATTCAGTTCTATAATATATATATATATATATATATATATATATATATATATATATATATGGTATTGTAAATGTAAAGAGTAGGGCAATTTTGGTACAAAAAATGAGTTGAGGATGGAAACATAACACTTTAAAATGATCGGGATGGATTTCTAATTTAGAAGGATTCTGAGGATGATTCTTTAAGTCTCCCTTTTATTTTCTCTTCGTTTATCTTGCAGGTTCGCATTGTCTTTCATGACAGGCCAGATTTGGTTGCGACTTTTGGGAGGTTCTTACCTGATTCATGAAACTCATGATCGAACAAATGGAAAAAGGTGTCCGTTGTATTCCTTCTTGTGGCTTTTTGGACTGTGGATCAGCCTCCGACATTCTCAATCTGAGAGTTGTGTAGTCCGCCATCAACTTTGAAACTTAGAGAATGTGGCGCCGAGTGACTTACTGACCTAGAATAAACTCACGCCAAAACAGGGACGATGGCAAGCAAGACA
Source organism: Rhododendron vialii (assembly GCF_030253575.1). Classification (NCBI taxonomy): domain Eukaryota; kingdom Viridiplantae; phylum Streptophyta; class Magnoliopsida; order Ericales; family Ericaceae; genus Rhododendron; species Rhododendron vialii. The sequence goes on from NC_080564.1 coordinate 26,842,085, forward strand.
AACTTGCCAAGTTTGATTGATATGGTGTTAGAGTATAAACTTGGACAGATCAACCAGGTCGCGGATGCCTTAAATAGGAAGGCAAAGATGGGGGCATTTAAGTGTGAGGACGTTGCAGCCACCAGCAGGGTCACGAGTACCCTACCGCATTGTACTCGAGATGGGCTTGAAAAAGGACCCATGGGAAGCCTTTTGCACCAAGCTAAGGAGTGCAAAACTCGGCTTGGATCAAGGATGGGCTCTTGCTCACAAAAGGGAATCCACTCTTTTTTTCTTCCAAAACCTTTCTTTTTTCAGTATGCCACTACGCCAGCAAGGAGAATTTTTTTATTGTGATATTTTTTGGGCCTTTGATTGCGTAATCAAATATAGATCCATGTCTTTCTTGTTCCAATAGCTAGGAAAAAATTCTCACGTCCGTTTCGTTATTACAACCTTATTTTTTGATGTCAAAGGCCAGAAGCTACGCGCAGAATAGTTGTCAATTGTAAACGAGCTTTGTGTGTGCATTTTCAGTATCTTTGCTCAGTGAAGGGGATAGAGATGGTAGAGTGAGCGTAGGATTTGTGTACATTTTCAGTTTTTTATGTGTACATTTTCAGCTTCGATGGTTTGTTCTCAGAACTTTTGAATGAATGATTCCTGTTGCAGTGTTGGAGATCAATTAGACTGGTTTGAGAGGTATAGTTTCTATCTCGATCGGGCAGTTTTGACTTGGTTTATGATGTACTAGGTCATTATTGCTTCAGAAACCTATATAGTAGTACGATTTTACCCATATATAAATACCGAATAAGTTTAAATGTAAGCTGTAGATTCAAAGTTAGTGCGATATGGGTCGCATCTGCTGTGAATCTTTTCTGTAGATTTTTTTTCTTGGTATGTTAGCTTGACAAGAAGAAGAAAAACGTCCCACTCGTCATTTTTTTAGCATCAATCTCTGCAGCCATAGTAAATTAGAGGTTGAGATATTTTTCAAAAGCTAATGCCTTGTTCAGATGAGTTTTGATAGGAGTAATGAATGGAGAGAGAAATTAGAGTAATGATTGAAAGTAGGGTAATCAGTGTTTTTGGAGTTTTGGAGCTGGAAATTTTTTTTCAAGTTCTCATCCGAACAAGGCATAATTTTGTAGGGACTGGACTTAGGAAACCGAAATCGTGAGTACATTCTTTAATTTCTTTCGTTTGCATATGATTCTCGTGTTCTTCCGTAAAACCCTCTTGGAAATTGTGATTTCGTGTACAATGTATGTGATCTTAGTAAATCTCTCCATGTGTATGCGAGTGCAATTTTACCATTTTAACGTTTTTGTTTTTCGGTGTGCAGAGATGAGTCGACAGGGACCCAATCCATGTCAGCGAAGTTCAAATTCATCCAATCTGTGAGAGAAGCATTCGGCGCTGACTCCAAGGAGTATACCGAGTTTGTACAGCTGATGCGTGATTTCAGGGATAAAAGGTCCGTTGTGTTTCATGGTATTTGGATGTGTTTCTATATCACAATTATGTTATCGAAGTTTTTACGTTTCGGTCGATTGCGTGGTTAATGGTAGTGGTGATTTTGGAATTCCAATGTTAGAATCCTGTTCTTGAAATTTTGTATGTTCTGGGTAATCAAGCAGTTATATGTTACCAAAAAACCTAGATATTGTAATGAGGAGCACTTAGCTGCCAAGAATGGAATACAAGGTCTCAACACTCTCAACCTTTGGCCATGATGAAGACGCGCAACATTTTGATACAGAGTTTTACTAAAAGAAAAAAAGAAAAAAAAAAAACCCTAGATATTATAATGAGGATCATTACCTGTCAAGAATTCAATTCATGGTCTCAAGACTCTCAACCTTTGGTCATGATGAAGACTGGACAGTGGACAAATTGCCCTTATTCTAGCTCACCTCTTCCCATTCAGTTCGGTCAAATTACTAGTTTCTTCCCTTTGTAACTACTCTACATTAGAAGGAGAGTCAACCCTGAGGCTTATGGGAACAGTTTTTAGCCTTCCCTGGCACTTCCATTCTATTCTCGTGGCAATCTCTATAGCCAAAATTGATTACGAAAGATTTCATGATTTTCTTGTGTTCTTGAACTTCAAAACACGCTCTAGCAAGGGTTATCGTACTTTAGCATGGAGTATGTTCATTATGTTACAGATTAATTACATAAGGGTACGTACCAATAACACAAGCGGCTAGCCACGTAACTTGAGCCCTTGTCCTCCAAAGTTCAAAGGGTTCGTATAAGTTGTATGTCACTGAAATAAACTGTGGCAAGAGAAGATGTTTAAGATTGGTTACTATGCTCCTAGAAATGTGTTCTATTATCAGGAAATGATCTTAATTTTACTCGATTTTGTTGCTTGAAAGAAGCACTTCTCTAATCTTGCAATCAATAGAACTAATTATAAAAGCTTGCCTACGCGTATCATACCACTAGTTAGGACGTGTGGCATATCACATTCCCATCCCCGTTCTCGTAGCCAAACGATCCATATTCCAGCCTCCAGGTTACATGGGGTTCAACATTCTTCTCTATTAATGGTGAGCTGAAGGGTATTTTCCTAGAAAAGGTGCTTGAGGAAAAGAGATCATAATTCAACAAGAATCATCAAACAAAAAGTCAAAAACCAAACGCAATTTGGATATTACCTTAAGCTTTAGCTACTGAACACTATAAGCAGGAGGATGGCAAATTCAGTTTCATCTAATCCTATATATTGAGGAGCTTTATGCATTAGTAAAATAGTAATTAAATACGAGTATTGTGTACTTATGCTATCACTGTTGAGGAAATTGATGGGTCTGAAAGGCTGAGTTCTCAAGTTAATAAAGTAGTTCAAATCAAATACACAAGGAAAATGCGGTATGAAAAGCAAGATATACGATAGCGTGTGAATTTAAAGGACGAAGGCGTCACCCGTGTCTACTAGGTGGTCGACAACATAAGCTTCGCGACGCACAATGGAAGCCTTGAAGCCACCTTCACGCCGAACTTGGAACTTGGAGAAGCGAATCTTGGTGCCACTACCTCCCGGGTGATTGGGATCTCGGAACGCAAGGATGCGATACTTGGTGTGACCACCTCCTTTGAGATCGAGAAAGCGAATCCTGCTGGGGGGATCGGGACCGAGTTCTTTGAGGGTGAGAAAACAGAAGCTATCTCCGCCCAAATGAAGCAAACCAGGCTCGTCATACAATAAATCTTGGTACTTCGAAGTGGAGAAACCCTCCACTGACGCCCCATCGAACTCCCCGGTGCTCATGTCGAAGGTTTGGAGGACTCCCCTGGTCGTCCAATACAGCGAGTTGCCCACGGCAATCAAATTGCCGGTTAAATCAGGCGGAGTAGATTGGGAATTCCGGGGATGCGGGAGGCCCCAGAATTCTTCCCATGTTTCGGAATTCACGTGGTAGACACAGTCGCACCAGGCCAACAAGATCTTCGGTTCAGAAGGACCGCCGTAGACGGCGATAGGTGAGCCGAGTATATTGTCCACACCGCCATGGAGAATATTATAAATCTCAGGGGGCGGAGGTAGAGGCTCCCATTTGCTGTTGATCCTCTCGGTGTCAAGAACCTCAGCCCAAGGGCCATTAATCTTATTGTTTTTATCGTACTCGTCCTCGTTGTCGTCCTCCTCCTCATCGCACCAATCAAAGCCCCCGAAAACATAAATCTTGCCTTGGACAGCTACAGCTCTACCGCGGGACCTTCCGGTGAGCATATCAGGGCCTCGAATCCAACCCGCCTCGGAACTACGACTAGTATCGAAGTAGAAGACCTCGTGGGAGAGTATATATCTTCCTACCGCATCAGTATCTCCTGGCAAGCCCCCCAGGGCGTAGACGGTCGTGCCGACGACGACGGTCATCGAGCATGCTGGCTTCCACCCCGACTGGGGCGGAGTGAGCACTTGCATTCCTGGCCGCTTGCCGGGGTTCCTCCTCTTGCCTTGTATGTTCTCGTTCAGTTTGAAGCGGTAAACCACCGGACCCTCGGCGGCACCACTGTACCCGAGGAGGCAGGGGCGTTTCTCGACCTCCGCGGCCACCGCCGCTGCCGAGTCCTCCTCCTCCTGCGAATCGCGGCTCGGCCTGGATCTTTTCCCCGATACGATTCGGCCTCCTCCATTGCCGTCGCCTGCTTTCTTCATCCTCCCACGTCCACTCTTGTTCTTCTTCTCTCTCGCGATCCTGCTCTCTCCCCTTTTGCTTGCGCTATCCATCTTTCCCACTCTCACGTTCTATTAGGTTTGGGTATGCGAGAAAGTTATTTATAATGACCAGACCGGGAACCCGTATCTAGTTAATTATGGGTCGGTTCTAATTGGATTCCATATCTCACCTAGGAATGGCAACGGGACGGGTTTTTGCATATCCCGACCCGAAAATCATTACCCGCCCTGACCCCGCCCGGATTTTTTTGGGGTACCCCCGTCCCCGTCCCGATCGGGAAACGGGTTTACCCGCCCCACCCCGCCCCGTAAAAATTTAAAAAATTAAACTATAAGTAAAAAATTAAAAAAAATGCAAAATAAAAATAAAAATTATCTAAAAAATAAAAGTTTTGAAATTATTTTTGTATCTTTTGGTATCACGGTTTTATCTAAACTTTTAATGACAATCAGTATTTTAGATATTTCATTCTATTTCTTTATGTGTAGGATTTATTATAAATATTTGAAGAAAACTTTTTAAAAAATTCACTAAACACCAATAAATATTAATTTTTATTTCTTTTTTAAATTTGATTAGACTACTTGACAGTAAAGAGACATTGTTTTTTGAATTAATGCTAAAAAAAATTAAAAGACATGTATATAAGTATATATATACATATATAAATAAATACATATACATATATATATATATGCGCACACACACACCGGGTCGGGGTCGAGTAATTTCAGGGCGGGTTTAGGGGCGGGGTACTTTCGCCCCGAACCCGAGCGGGTTCTGGAAATTTTATCCCGATCTGACCCCCGAAAATAGAGTGAACCCCCCCCCGCCCCCCCCCCCCCCCCCCCCCCCCGCCCCGTTCGGGGCGGGCCGGGTACACTTGCCATCCCTAATATCACCAAGTCTTATGGGGTAAAAGTGCAATACTCACTAAGTCCTGTGGGTGTAATTTGACTTCTTTATCCCACTTTTTTTTTGAACATCTTTATCCCACTTTAAATAACAACAAATGAACACAACACATCATTTAGGGTTTCAAATGAATGCAGTCCACCCCCACCATGCCGCCACCACCACCCTGAACCCACCACCGCAGCCACAATGACCACCACCACCACACCACCCTCACCGCCCCCACCACCATGCCGCCGCCGCCGCCGCCACAATGACGACCACAACGCTGCCGCCACCACCACAACGCTGCCGCCACCACCACAACCACAACCACCACCATCACCACTAAGCCACCACCACAAAAATCACCACCACGCCGTCGCCGTCGCCGCCGCCGCCGCCACCACAATTAACAGTGTTAATTTTTTCTAAATTAACAGTGTTAATTTTCATATAAATTCACACCACAATTAATAACATTAATTAATTTCTATATAAATTCACGATGTTAATTTTCATATAAATTCACGATGTTAATTTTCATATAAATTCACACCATAATTAATAGTGTTAATTAACAGTTAGCCCATATAAACTCCTACACCACCACTCCACCGCCGCCGCCACGATTAACAATGTTAAATTCTGTCTAAATTTATAATTAACAGTGTTAATTTTTATTTAAATTCGCACCACAATTATCAATGTTAATTTTCGTTATCTTCATTTCTTAGCCAATTATCAATTAAGAAAAGGATAATATATGAAAAAATCTATGGTACACATCCCTGTATATGAAGGATTCTTAAATTTGGACAAAATTTAATACCATTAATTATAAATTTAGACAACATTTAACACTATTAATTGTGGCTGTAGTGGTAGTGAAGTGGTAGTATAGGAGGTTATATGAGCCAACTGTTAATTGTAGTGTAAATTTATATGAAAATTAACATTGTTAATTAAGAGAGAAATTAACATTGTTAATTGTGGTGGCGGCGGCGGCGGCGTGATAGTGGTGATTGTGGTGGCGATGGTGGTGGCGGCGTGGTGGTGATGGTGGAGTGGTGGTGGTGGTAGTGGTGGTGGTAGTGGTGGCAATGGCAGCGTTGTGGTGGTGGTGGTGTAGGAGGTTATATGGGTCGATTGTTAATTTAGACAAAAATTAACACTGTTAATTGTGGTGGTGGTGGTGTAAGAGATTATATGGGTCGACTGTTAATTTAAACAAAAAATAACACTGTTAATTGTGGTGGTGGTGGTGTAGGAGATTATATGGGTCGACTGTTAATTTAGACAAAAAATAACACTGTTAATTGTTGTGGCGGTGGTGGCGGCGGCAACATGGTGGTGGCGGTGGTGGTGGCAGTGTGGTGGTGGTGGCGGCGCCAACATGGTGGCGGCGGCGGTGGTGGTGGCAGCGTGGTGGTGGCGGGGTGGCGGGGTGGCGGTGGAGATGGTGGTGGCAGCGATGTGGTAGTGATAGTGGCAGCGATGGCGGTGAGGTGGCGTGGTGGTGGTATTGGTGGTGGCAACGTTGTGGTAGTGATTGGATCGTCTCTCTCCAATCGCTTTTTTTTTTATAAAGTGTATTTTTGTCAACAAAATAATAAAGAGGACTTGCTGGGCTATAGGCTCTTTGGGCATGACCTAATATGCTATTCTTCACCTAGATAGGACCGGCCAGAAAGTTCCCCAAAGGTATTTGTAAATGTGCACATAAGTTGGCCCAAAGATCTAACTCTCGAACCCAATGAAAAAAGTGTGACATTTAAAATGGTTTTTTTGGTCGATTGGGTTGATTGGGGTGCTATTATGGCTTAGCCCACTTGCGTCTGCTGTAACAGCACTAGGTACAGCACGGGGTACGTACTCACCATATCATGGCTCAACCCTAAGCTTGAAACACATTCTCCTTCTATCACATATCCAAAGGGGGCTTTGGGTCTCTCTCGTATAGTCTTTGATTTTCGGGGGAATTCGGTTTCGGTGGGAGAAGGGGTACAAAATTCACATTTCATGGTGAACTTTTTCGAAATTCATAAGTTATGGGAATGAGACAATTAATTGCCGATACGTGGTCTTTCAAACATGCAAGGACAAAAATATCCCTTCCCCTATACGACTGGCCCCTTGTCTATATAATAAAACAGAGCTGTGTTTAAATCCAAAAGATAACCAACGCTCTAAATTTATCTTAACACCTACATAAATCTCTACCCTTCATTCTACAATGTCATTTTTGTAAATATAATATCCATCCAAAGGTCATCATCTATAATACAAGGTGGCCCACACATTTTTCCTGCATAAATCTTCACCGTTTAATTTAGAACACATTTTTCTGCATAAATCCTAACCGTTGAGTTGTTCAACATGGTCAGGTTTTTTTTGGCAATGAACGAAATTTTAGGGTTGACATTATATATTGAGTTATGGAATATAAAGATGATTAATTTTGACTGAATATAATGACTAATCATAATGCCATCCTATAGGGAAGAATTTCGGGTAATGACATAATGTCATGCCATAATGGAAAACAATCCTTGAAATTGCCGTTTTATTCTTTTTCGTTTTTGGTAACGAAATTTGGGTGAACGAATCTCTCTCTCGCGCGCTCTCTCTCTTCCTGATCATTTTCTTTACACTTCTATTTTCTATCGTCTCCCTCACTCTCATTCTCGCCCTCTCTCTGCTGAAAATACAAAGTGCGACAGTGTGGGGGTTTTCAATCTAGTTCTCTTTCATGTCTTCATGACTCTCTCGCCCTCTCTCCAGTTCTCTCTACACAGGTATATCTCTTTCGTTCTCTTTCTTTCGGCAAATTACGTTTGAGTTTTTTTTCGATTACTTTTTTGTTTACATAAGGAACAAATTGCGACGGCGTGGGGATTTGCTTTCCAGTTCTCTTTTCTGTCTCCCCGACTCTCGCCCTCCCTCTAGTTCTCTCTTCCCAGGTATGACTCTTTCGTTTTCTTTTTTTTCGGCAAATTACGCTTGGTTTCTAAACCCCTGCTTAATTATTATATAGTATAGATATGGAGTATATTCTGTTTTAAATTCCTATGCACATATTCTGAATAGATCAACTCTTCTATTCTTTGGTTAAACTTTTTCGAAATCTTGCACATATTCTGAATAGATTAACTCTTCTATTTTTCCCAAGCGAAATAATTTTTGGAAAATGCCTGCAATAACGTTAAAATACTCCCAAGAGATTTCAAGGTGTATTTTTGTAAAATAATTTGTGTAGTGGAGGGCAATTGAATCATGCAATGAGAGATAAACATTGAGTTTTGGCAGGAACAAAAAAGGTTTTGATAGGAACAAAAAGGATTTTGGCATTATCAATTCCCTATCTTAAAAAGTTTGATACCATCTTTTTATGTTTCTTAGCATGCATGTTTCCTTTGATTTTTTATTGGTATTCTACATCAAATTTAATGATTTGGATTCAATAGTAGAAAAATTAGTTAGTTTTTTATTCGGCAAATTTCTACAAGTTGTTTGACCCTCATTTTCTTATGCCTTCTTTTAATTCTCATTTTCTTTTTGTGTGTCCAGATATGAATAGTGAGAATGTAATTAATATGGTTCCAGTGGCTGAATGAGTGGAGACACATGCAGATGCTCAAGTAGTAGTTGATGAAGAAATAAATGTGGCTCACGTGTCAAAAAAAGTTCGTTTGCATGAGAATGCTCAAGAAGCAAATGAAGAGCAAACTATTGAAATTGACACACCTAATGGTATGCATTTATAGTAATAGTGACATGCATTATATAAACTTCCATTGACGTATCAAATTCAAATTGCTTTGCACATAGGTGTAGTAACTAAAAGAGTCGAGTTTAATTGTGACTTATGTCTTTCATTGAATTATTTATTTTCTTATTCAACTCAACGGGGACTTTGTGAAAACTGTAAAAACAACTTACTCAATTTCATGCTTAATCCATTATTATGTATACCTTTTTATTTGCATTCTTTCATTATTATTTTTTGATATAAAGATTAAATAGAGTTATACTCTTTAGGTGTACTTTGCGAGGAGTCAATAGCTGATAACAAGGAGGTGGTCTCTTACAATACATATCTTGCTCGACTATTCAATCCCCAAATCAATGTGGAAGTTTTTTCTGGAATGAGATGTGTGAAGTATATTCACAAGTACATCTACAAAAGAAATGATCGTACCACAATAGTGTTCGGACGAAAAGACGAGATCGATGACTAAGATAACTTTTACAAGAAAGGATTCACATAATTATGTTCAGTTTCATATAATTCTGCTCTTTGAACGAAATAGGTATGTTTTGACACAAGAAATTTTGGGATGGTGATGAAGAGAAAAATTTCAAGATACTTGAAAAGTGTTGAAGACAAACTTTTGCAACTATGATTCTTTTGCTAAATACGACCTTTGTGGAGTATCCTTTTTGTTACTTTTGTGTATGAGATTGACTCTATTATTTAGTTTTTTTTTCATGTTAGAATTTGAATGCAATTAATGTACCAAAAGTTTGAATTGGATTTGACTATGGCAAGTATTGAATTTGGCTTTTCATGTGTTTTTTATTTCATTTGTTTAAGTTTGGCCAGTATTATAATGGTTGTTGTTTTATACTATGGTGGTCATACAATCACATTATTTTTGGACAAAGATGAGTTTGTCTGTAGTAGTAATCGATGTAGTCAATAGCATAACGAGCAATTGGTTTTTGGTGGTGATAAAATTATATTGGTATGTGTCTTTAGGCACAATCAGTTTGCTCATACCTAGCTAAGGTCATTCGAAATCATATTGAATAATGAATTCTTTTATTTGGGCCTTCAGGGACGGGCAATGATTAAGAAGAGGAGGAATTACATTTTTATAGTGGATGACTTTGAATCGAATCGCGGTCTCTATTTAGGGAGAACCACGTAAATATTAGTAAGTCATGGTTTGCTGTTGTTTACTTCTTTTTTTGACAGGTTGTATGACATTAAATTTTTTTGCTAGATAATTGAAATGGTATATGAACTGAAGTGCCAAATATTTTTTGACAAGTTGCATTAGCTAACAAGTAACAGATATCGAGTTGGTTGCAGCTTGAAACTTAGAAAGTCTACAATTTTTTTTTTCAATAATGCACTAGAAGTGGAATTACATTTTTATATTCAATTGAAGGACTGATTATGTTTTGTCTTTTCTTATTGATTTTAGAAAACTTAATGAATAAAAGCTAGATGTTACTGGTTTTGTATTTTTAATTGAAGGGCTGATTAAGTATAATTATTGGTTTTGTATTCTTATATTTTGAAGCTTGATTTTTTTAAGCACATAAAGTGAATTTATTGATTACAGTTGGGTTTTGCCAGTTGTGATATGTAGATTGTACTATGGTCAAACTGGTTGTGAATTTAAATGGTTGGCGATAATTGCCTTCAGGTACGGGGGCTATAACTATTAGTTTGTTAGTTTGTATATGTGTTGATTCAAGTTAATCAGTGGATGTACTTGAGCAATTATTTTTTATTTTTTGCGTAGTTAGAATGTTCCAAATGGGGACTTAGCCTTCAAAATTGAGTATGAATTGAATACCGATTTCGAGTTGTGCCTTCAGGCACGGGCAATTTCTAGTCCTCTATATGGTGCAACTTTTCCATAAATGGTATTTCTCACATTGTGCAACTTAATTTCATACAAGGTGCAACCCATTTGGATTGAAGGAGCAACTATCACGGAGAAAAAAATAAAAGTTTGATATGACCTCACCGGCCTCCCTTGTCTTTTGTAGGCTGCAATTTAGTTTCATAAAGAGTGCACTTGATTTCCACAAGGTGCAACTTATTTGGATTGAAGGAGCAACTGTCACAGGCCAAAATCCACCTGGCACCTCCCACCACCACCAAGCACCGTTTTTAGGAGAAAATTGGAGCACTTACTTTTCTTAACCATATTTTTTAATATATAAACCGTCTAAAAAAATTAAGTATTCAAATTTTCAATCTGTATAAACCGGTACAAAGATCTTATTATTCTAACCATATTATTCTAAAGGATCATAATTAATTTTTGTCTTTAAAACTCTCATAATTCAGTATCTTCTCTTTATTTAAGATCCTGCGAAGCAGAAACGTGATTATGAGAGTCCAATAAACAAAAATTAATTATGACACTTTAAAATAATATGATCAGAATAATAAGATCTTCGCACTTGTTCAATTGAATTAAAAATTGGAGCACTGACGGTTTATATATTAAAAGATATTACTAAAAAATTAAGTGTTTCAATTTTCAATCCGTTTGAACGGGTTCGAAAATCTTATTATTCTGATATACTATTCTAAAGAGACATAGTTAAATTTTATCTCTACGACTCTCATAATCACATTTCTGCTCTATAGGATTGCAAATAAAGAGATTAAAGATTTTTTTTTTTTTTCAAAACGGTGCCGTTCTTGAGGGCTGGGTAGGGGCTGTTGTGCCCTCCATGGCAGCAGAGCCCTTGCGTCCGATTTTGTGAGGGGTCATCTTAGTCATTTAGCTTTCCGTTTTCATACCTAGAGCAATTATCCAAAAACTTGTCCATGAGTTGTTAAATAATTGCCCCACCAGCCTCTGGAATGCAATTCCCCCTTGACTTTGTTAAACATAAGGTACTTTTTGTAGTCCTCTTAAGTTCCAAGTTTAAATCGAGTGCGTATTTAATTATTTCCTCCATGACAAGGGTTTGGGGGCTTCGTCTGGATTAATTCGAGTGCCAGATCTGGTTCTAGTTTCCTCGGTTCTTGGTGGCAGATACAATGGTTTTTGCTTAGGAATAATAGATAGAAAAATGAGATTACCAAACAACAATATCAAAATGTGTATTAGAAGTAATGAAAGTATGAGGTTTCGCTGTCATGCTTGTGTGAATGCCTAGCTACTCTTAGCAGATGCTAAACCGAAAGACCATTCAAGTATATTTGGCATTGCAAACTTTGAAAACAATCTCTTCGATTGGTATCCGCTGTGCCGAAATTTGGTGATTAATAGTGGTGACCTATGAGACTTTATGTCAGCCGCATGCTTGGATTGTGTCGTTCACTGAATTGTGGCATTAAAAAACAGAGGTCCTAATTGTTTATGAACAGGCTTCATTTTTTTTTTTTTTTTAAGGGGGGGTAATAGGGGAGGCGATATTTGAGTGGTATACCATGCGCGACCCTAGTATTTGCGACGGGGGTTTTGCAGTTGATAACGCTCTTCTATTTTGTTGGGTACCAAACTACTCTAAGCCCAAAATGGCTTTCATGCTTGAAGTTTACTACTGCAGTCTCTATATCAATATTTGATGGGTTAAATAAATCAGTCAACATTCACCATGTAATGGGACTGGATTTGTGTGTTTTCACCATGAACGTAATACTACGTTGGAAAACAATCCCACTTTTATCACTTTCTTGACATTAAGTTCTGCAGCCATAGCAAAAGCGGACCTCTAATGGCCAACATCTAACTGATAAGCCATACGAAACAACAACTTTACCAAATCTATCTATACTACAGTATATATTAAACAAAAGTGGGGATTAGTGAGAAGGGCTCCGTTGCGACAAGTGGCGAGATTTCATTAGCTGACTGATTATTTAGTAATATTATTTTTTGAATGTTTGAAATTATTCTTTCTTTTAGGTTAGCAAATTCTTAATTCGTGGGACAGTTTTTTCACAAACATGGAAACATATAAAAGGTCCTATTAATTAAGGCAATGGAATTAATTTGACGAATGCAGTTATAGCCTATAGGTTGACCAATTATAGGATTAGCGAGTAATTGGTGGGGCAAGGAGGCTTGAACCCTTGACCTTGGGGTTTTGAGAAGTAACGTAACACCACCCACATCAGGTCAAGGAGACTTTGTATTAGCGAGTAGTATATAATTGGTAGGGCAAATAATCGTTGTTTTGATTTCTTCCTTTTTAGAAGCCAATAACAGTACATGTTGGATAAATTATTATCGCCATGCTTCCGATACCTTATGCCTCCAACTTGGAAACTTCCCAAAAGAGCCAAAAAGGAAAAACATTATTGAACTTTGTCCACAACAATAGTGTTTTGCTAAATCTAATTTTAGCGACTGAGTTGTTCGGCTAAATAAGTCAAGTGGCTTATTTTTTTTATCTTTATTCAATTTTTTTCACATTTGTTGGTTTGTCGTCAATTTTTTGGGGATTATTGCTTCGTCATAACGATAGCAATCTAAAAAGTGAAAAATTACAATTGAATCCAATTTTTTTAATAAAGACCAAAAAATTGGCTTATTAGCTTATTTTTGTCTTTATTCAAAAAAATTAGGTTTTGATCGTAATTTTTTACTTTTTAGATTATCTCGTCATGACGAAGCAATAATCCTCAAAAAATTGACGAAAAACTAACAATTACGGGAAAAATTTGAATAAGGACAAAAAAATAAGCTACTTAACTTATTTGGGAAATGTGTTCATGGAATAAGGTATGGGCTCTTCCAATCCCCAATAAACTGAAGCATTTTGTGTGGAAATGTGTTCATCGAGTTCTTCCAATTAGGGAGAACTTGTTTCAGAAGAAAGTTACGGAGGAATTGTTATGCGTTAACTGTGAGGGTGATTGTGAAACTTTTCCCCATATTTTTGCTGAATGCCGGTTTGCTCAGATTATGTGGCGAACATCGCCGATTGATTGTGTTCCGGTAATGCCGGATCAGGAATCAATTTTGATGTGGTTTGATAAACTGATCGAAAGATGGAAAGGTGAGGAAAACTGGAAGCAGATGATTACTTTGGCGATTTTTATTTTATGGAGAATTTGGAAGTGTTGTAACGAAAAGATGCATCAGGGGCAGATGTATGAACCTCAATCTGCCATTTTATAAGGCTGTGCATGATGCGGTGGAGTATTGTCAGGCAACTGAATCAGGGGAACAGGTGGATATTCGACATCAAGCTACTAATTCGGAGCGAAGTAGGGACTATTGGGAACGGCCAGATCATGGGTGTGTCAAGATCAATATGGATGGAGCATGGCTAGGGAATTCGTCAGGAGAAGGTCTAGCTGATGCAGGAATCGTGGTACACACTGCATCTGACAGATTTGTTGCTACTTGAGCAGTTAATTTGGGGATGATGGGCTCTATTTTGTGCGCGGAGGCCGGGGCTTGGCGAGCGGCTAAGGAATTTGTGCACGCCTTGGGCATAGGTACTATCGTGGTTGAGGGAGATTCACAACAGGTTGTTCGGATTTTGAACAGGGATATACCATGCCCGACTGACATGGAAGTGATAATCGAAGATATCTGTGGATTGGCAAGACGGTTTGTGAGTTGCTTGTTCCGATTTGTGAGAAGATCAGCTAATGTGGTGGCTGATACATTAGCAAGTCATGGTGTGCGAGGTTCTGGTTCCAAGACTTGAGAAGCTAGACCTCCTTCATGGTTATTGCGCTCTTTAGGGCGAGATGATCATCTTTTTTGATGTTTTGTTTAATTTGATATCAATATATGGCTGTTATAATTTTGACAAAAAAAAAACTTATTTAGCCGAACAGATGGATCAGAAAAGGAAATTTGAGATTTGCTTCTAAAGAATTAATGGTGCAGCCCCGTATCAAATCCTACAAGAATAAAATCTTCGCATTATTAGGTAGGGCCAAGTCCAAGTCCAAAGAAAAAGTAAATTACTATTCATATCTCAACCTCCTATACACATCTCCTCCCCTGTATGTTTATTGCATTTTTTCTCTTCTATTTATCCATTTTTTTCTCAATAAAAATTGAAAAGTCATAGTTTAGAGCATCCACAATGTAATAATCAAAATAAAAATATTGCTAAAGTTAGCAATGTGTGTTTAAAAAAGTGCTCACATTATAATAATCAAAGTTAGCAACCTCTTAATCAATAATCAAATTTGGGCATTTGAATAATCAAAAGTAACAATGTGGGACTTCATATTGTTAACTTTAGCAACTCTCTAAATGAATAATCAAAAGCTGACGTGGCAAGTTTTGATTATTCATTTTTAATTATTACATTGTGGATGCTCTTATGCATAGATATCATCTAAAAGATTAATAGTCCCTCTAGATTTGTCTTTTTATAACTTACTTCGTTGACTCCAATTATTCCTTTGAGTTTTGCATCATGCATTCATAGACATTTATATTGTTAGAAACCTAACACTAATTGAACAAAACTTCAATGGCACGGACAAAGATGTTAGTAGGTTTCTCATATCCCAACTCATGCTCCTAAAAATTATAAGCATGCATGGTCGTCTTCAACAACGGTGATTTCATAAATATTTTGTAACTCCTATCCCAGTTATAGAACAACATATAAGTGCATTTTTTCATCTTTTTCCCCCTTTTTTCTTATAAATTCAACTTTTAAATGTTCTATGCCAATTGACTTGGTGAATATACTTTTACATCAAGGAAGAATCAAGGAACTGACTATCAAAATGGTTCGATAGTTGTGGCAAGGTTGTTGATAAAAAAAAAAAAGTTTTGTGACAAGGTTTTCATGAAAAGAAACTAGAGAATTTTTTTTTCCTATTTTAATGTCCAATTAGTTGAAAAAATAACTCACAGTCACAGGAAAATATTAGAGAAGACTATGATTTTCATGTATCTATGATATATATATATCAAATTAGATATTTACAAAAAGTAATAAAATGTTATTTAAAAAAGCTTAAATTAAAAAAAAATTCCTATAAAATAGAGAGGCAAAAAGAATAACTACTCACTTCCCACTTTAATTATCTTGTGTGTTACGATTCCCGTGCATAGCACAGGTTTTTCTGCAAGTTTTTTGTTAAATAAAAGAAGTAGAACTATGGTTGAAAGTGTACCTTAAAATTTAATTATTTTGCATGTTACGATTTCCGTGCTATGTTTGCTACTACTAGTCACTATAAACGCACAAATTAACTTAAATCTATGCAATTGGTTTAAGGTGTGGAATTAATAGATAAAGCATGTGGAAGTGGATCAATAGAATCCAAATTGACAGCACAATGAGGTAACTCGATCTTAATCAGTAGGAAGCATTTACACATATAGTAGTAAATTTAAGTTTGGATAAAAGTTAACAAATGTTGTTGTGAGAAATCTTTTGTTAACGTAAATTCATTTAATTAATACTGACGGAATTTAACTCTAATGAAAACCTAATTATTGTAAAATAATCTTTTCTGTGTTTTGATTTTGAAGCGTATTCTATGTTTTGATTTAGAAGCGTTCCAGTATTGTCACGCCACTTTTATCACAAAAAATACTAGAATCTGCATTCAGGCTGCCATTCCCACTAAATGGACATCCTCTTGAACCCAAAAATGTGATTTAAGTCGTTCACTTCGTAGAGCTTGATGTGCAGAATAAGTTCATAAAAATAAAGCCGATTGGACATTGATAACTCTTTAAGTGAAATCACATTTATACGTGGAAAAATTTTAAAATGGCACCTGAACTTTTATTGCAATATCACAGAAATACTTAAATTTCACTTTTTTCACTTAAACACCTGGACTTACAAAATTCCCAAAATGAGGCACCTGCCGTTAGCCTCCACCCATTCCATCCACAAAAATTCTGATGTGGCACACTTTACCCATTAAGTGGGCCTATTTCACATGTTAGGAAGCAAATGAAATGCACACAATCACAACCCAACACTACCCTACTTCACTTTTCTTCACCTTTTAATTGTGCGCACAATCAAAACTCCACGAATCAAAAAAAAAATCAAAACCTCACAAACCTCCAATGTAGTCCCCTTCACGAGACTAGCCGGAGAAGTTTCCACCGCCACTGATGAGGTTTCTTAAGAGCAATTTTGGTGGTCGAAGCAAAGGCAAATTGTGTCCCAGCCCAATGTTCAGAATCGAGGATTGTAGAAGAAATCGAACCGAATTTGGGAGAAATTGTGGATTCGGTTGATGGGAAAGTAGAAGTAATTAGGAGGGTTCAAGAAGTGGAAGCGATGATGGATCTAGCGCAGTAAAAGGGTGGGGTTTTGATTGTGTGCATGTCTTTTACTTCCTGACATGTAAAATGGGGCCAGTTAACGGGTGATTTGTGCCACATCAGCAATTTTGTTGACGGAATGGATAGAGGCTAACGGCAAGTGCCTCATTTTGGGGATTTGATAAGCCCAGATATTAAATTGAAATAAAATGAAATCTAGGTGTTTCGGTGACATTTGAGTAAAAGTTCAAGTGTCATTTTGAAATTTTTCCTTTATACGTCATAGAGGGTTGCTATCGATGTCGGAAAAATAAAGTGAAAAGCATGTGATTCGTTCGTTGGGTTACCGATATCGTATGCAATGAGTTTTAGGGAAAGTTTACAATACATACCTTTTGAAAGGGTGTACTATATACACTTATTTTATGGTTCATTCATAACATTTTAGTGTGTTTTGTAACTTTTGTTCTAGAATTCATAACCTTTTTGCAGTACGATTCATAACATTTTGGTATATCTCATAACCTTTATACGATTCGTAACTTTTTAGCGATATGGTTCATAATATTTTGAAGGGTACATATGATACACACTCAAATAAAAAGTGTGTTATAGTCTTTCCCTAAGTTTTATGGTGTAAATGATTCAGATCACGTTTTCGGACAAGTGACAACGTTTTCGAACAAGTAACAACGCCCATTTAAAGAGCTGGAAATAGAGTACACCCACCTTAAACCATCAAATAACTTCTCGTTTGAAACCAGCTGAAGAGGTTAATTGAGTTATTAAGAGTATCTCCAGCCTTCACCTATTTTTTTCCTCAAATTTGAGTTAAATTTTAGGTAAAAACTCATTTTGGGTAAGCACATCTCCAACCATCAAACCCAAATATATATGCATTTTATTCTTAATGGCATAATCGTAAATAAGGTAAAACAATCAAATCCAAAATGAGGAGACCTGATACTCTTCTCTCTCCATCTCCGTCTCTCTCTCCCCTAGAATCAAACACAACAAAAATTTTCACACAAAATCCAAAACCGGACACAACCACAAAAGACAACTTTGAAACTCGTTCATCATCATCTTCGGAGGCTAGAAAAAAAGATGACAACTCTAAGGACCCAAGAAGGCTTTAGAGGTCACAATGCCACCGCCACTTTTTGCATCGCCTCTCAAACTGCCGCCGGCCTGCCGCTACTGCCGACGAGGTTCTCTCTCTCTAACTAGCTGTTGGAAAAATGGGTCAAGGCAAAAATTGTCCCAGATTTGAGCAAAGAAATGGGTAAAACCCAAAATAGGAAAGGATTTGGGTCAAAGATTGGAGAGAGATTTTTGTAATTTTTGCCCCATTTTAAAATTTGAGTCTCAAAATGGGTCAAGGCTGGAGATGCTCTAAGGCCGCGTTCCTGAAATCTTCTTAAAAAATAAACAGCTTATTTTACATTTTCAAACTCAAAAATAATGTAAATAAAAAATAAATTTTCAATAAATTTATTTTAACTTGAAATTGCATTATTTTAGATTTTCAATAAACTCAAAAAATATATTGCATTATTTTAGATTTCAATAAATTCATAATTTTTTAACTTGAAATTGCTTTCTTAAAAAAGAGTGTTGCTATATGTACCGAAAAGGGGGGAGGGATTTCGTACCGACGGCCGCCGGTGGGCCGTCTCCGGCCACCGGACGGCCGATCCGAGCCGTCCAAAAATTCTATAAAAAAAAACCGAGGGGCCCCGCGCGGGAATCAATGGCATCCGAGGTGTGTAAGGTGCTTGATCCGAGCACCCCTTTTCGTGTGTATATGTATACGGCTCGGATCGGCCGTCCGGTGGCCGGAGACGGCCCACCGGCGGCCGTCGGTACGAAATCCCTCCTCTCTTTTCGGTACCTCTATCATTTTCCCTTAAAAAATAAGGGATTTTTTTCCGTTGCGGAATGGGGCCTAATTAAGATTCGAGCTATTTGCAACTATAAATTTTCTATACGTAGCTTATTCTAAAATTAATTACTTTTGGACAAAAATACTCTTAAAAATTGACAAAAACACCCCTAATGAAACGACGTCATTTTAGGATTGCAAAGGATCATCCACCTCTTCCTCCCCACTCTTCTCCCAGAAAAACCTTAGCTCCTCTCTCTCTGCCAGCTGCAAATAGTCTGCCCCATCATCAGGTGCACCTCTCTCTCTACTAAAATGTCAACGATGAGCTCCGGCGGCATGTCGGCTGGAGGAGGAAGCAGCCACGAGGAAGATCATGGCCTTCGACGACGTCGATTTCAGCTTCAGGAAAGAGAATACAAAAGGAGATGGATGACCTCAACATGGACCCACCTTCCGACTACTCCACTGACCCCAAAGCCGACAATCTTTATCACTGGGTCGCCACCGTCATTGGCCCTCCAAGTTCCATCTCTCTCTCATTTCTTCGCTGAAAAACCCAGTTCCATCGCGCATTAACAAAAGAGTTCTACTATTGGTACCGACCAATAGTGTAGGAAAAATGCACCGACGGTCACGCCGGGCCGTCTCTGGTCACTGGACAGCAGATCCGAGCCGTCCAAAAAATTTATAAAAAAAAATCGAATGAGCCCTCGCGAGAATCAACGGCAGCTAATTTGTGTAGGTACTCGATCCAAACACCCGATTTTTTTGAACATACATATATACACGAAAAATTGGGTGTTTGAATCGAGCACCTATACACGTCGGATGTCATTACTTTTCGCGTGGCCCACTCGATTTTTTTTTTAAATTTTTGGACGGCTAGGATCGGCTGTCCGGTAGCCGGAGACGGCCTGGTGCGGCCGTCGGTGCATTTTCCCTATTGTACTGTCGGTGCCAATATCATTTCTGTTAGCAAAATGCGTGATATTAATCGCGCATTTTGTGAATGTGTTATACAGAGCATGACACATTCAGAATTTGCATTTTTTGCATTTTTAACAGTCAGAATCCGCGGGTTTTTTTTTTAAAAAAAAAAAGATGACGCATCTTGAAAATGCGTTACCAATGGTTCGGATATAAGAATCTGAATTTTGTGAACATTTTCAAAAGTTAATTTTCAATTTTGGCAGCGATTTTCGGGATTGAATGTCCGATTGGTGTTCATCGTTTTTTTCGGGATTGAGAGGCCTGGAAACGGCCTTCATGCCCCTGGGCCTTCCTCAGTCGCCGATGGTTTTAGTTGGTGCGGCGGAGTTCATAGCAGTGGTAACGATTTTGGGATTGGGAGATTTGAAAACGGGGTTTGGAGAGAGAGAGTGGGAAGAGGAGGCCAAGTTTTTTGCAGAAATGGCGATGGCGGTGATGATTGTGGTGGTGGCGGTACTGGTGATGGTGGTTATGGAGGTGTTGGGTAGATGAGGAGAAAAACGCACGCAAGAGAGAGAGAATGGGTATTTTGGGAAGTTTATGAATATTTGTTAGGTTGTATATAGAAAATTGTTATATAAGATTTTGGGGTTAGGCTTAGAACAAATTACGTATAGAAAATTTGTGGTGGTAGCTCGCTCCGTAATTAATATAATTAATAAAGAGCGGGTGCCAGTAGTCGCGGTTTAAATCATTGTCCAAAAAACGACACCGTACTCCAGAGGCACAAATACGACGTCGTTGTCTAATCATCGCCCTCGTCTTCCGTAATTGACCTCATTCTTTGGTCTAAAAGAAGCGTCATAAGATGAAACACACAGTAAATTAAGGTGAATCAAGGGGCATAAATGTACGTCGAGGACTATATATGCAGTCCGGCCAAAAATACGCCTGTTTCGAACGGCTGGAAATACTCGGGTGAGCGAAACCGGGTAGTTTCCGTTATCCTATTCTCTCTCTCTCTCTCTCTAAACTTCTTGGCGAGATATTTTGTATCGGAGATTAGGGTTTTCGAAAAATCTCAGTTGCTCGAAAAGCCATATCGACAGCCATGGTTTCTGATTCGATCGCCAATGCTTCGATTCCAATCGCGGCCAAGGATTTCCCCAGGAAGAAGAGGGTTACTACCTAACCCTTCTAATCTTCAAATTCTCTCTCTCTCTCTCTCTCTCTCTCTCTCTCTCTCTCCTTGAATTCTTATCATCTGATGTGATATCTTTATTGGACTTTGTGATTTTCAGGCGAACAGGTCGGCCAAATTGAAGCAATGCAAGCTCGATGCTCGTCGCGAGCAGTGGCTCTCCCAAGGTATGTAAAAAGTCAAGTAGTGATTTTTGGACAAACAAATTGGAACGGATGGAGTAATTCATACATGATGTAACCATTTCTCTTATACAAAAAAAAAATGAAAAAGAAAAAGATTATTGAATGGTTGAGCTGTAGCGTATGACTTTCATCAGTTCGCTAGCATGAGTAACCGTAAAGCATGCTTAATCCAAAATTTTGATCCGAGGGGGTCGGCTTAATGGACATATTTTTTATCTGAAGATATACCTATTATATTATAAAGTTTTTGTTTTCCAATATATTTAAATTTGTACGTTGAAATGATTTTCGCCTAAGGCAGTTAATGTATACAAATCATTTTGTTTTTTTCTTTAGGCTTCTTCAATGTTTATGAAAGATATTGAGAAATGAGAAGGTAAAATAATCATTTTTTTTATCAAATCAAACCAAAATTATTGAGATTATAAGTACGTATACATGAATAATTATCGATAATATTTAAAATCAAGTATATAAAAATAAAAATTTTGAAACTCGGGGTCGGGGCCGGGCCCCCCGGGCCCCAACATTGGTCCTCCGCTGAATAGTGTCCGTGTCCAAAGAAAATGTCCCTTCTTCCCTTGCCTCTCTTAAAGTTCAGACTTGCCCTTTCATCAATAGTGAGTACTTAAATTAAGTTGATTTGTACTGCTGCGTGTTGTAATTGTGCTGCGTGTTGTAATTGTGCTGCCCTATTCTTTTGTTCATGTTCATCATTAGCTAGTTCCTTTCTTTGAATTGCATATATCTAGTGTAACATTGCATATATCCAGTGTAACTCGTGCATCAACCTCTCATGGTGCTTAGAAATCCCATTTCTGTTCAATAAAGAGCCCCATACTAAGGCAGCAAAAATGCAGTTGACCTCATTATTTGTTAGATTTATTATTTCTCCTTACTCTTCACCCATTTCTCGATCGTAGGACTTATCAAAAAAAAATATTCTCGATCGTAGGACTTAAGCAATTCAATTAACAAAACACTTACTTAAACTATACGAGATACAAGACTTTGTGCGCGATGGGAATAGTTATGGTGAAGCCTTAGTATCTTTGCTAGGGAAGAAAATAACTTGAAAATTGAATTAAAGATCACCCAATTGTTTTACAGAATACCTCAGATCCGCTAACCACATGGATACACAAGTAAACACATAAAAACTATTAGTAAACGAAAGTCTAGGGATTTTGTTCCATACCAAAAGAAAAAGAACTCATAGTGGCATTTTACCACAGCTTACAAAGCAAAATCAGGGGGAAGAAAGTCGCCAAATGCTTGTAAGTGGTAATAGGTTAGGGTTACTGTCATACTTATAGGGTTACTGCCACATTTGTGACTAATGATGTAGTTGAATTCAAGGATATGTTTCGTTACTCAAAGTCGAAGGTAAAAACAGAAACTCCCTCTGCTCCCATTATCATTCGAGTCTCCTCCTTCGGGTGACCCGAACTTCACTTGGATTTGTTAATAAAATCAAAAGTGTATGATTAAAAAATTGGGTTTTAACAAAGATAGAATTAGGGAGGGAGGGGAGATAAATGTTGAAAACAATTACCAGTCATATCAACTTCTATAGGCCAAGCAAATCGAAAAAACAACGCACACTTTCCATACCAACCCAATCCCCAATCCTACCCACACAAAACATCTAGATGTTTGTTTGACTTCTCTGCCTTGTTGGGACCCATATGCACGAAGCCTGTATAATTCTACAAGTTTTCAATGTAAAATGATATGAATATAACAAAAAAAAAAACCTATATAAATCAAGAAAAGAAAAATGACGTGCAGCCTAAATAAATCAAATCCTCTTCAATCATACTTACATTTCTATATTCAACAAATTTGATAGTTTCGCATTTGAACTCGCTGCAAACAAGTCTCCGTGCATCTAAAAGTCCATGAATAATCTCATAATAAATTTTCTGAAACCAGTGGACGTCATTCCCCTTCAGCTTTTGAGTGTTGCATGGCAACATAGGTTAAAATTTTAACTCTTGTACCCTGAAAATAAACCAAAAAATATTTTCTCAGGGTACAAGAGTTAAAATTTCGACCCATGCCACATTCGAAGCTGAAGGGAAAGGGCGTCCACTGGTTTCAGAATATTTATTATGAGATTATTCACGGACTTTTAGATGCATGGAGACTTGTTTGCAACGAGTTCAAATGCAGAGCAGTACGATTTGTTGGATATGGAAGTGTAAGTATGATTGAAGTGGATTTGATTTATTTAGGCTGCACATGATTTTTCTTTTCTTGATTTATATAAGTTGTTTTTTGTTATATTCATATTATTTTGAAAACTTGTAGAACTATACAAGCTCCTTGTATGTTGGTCCCAGCGAGGCAAAGAAGTCAAACAAACATCTAGATGTTTCTAGTCATGCTGTCATGCTAACCGACCATTGTGAATCAAGGAACGGGACAAAAAATTTCAACATTCAGAATTCCCATGGGGAGGATTGGAGATCAGGTGGGTACGGGAAAATTGTGTGTTCATTGTTTTTGAATTTGTTTGGCCTATAGAAATTAGTATGGCAGGTAATCGTTTTCAGCATTTCTCCCCTCTCCCTTTCTAATTCTCGCTTTGTTAAAACTCAATTTTTTAATCACACTTTTGATGTTTTTCACAGATCCGAGGTGTGGGTCGCCCGGAGAAAGAGACTCGAATAATGACGAGAGCGTAGGGAGTTTCTGTTTTTAACTTTAACTTTGAGTTATGAAACATATCCTTGAATTCAACTCTATCATTAATCACAAATGTGACAGTAACCCTAAACTATTACCACGTACAAGCATTTGGCAACTTTCTTTACAACCCCCCCCCCCCCCCCCCCCCCCCCCCCCGATTTTGCTTCGTAAGCTTTGGTGAAATGCCACTATTTGACTTTCGTTTACTAATTGTTTTTTTTGTGTTTATTTGTGTATCCATGTGGTTAGTGGATCTAAGGTATCAGCAAAACAATTGGGCGATCTTTAATATCATCATTCAAGTTATTTTTCTTCCCAGGCAAAGATGTTTGTCTAGGGCTTCACCATAACCATTCCCATCGTGCACAAAGTCTCGTGTCTCATACTATAGTTTAAGTAATTCAAGTGTTCTGTTAATTGAATTGCTCATGTTAATTGAATTGCTCAAGTCCTACGATCGAGAAATGGGTGAAGGGTAAGGAGGAATAATAAATCTACCAAATAATGAATTCCTTCTTGTGCTTTCAATCCATGACTTTGAGGTAGAGACATCGGTCAACAGCATGTTGAGTGCACTTTTGCTGCCCAAGTTTGGGGCTCTTTACTGTATAGAAATGATATTTCTAAGTACCTAGAGAGGTTGATGCAGGAGTTTTAAAGTAATTAATCTAGCTAACGACGAACAAGAACAAAAGAACAATTACAACGCACAACAGTACAAGTCACTTAATTTAAGTACTCGCTATTCTTTTCTTCTTCTTTTTTGTTTCTTTTTGTTGCAACGATTGATGAAAGAGTAAGTCTGAACTCTAAGAGAGGCAATGGAAGAAGGGACATTTTCTTTTGACAAGGAAACAGAGGGACACTATTTAGCGTGCTTTATGGCTACTCATGTTAGCAAACTATGACTTAACAAATTCAAGAAGCGTCGTGAAAGTTATACACTACAACCCAACCAATCAATTGTCTTTTTTCTTTTAATTTTTTTATGTCAGTCGATAGGAGAAATCGTTACATCATGTATGAATTACTCCCTCCATTGTTTGTCCAATTATCTTATCTGTATTTTAAAGTACTGAAGAAAAGTGAAAATGCAAGTTAGCAGTAATGTAAATGGTGACAAGAAAAGTTACTAGTTTTTAGAAGTTATAAATTTCTGTACCAATCAAGGCTTGCAGCGTAGCGAAGAAAAGTGAGTATGCAGGTTAACAGTAGAGTAAATGGTGACACAAAGAAGTTAGTTTTCAAAAGTTAGAAACTTTCGTACAGTTCAACTGTTGCGGCGTAAGTGCTGTACCCTGAGTCACATAAGGCGGAAGCGTGAGCACGAGCATGAGCAGCGAGATCCTCCTTTTAAAATATCTCAAATTTTCTGTCACAGAAGCTGTGCCAAGTCTTCTGCTTTTGGCTTCTGGCCAGAACATCACTTAAATAATCGCTGACAAAAAAATGATTATGAGAAGCTCCATAGTCCATTCTGGTATTTTCATATTTTTATTTTTCAAATAGCAAGGGTGTGCCTTAAGTTTCGCTGCAGCATAACACCCACAATGTGTCTATTTGATACACAATATACGACATATATGTAGTTGAGCGTGTTTACTTTGTTCTACCTTATCTTGTTTTATTTTGAATCTGATATGGGATGGATGGTTGTTCCATACAGTGAAGAACAAGGGATGCAAAGGGGAGCCGGACGCCAGTGTGGTGGTTGATGCGCGCAACGAGAGGGGTCAATCCTTAGAGAATTTAGAGATAATGTCGAGAGAGGATATGAAGGTGGAATCTGTCCACCCTTACAGTGACTTGGACTCACCTTCAAACAGTTCCACCAGCCATACCAGCATTGCTTTGGGTAGTACCGTGTCTGGTACGAATTTCAGTGGGAGTAGTGGCGACAGTAGCAGTGGTTCAAGTTGGTCTGGAAGCGTAACTGGAGAAGATGAAGAAGGGGATGATGAGTGCTTGGATGATTGGGAGGCTGTTGCCGATGCTTTAGCTGCCACCAATGACAAGAAGGAGCAGCATACCAACCCTAGTGTAGAGCAGCATATTAACCCTATACATTCTCCACCTGAATTAGCTCATCGGCCAGCTTCACAAATCGTGACATCATGCCCAAAGCCAGAGTGTGTGGAAAAAGTTCAGATGGTTCCACCAACTGGCAGGGCTTGGAAGCCTGATGACACTTTTCGCCCACAAAGTCTGCCAAATTTGTCGAAGCAGCTTAGTTTCCCCATGAATTCCGGAAGGCATTACGGGTGTGGAAGTGTTACGTGGGGCTCTAATAATGCTCCTTCTTTGCCATCGTCTTGTCCCATATGCTGCGAAGATTTGGATTTCACAGACTCGACTTTTCTTCCTTGTTTGTGTGGGTTCAGGCTCTGCCTTTTCTGCCACAAAAGAATTCTTGAGGAGGATGGACGCTGTCCGGGGTGCAGGAAGCAATACAACAGTGGGCCCATTGTGGGGGAGGCAACTTTGGATGGAGGCGGTCTCCGACTGGCTCGTTCTTGTAGCTTGATCACGAGGTCTTAGGAGGAGTCTGTTTCCCTCAATGTGTATGTTAGGTCTCTCCGTTTCCAAATATCTTGCATGTTTCTAGTATTTAGACTCTTATTTTTGTAGTCCCAGACGTTGGTATAGCCGTATAGGAATGTGGTTTTGAAAGCACCGGGCGTTAGGCTCGTTCTCGTATGAGTTTGGTCATCATATGTGTGCTGCATGTGCTGATGTGGAAGACCTTTTTGGTTTGTGAATAGATAAGGTGGTATAGAAATTCAATACATCCAATTTGTTAAGAATATGTCAGTGTTGCTCCCTACTGAACTAATATGCAATCTTTATTATTATCAAATAAAGTTTCCAATATTACGCCAACAATAAGCAATATGAGATACATGCTTCTTAATATGTTTTCTCTCAACTCCATTTGCTGGACTCCGTTGAATTGCTAATAGTGTTGACTCTTTAGATAACTTAGTTGTTTGAGTTGCAAAGTCAACATTTATGTTTGTGTAGCAAGATCTTGTTTCTTGATAGTAGGAATTGTAACTTGCAATCCCATTCCAACGCTATGTTACACATGCAAATTGAGGCTTGGTTTGAGGTATGCAAATTGAGGCTTGGCTTGAGGTGGTACTTGAGGATCGTTGTGGTGACCTTGAAGCTAACTTTTTTTAATCTCTCCTTAAAGCACTTTCTTACATGATGGCAAAAGCATCTCAAGGCATTGGTATGTTGATGCGTTTTTTACATTTTGCAGCACAGGTGCTTTGTATGCATTTCAGCTGCTTTGTGTTATGTTCTATTAAGACCTTAAAATTAACAGATTGTTTTTTACACTTTAGCCTAGTTTGGCAGCCTCAAGATGCAATTTCATTATTTTGTTGCTTCTATACTTACTATAGTCGGAACTTAATCAGTTAATCTTCAATGCCCCCTGAGTACAACCGCCTCATGTATTGTTTGCTTAATTAGAACATTGTTGCTTCCTGACATAGTTGCATCATGAACCCTGATATGTCTTGATAAGAAGATGACTAATATGTATACCATGCATCGAAAAAGAAAAAAAGAAAAGAAAATAATGCCTAATGATTTTTTTCACCTCCTTTTCCTACATTGTCTACTGGAACCTGAAGGGATTGAATGTTGCCTCGATCCAGAGTTGCCTCACACGTTATTGTTGAAAACTTTCAATACTCGGCTGGCGCTTTTAGTGGTCCAATATATAGTTTAGTAAAGCCTTCAACTGCAATTTTGCCAGGTATAGAGATTTTTCAGCTGGTTGCACAAGTTGGGTGCCTAACAAAATCATACTTTGTACCTTAGCCTTTGAAGCTTTTTTAAGTGAGGAAGGGGCTAGGCCTTCCATGGATTTGGATGATACATATTTGTGGACCCTAAATCTTGATGGGCGAGTCTACGATGTTCGGCTATAGTTTACATTCCTGTGACTGTATGGCTGAATAGTTTTATTCCACTTGGATTCGTCATAGGGAATTGATTTGGGGACCATAAAATTCAAAAGGAATCCAATTGCTCCGGCTCGTGGCCTCGGGCTTCAGGATTTGGTCACAAGATCCGGGCTTGTGGTTTTATATATTGAAAGGGGTTTGGCGAGTGCAAGTCTCCAAGAGTCATATCCTATGATCCAACCCAGTTCATCGAAAATATCACCCGCTCACAGCATATCTGCCCCAAATGTTGCATCCATTCAAACATTGAGATTTTTTTCTTCCTTGCTCCGAGTCAAACACCATGGTTATCACTTTTCACCATGACTGATTCATTGATTTCCAGATCTACCTACTAATAATTGATTGGTTTTCATGAGGGTGATGGTTATCATAGCTTGAACGAAGGTCGTCCAAAGCTCCCTTTGTGCACCGGTTATCAGAGGGACTGTCAATGTAGCTTGAGGTAAACAATCAATTGGCACTTTTGGTTATACTGGAGTTATTTTTCTAGCTCTTGCTTTAGAGCTTTTACATATCCTCTATCGATGTTATCTCCTTTTCTCATTCCATTAGCATTCAATCGGATCGTGGTTGAATTTGTTCTCTATTGCCTAGATATATGACTTCACTTTGGTTCTGCCAATGAGGTACTGGACCTTTTGTCGACAGTATATCTGTGGAAAAGTGGCAGAATGGCGAAGTTTGAAATGTCAAAGAGCATATAGTAAAAAAGTGGACGATTCCATCTAGAGAAGCCACCACAATCAACTAGGCTTTTTCTACTTTGTCAGAAACACTGAAGTCCAGTGCTGCAGTTTTGTTTGGGAGAAAATACTTTCTCTGAAAGTGCTGCAGTCTTCTATTGGATCGTCTTGAAGGGTTAGCATTGAAAGAGGGATGAAGGGGTGGCCATCTCTTCAAGCGAGCAGGTTGACGGATTGGTTGAGTTGACATGGAGTGGTGAGATGTTTTGCTGTGGATGACACAAGCCTTGTGCAAGGCCATGTATAATTAGACTATATGTGACAGATTGGCAATGGGATTTTACTAGGGTGGGAATAAACTTATTATGTGCAGATTTTAAACAATGCGTGGAGGCCGAGTTCACAGGACTGTGGCAGAGAACATTGTGCGTCTATTTGAGGAGGAAGTCATTGTGCTTTGGAGATGCATTGATTACTGGGTGACTGCTGGACGTCGAAAGCATGAACTCATTGTGCATTAAAGTAAGACCTGAGAATTGAGATTGCTTTTTACTTGGTAATGGTGTCAATTTTGTCTGGAAGGGACCTGACTTTTCACTTGTCGCCAAAGTAACTAGTGGAGGTAGTTTCTAAATTAAGTTTGAACTGATAAATTTCTCCTCCTTTTTTTTTTTTAAAGAGGGACAAATGTATCCTCAAACATTGCAAATGCAAGTTAAACTACTTCTTTGCCACTAACTGACAAATTTATCCTCAAACATTGCAAATGCAAGTTAGAAGTCTTGTTTGCCACTGGACTAAAGATTCCAGTTTGTCAAGTGTTTCAAATTTGTCTAAGAAGTGTTCTTTTCTGCTTGTTGCTCTATTTGGATTCTAGCAAACAACTGGTTAAACTCAGTTAGACTGGTTTTGTTTTACTGATTTTATGTTCAGAGACTCATAGACTCATAATTGACCTATTCGAAGAAAGTGGATGTGTGAATGAACACATCATGATTTGGTGACAACTGACAATTAGTACAGGATTATTGAGTGGCATCATTATTTTAGGATATTATCTGATATTGGAAGTTGTATGGGTTGTTTGTCGTTTCTGTATACAATGAAGAGAGCAAAGTTGCCTGTTGATGCTGAGTTTGGAAGTCTCTCCCAGAAGTGGAGACTACTAGTTTTGTGACAGATGATCTACTTGGATATCCAGCAACTTGTCGGGGTGGGTTTATTTTCCCTCTCTTTTTTCACCTGTTCCTGTTCTGTTCTCAAAATAAGAGAGATACAATTATTCAGGGTTTGATTCCAAATTTTCTTCCGTCAAAACCTAAAGTGTGTCGGTGCCATTACCCCCCAAAACCCTACATTGGCAGTTCGTGTTGAATCAGACATAAACCAAGTCCAACAAGACCAAGGAGACCTTGGGGAGAAGGTAGCGCACTCACGGCCCCTTTGGATGGTGAGAAATGATGAGATAACAAAAGGAAGCCCTTTCTCACCAAATTTCACCAGTTTTTGTGAGATTGAGTGAGAAAGGAGAAGGGCACTTAATTTTATTTATTATTTTTTTTTTTTGTGCTTATCACTCTAAAATGCTCAATCCAAATGAGTGATTTGACGACAAATCATAGCCCTTTCCTTTCTTTTCTCATGAAACCCCTCCATCCAAAGGGGGCTGTAATTCTATCCTCCTTTCCTGCTACTTGGTTAGCATGTGCCACTGCTAACTCCTTTTGCACCTGCTAATGAACTCCTATTCCTGGAACTCCTCTTTATTAACCACATTTCTTGCTTCTGCATGAGTCATGGTCACTGCTCCTGCACCTCCAACTACAAGAGGAACTTCCGCATCTCTATTTCTCATAATATTGCAACCACAACAGACTCAAGACGGAGGAGGCTCAGCGTTTCTTATTTCTTTGATTTGTGAAAGGTTGCTGAAACATTAGCAAGTTGGTTTCTCACTTGTCATTTTCTGGTAATATCTTTATATAAAGGAATTCTGTCCTCTCTCTTTTACTTTCTTTGTTCTGGCTAGGTAATCACCGATGTAGTTAGATAAAAAATGATATAGTCTGCTGTTGATGCAATCTTGTGTTACCTTGTTTATTAGATCACTGCCTAATCCTATACAAACAAGACAAGCACTGTAGTAGTCTGATGACTCTCATTGTGGAGTAGTCATCTTATGAAACTTCCCCCACGTCGCTTCTTTTTTTCTCTCCTTTAATGCAAAAGAAAGTGAAATATGATATTTCTGGGAATTTTAGTCTTTTCTGACCAACTTGGCATGGGGTCCATATGTTGTTATTCACTGAAATTCGACAGGATTCGGTTGCTGGTGGTATGGCATAAACTTTGGCTTTGGTGATTGTAAGTCTTGATCTCCCATCCTTCCTCATGCATCTTCTCTGGTCTTAATTACACCATGAACAGTTTCTGCGTTACTTACTAGCCACTTGAATGATCAGGACTTACCTGATTCAACATACCAAATGCCAGAACCATTTCAGATTGTCATCCATCTCTCTCTCTCTCTCTCTCTCTCTCTCTCTCTCTCTCTCTCTCTCTGTGTGTGAGCACATACTTGCAGGCGGAAAACCATCCTTAGGGGTGGGAGAGTGGCTCTACAAGTATCGAATTGTTGTTAGATTTATACCATTCCTTTTGCATTTGTAAGATAAACACAGCGAAAATTGACAAGCTGTTTTTCTTCTATTGTGTTCGTCAGAAAGAGAAGATTTCACAAACATTACGGCTGATTTTATTATTTTATAAGAACCACGTGTTGCAAAGGTAAGAGTAACATCTGGATTCTTACAATCTAGACAGTTTTTACACGGATACCTCTAAGAATCAAGGATGTGATAAGGAAAATAAATTGGAAAAAATGGAAGGATCTAACCATTGTGAGCGGTTAACTTGTCTATTTCCTTACCCAAGTTCTTGTTCCAGTTCCAAATATAGCCTAAAGAGGTTTGATAGGGTCCGTGACAACTATTCATGAAAGTGTCCATGAAAAGGTAACGTACGGTCCAGATTGACTGTCCGTTACCATTTCATGGACACTTTCATGGATAGTTGTCATGGATAACATTTTCGCAGCCGAAATGTTCTTTCAGTTTCTCATAAGCCCAGCAATGCAGGATTTTTCCCGAGCATTTTCCACCACTTGGAAAATGTCGACTCGTCCAAGATCACATCCTTTCCGATCTCCTCATGGTTAAGCCATTTGAATAGATCTGTCTCTAATTGCACAATCTCCTCCTTCATCTCTTCAAACTTCTTATTGCTACTTCTAAGTTCCTCCACTGTAGCCCAAAAGCAGGATTCTGAGCTGGATCCTTTTCCCATTCTTTCAGCATGTTCGCGCCACCGTTGGGTGTATTTGTATCGTTTCGGCCTACCCTTGAACATGTAGGGTCCAGTGTCATCGTTCTTTAAGTGCCTGTAGAAGTTGGCAATATCTAGAGGCTCCACCAACCTTCTGTACTCGGTTCCAAGCTTTATCCAGTCTTCCTGCCCCTCAAATTCACCCGGAAGTTCATACTTTTTCAACATTTCTATAATTTCGTCCCACATGCCCGCTAACTCTAGCCTATTAACGTTGGCATGAAAGTCCTCAACATCATTTTGTAACTTGAAGGAATCATAATACCCCACCTTGCGAACTTCCCTTTCACTTTGGTATTTCCAGATGCTTCTGAGTCTTTTTTCGATCTCAGTCTTGTTCCGGTTTATCTTGTCCTGGTTTCCCTGTTTTTGCTTTTCCAGTTCACCTGCAGCACGAAGACACAGCCTACCTCTTGTGCTCTGGAATTCCAAGCACTAGAAATTAGATAATCTTCCAAACAATCCAAACAAAAGTTGATACTAGACTGTTGGTATTGATTTTTTTTTTCCTCTGAACATATCAAACTTGAGTGGTGATATGTTCTCGGAAAATTCTTTGAGTGAAATCCACTTTCCAGGAAATGCAAGATGATTTTGGCTGATTCAGTAACAGTTTAAGAATCAGTTTTATCGGTATATTTTCATAAATTGTATTTGACAATACCAGCACCCATTCTGTCTGATTTTTGAAAATTAGCTAACATCCTTTTAATGTTGCCCCAAAGACGGTTTCTCTTGAAAAATATCAGTAAATTACTTTTCCAAAAACCGTAAACCAACGTATTTTCTGAAAAGTGTTCACCAAACTGAATTTTCAAAACCTGTTTACTCAGAAAAAATGAAAATGATTCTAAAACAATGAGTGTTTTCGAACTTCTTCTTGTTTTAGCTCCTGAAAAAACAAAGAACCAATACTCGATTTCATACTTTTCAGCAATCAAGTCTGCAAAACGAAATAGGAGACTCCAACAGCAGGAGGAGAAAGAAGGGTTGAAACTCACCACACCAAGGTCATTCAAGGCTGTGTTAAGATTTCCCATCTCTCCCTCTATGCTTGCATTTGAGGACAAAGGAAGCTCTTTGAAATGATCATCCAAGTAGGCCACATTTTGCATTTCTAAGCTTCCTTGCAGTTCATTTTCATACCCCAGATGTTCCTTTAGACTTTTACCAGCCACCTCTTTGATTTCTGCTTCACATTGCAACTGACAGCTATAGAACAAAATTTGCGACACTGCATCCGAATTCTTCGCAACAACCAGCTTTCCATTCCCAGTGCAGAAGACATAGGTACCAAAAGGCCTGTAAGGACTTGGTTCTATGAAGCTGGTTAGAGTTTCCAGCAACGGGTATGTGGACCCCATCAGATTGCATGCGATATGGCTGGCAACAGACGATACATTCCTCATCACCTTCAAAAAGAAAATTGAAGCTTCCTCGGCCATTGCAACAGAATCGTTTCCAAAATACAAGGATCTTGGATTGAAAAAGTGGAGAACGGGCTGAAGTTCTCCTCCAATGGAGGAGAGAGGAGCGAGCATTAGGCGAGGGACAATGTCATACCTCATGACAAAGTGTATGAAGTAAGTATCCCAGTTCTCCCTCCTTAATGCATGTGGAATGATGCGATCACCAACTAGAGGGGACCCAAATGTTACACAGAGGGGGGTCGTAGGATTGCTGCTTTTCCTTATGTACTCCTCTAAGAACCAAAAGGTTGCCAGAATGGCCATTGGGCCACCTGAGGAATGCCCTGCGAATACTATCTGCTTCTTCTCTGTCACTGCTTTCTTGACCTGGGAATTACATGTACATTTTGCTTGGTTTTCAACATTGAGATAGCAGATTTGGATATTATTGTTATGTCCACTACTAGTGAAATGAAATCTCCTTTGAATCTGGTGCTTGTTTTTCTTCTCTATTTTTTTGTCTCACTTCCAGGTTTTAGACATTCATTGCAAATGAAATTTAGTACTCGTGTTCTCTTTTGATCTATGAAATACTTCTTGATGCAATGATAAGGTACTACTGGATTATTAATCTATCATGATGATATTACTGAGGAACGTCTTTATCAGAATATTTTTGCTTCTCACTTTAGGCAATTAGCAATAATTTTTCTGTGGACTTTTGGAAATCTGTTTCATGTAGCTTGACAAGGAAATTTTGAGTCTATGCTAGTGATTGACAGATGCACTGAAAGTAACAAGATTCTTCACAGAAACTCTTTAAGGGACTTGGTCATATTTCAGGGAGTAGAAAAGGGAATGACAGTGTGATTTCTCAGGTGTACAAGGCTACCAGTATAATTAACACTACTTTCTAGTTTCTACTCACTGAAACTCTTTAAGCCCTAATTTGCAGGACAAAATGAACTGATTCTATTG
The DNA here is from genome assembly GCF_030253575.1 of Rhododendron vialii. NCBI lineage: Eukaryota > Viridiplantae > Streptophyta > Magnoliopsida > Ericales > Ericaceae > Rhododendron > Rhododendron vialii. Next base: position 26,876,464 of record NC_080564.1, read on the forward strand.
GGATCCTTGGACAATTGCTTGATCAAGGCCAACATTTCTCGGCATCGTTTGATATGCTACTTCCTTTCCCCTCAGTCTCTTGCGTTACGTACGTACACTTCTTTTCCCTTTTTATTTCATTTATTGGTGCAACATTTCATGTCATGTTTCATCTGAATTTGATTTGAAGAATGGTTAAAAACAAATACAAGGATTAGATTTATAATACCTCCTTTTCAAATGAAGTTTTTCTGAGAATGACTTCAAATCTCCGGAAAAAGGCTTCATTCACCACGGCTACTTCATCGTTGCCGATACTCCTGAGGGAAGGAAACAGATTGAGAGAGGCCTTCGTATCTCCGAAAGGCCTGCTGCTGAACCAATCCTCCACAGACCATGACCCTGGGAAGCCGAAAACAGCTTCGGATGAGCTGCGGCTTTTCTCGTAGAGATATGGCTTCCCAGAAGCCCTGTGAGCCTTCAAGGAAAGGGAACAAGCTTTCTTGATGAGCTCTTCTCTCATCCCTATGGTCTCTCCAAGTCTCCCTCCCACCATCTTCTGTTTTTCCGTGCTTCAGCAGTTTGCATAGGCTTATGGCTTTCTTGTTCTCTCTTTTCCTTGTTTTTGTAGTGAGAGGGAGAATAATGGCTAGTGGTGAATTACTGCTGTGCCCCTTTCCGAGGTTGGTTTCTGGTTTTTGTGTTAATGATAATGGTGGGATTTGGGGCTCTTTTTGTCATTAGACAATCATTGACTTGAAGGCTGCTTGACTTGTGTTGGAAAATGCTTGGAACTTATACTTGCAAAGCAGATGACCAAAAGACCCTCACCTATTGGTTACAAGCCATTGGGTTGGTGGACCATCGCATCTCTTTTGGTAGTGTTCTGCTACAAAAAAGGTCTTCTTTTTCCATCTCTCATTTGCTCGGAAGTTGCCATAAGCAATATTTAGAGATCCCATGTTTTGTTCAATCAAAAACTAATCTCTCTGATTTTGCAGTTTATTGATATTTTGGCATCCCAAAGAAGAGGTATAACATTTTCGACCAAAGAAGAAGAAGAAGAAGAAAAGTTTTGACCGATTAGGGATTTGCTTGATCCCTCCTAACTAATGCTTTAGGTTCAAAACCTTTGAGGTGTTATCAATTCCTTTGGAGTCAATATATCCAAAGTTTTGTTCTTGCTTTAATTGGGACCCGCAAGTGAACAATGGGATTGGTCTTCCAAAATTAGTCGAGGTGCGCAAGAGTTGGCCCGGACACTTGAGTTATAAAAAACACTTTGATGCTTCCTAGAAACAAATCAAACATCCAAAGCAATGATATTTTGATGTTAATGACCAACGAAATCCCTTGCCATATCATCTGTTAATGTTTTTCTTTTGATACTCGAACCACTTCTCTTTGCTCTGGGGGATTGAACATGATCAGCAATATCATTGTTAATCTTTTTTCGCTTCCAATTTTCTTGACTGGAAAGTTCACGAAAGACATGGTCTATCTTCCTAGAGCAGTATAAATCACACAAAATAGTAAGGTTGTGTTCTTGTTAACTTATTGATAGTTTTTCGTCTTTAGTGAACTTTTTTTCGCCTTTGGTCCTAATTTTTTACTTTTTAGACTTCTCCCGTCGAGATGAATGAACAATCCAAAAAATATAACGCAAATCTAACAAAAATTCAAATAAAACAAACAAAACAGACGAACCGGGGGGAAAAAGTTTACAAGAACCCACCTTTAAGTAGTTATAAATGGCTATAAGAGATTAAAGAGAGTCAAGGGGAGTAGGAAAATGTTGTGTGGTTGTGAATGGGGGGCTTTTGGTTGAGGGAATAATGAAGGGGCCCTTGAAATGAAAAAAAGTGGGCACCATTGGACAGTTTGAATAGCCATGTTGGTGACCGCGTCAACTTCTGTTTAACCATTTTGATTGTAAGTGTAGTGTAACTTGAGGAACCTCTTCTTGTGCATGTGAGGTTGATATGTCCATCCTCCTAAATAATAAGAATCGGATTGGGGGATGCCATCTTTGGTCCAATTTTTCCAATAATGTCCCCCGAAGTTTCAGGCCAGAGGGTTTTCAGTGTCCAAAATCGTAATTTCCCGCGGGCTTGGGGTAGTGGAGCACATGCTGCCACGTAGCCAGCTTCCCCTCCCTTTTTTTTCTCTCACACAACCCACGCGTACATACATACACGGATTCGACGGAGAGAGAGAGAGGACGAGGAGAGGAACGATCGCCGACCACCACCAAGCCACCCACTGACGGCGACGACCACCACCACTACTGGCCCACCACCACCTCCGGCGACCACCGGCGCACCCCTTCCCTTTCACCCACATCTTTGTTTTTTGCCCCCACACAGCACAGACGAACAGAGGCAACGAAAGACGAACAGGTTTGGAGATCGAAAGAGGGAGAGGTAGATGTGAGATCTTGGCGTCTTTCACGCGCGATGTGTGTCAAGAGAGGCGAGAGGAGGCGATTTGAGGCAACCTCGCTGGTGCTCCTGTGCCATTCATCCCCGATCTGCTCTGTGCCATTCACCCGACGTTAAGGTCAGATTGTTTCATTATGTTTGGTCTGTTTCGTTTCATTTTGTTCGGCTGCTCTGCTTGCAGTTTGATTCTGCTTTAGGGTTGTTTTACTCTACTTGTGCCTGGCTGATTGTGCTACCCGTTTGGAGGGTCTGTAGTATTTTCTGTGTTTGGTTTGTGCTGCTGTTTTGGTGGGTCGTCTGTAGCGTATTTGTGATTAATTGGGTGTGGGTTGTCTGCCATTTTCAAGTCCTCTGTTTGCATGATTTTACCGTGCGGCTATGGCTATTTAGAGCCAGAACGAGGGAGGATGGGCTCCTATCATGATTAACAAATAGAGGAATAAGAATGGGGAGTCAGGATCAAATAACCAAGCTTTATTCACTCTTTTCATTGATAACTTGCCCGAGGAGGTTGATCAAGGTTGGCTCAGGAAAACTTTCAATCATTACGGTATTGTCAAAGATGCTTTCATTCCATATAAGCAGAGCAAAAGAACTGGTTCAAAATATGGGTTTGTTAGGTATGATTGCCATGTCTCTACAGGAGTTGCAATTTCAAAATCCAATGGGTTGTGGGATAGCGACAAGAAGCTTTTTGTCAAAGAGGCAACTTTTGGTCAGTACATGAACAAATCAGATTTGAAATTCCCATTTTCCAACGCCCTGTTGTGGGAAATAGATCGCATGGGCTTTCTGGAATTCAAGGTTCCCACTTCAATATTAGATTAAGTGGACAAAAGAGTTTCAATCTTGGAAAATCTTTTGCCCAAATGATTTCAGGTGATGCTTACAATGGGAATAGTGCTGGGAATGAGACACAGAAGGTTTTGGAAAGTACTGATCAAGTGGGCCGAAGGGTATCTTTAAAATCCGTAGGTAATGGGTGGCTATACCGCAGCGCGGTGGCAAAATTACACAAGTTAATCCCAAAGTAATTACTGGCGATATGTGCAGGAGAATGGGATGCGAAGGCCTTTAGTAATACACGGTCATTGTATTGGCCTTTAGTGTTTGCGTTTACAAGAGCCTTGATATGAGTTCGATTTTAGGACCCATGAAACCCAAAGTTTGAGAAGTTTTAATACTTGTGCAGCGAAGCAAAATGTCAGACGATCGAATCAAGATGATATGGATGATTTTTTTAAAACAAGTAAAGGGAAATCCAACTATTTAATGTTAAGTTTACTGGCATTTAGCTAAGGGAAATTGTTACCCAAATTATGCAACCTAGAGGGGGGGTGAATAGGATTGCTAGTAATAATTACCAATAAAAATTTATCTCTAACAATATATGCAAACAATAAGTATGCAATCAAAATAGAGAGATAGAGAGATAGAACCCGTTTATAGTGGTTCGGTCCGGATTTGTCCACGGTCCGGCCCTACTCCACTTCTCCTCAAGCAATTACTTGAAGGTTAGACTAATCTTTAAAAGATTACAACTTGTAAGTCTTGCGGGTGCTTACAAGAACCGAATGCCTCTAGCTTTCCCGAGGAGCTAGCACAACCGCAAGAATTTTCTCCGAAAACTTCTCAAAAACAATAACACCCAAATTCCAACCCGAATTTGGTCTTCTAAGCTTTCAAGTGTTTGACTCAAACACTCACTTAGGAAATACAAGTATGTGAAGAAGGTATGAAAATTATCGCTCACGACTTGTACAAATTTTCTCTCAAGAATAATATGAAAGTGGAAGAACAATGAGAATTTTTGGCTTTGATCTTTTGAGAATTTGCTCTTGCAATAATATGGAATGTTGTAGCTTGTGTATGTACTCATTAATGAGTTCTTGATGCCTTATATAGCCATCCATATGCTTCCTAGCCGTTGGAAACTAGCCGTTGGAAACTAGCCGTTTGAAACTAGCCGTTGGAAACTAGCCGTTGGAACTAGCCGTTGGAAACTAGCCGTTTGAAACTAGCCGTTGGAAACTAGCCGTTTGATAGAGTGGTCATCCGGGTGGTCGTCCGATGGTTTCCGGTTGTCACAGCTTTCTGTTCAGACAGCCGGCTTGTCAGCCGGTTCGTAAACCTGTGGCTCACAATTTCATCTAAATAAATCCGTTAAAGCATGTATTGAGCTCAATAAAGTCTTTGTAAATATAAATCATGAATCCAAGAGACTTTATGCTATATTTCAAGGTCACGAAAATATTTAATTCGGGAATCGACTTTTCGATAATTTTGTATTTGCCGAATAAAAATATCATTGAATTAATCATCAAAATAATTAATAGAGATGCATATAAATTTTCACAAATTATAATGCATACATTTTTCAACAATCTCCCCCTTTTTGATGATGACACAAAATGATAGTTTTTATTCAAGTAGGAGTTATGCCAATCTCCCCCTTAATACATGCACCAAAGCAGTTATCTATGATCAACGAGTAATAGCAATAATCATCAGATCATAGCAAGCAATTTTTTAAATTTGCCCAAAATGGCAAGATAGATCAATTAAAACTTGGCTTTTTCTCCCCCTGTGACATCATAAAAAAAACTAAAAAGAGAAAAACAATAGGGCCATGGTTCCAGCACCATGCCGCTCTTGCCCTGTAGCACTCTATCTTCGTTCATTGAGAGCTTGGCGTCCTTGATTTTCGTATTCTCGAATAATGGCTGCTACAACGGCAGCTATAATGCCAATCCAATACCACAGAGTATCCACATTTACATTCCATCCGAACCATGGTGGTATTCTCATGGTAAGTAACGCACACAGCAGAATGAAGATAAAGAGTTGCATCCAAATGGTTTGGATAAACAACCTGAACTCTGCTCGTTCGGCATCTCTTTCGTAAAACTCAAACGGTAACCCTTGCGGTATGTTTGCCATTGCTTGATGAGAGATTTAGGCCGAGAGAGAAGGAAAGATAGATAGATGAAGAGATAGAGATTGTGTTGTTGAATTTATAGAGTATGAGAGAAGTGTTTGGGGATGTGATAGAGATACGGCGCCGAATAGAGATAAGAATAGGTGAAGAGATAGAATAGGATAGGGAGTGCGGTAGAGATGCGGCGCCGAAAGAGATAGGATAGGGGATGCGGCGCCGAACAGGACAAGAATGGGGGAAGAAAAATTGTGTTCGGGTGTTTATTGTTGTGTCCCCTTAATGCATGCTCCCCCTAAAAGAGAGCTTTTTAAAGAATGCGAGGGGTATTACCGAGAATGATTATCCCTGCAAGCTTAGAGACTAGAAATTCATATCGGCGAAGTATATAAGAGACAATTTAAGCACTAAGCCATGAAGTTCATACAAACTAAGTGTAACAGACTTAATAAATCAGAGTTAGCAACGCAAAAGCTTGAATAAGTCTCAACCTCACGGTCGTCCGGTTGGACATCCGCTTGGACATCCGACTGACAAATGCAGGTTAAGTCCAGAAAACGTTTAAGAGGAGTAGCATTAAAGACCATAAAACTGATTTTCTGTATACCAAACACAGGAAAATGAAACATATGATAAAATGTTTGAAGGGTGATTTCTTTATCAAGATCATTTGTACTCTCCATCAAGTATGATATTTACTAATTCAATCAACTCAACATTGAATCCGAAAAAAAAACTTTTGACATCAAGAACACGAAACTTTTTCATAAATGATTAGACATGCCGAGTTCTCGTCGAATGAAACAAAATTGTTCTTCACCAAGGGGTTTTGTGAAAATGTCCGCCAATTGCTTGTCGGTACTAATAAAGTTAAGTTCAATATCCCCTTTTTGAACATGATCTCTTATAAAATGATGTCTAATCTCAATATGTTTTGTTCGAGAATGTTGAATCGGATTCTTGGTTAAGCTAATTGCACTGGTATTATCACATTTAATAGGAATATGATCATATTGCAAATTGAAATCCTCCATTTGTTGTTTGATCCACAATATTTGGGCACAACAACTTCCGGCCGCTACATATTCCGCCTCGGCGGTAGATAGAGCTACGGAATTTTGTTTCTTGCTATGCCAAGACACTAGAGAGTGCCCTAGAAATTGGCAAGTCCCACTTGTACTTTTACGATCAACTTTGAAACCTCCAAAATCCGCATCCGAATAACCAATTAAATCAAATGCAACTCCACGTGGATAAAACAATCCTAAGTCATGAGAACCGCCAACATATTTAAAGATACGTTTAATAGCTTTTAAATGCGATTCTTTAGGACATGATTGAAATCTAGCACACATGCAAACACTAAACATTATATCCGGTCTACTTGCAGTGAGATAAAGTAATGAGCCGATCATACCTCGATACATCTTTTCATTGACGGCCTTACCATTCTCATCTTTGTCTAGCTTAGTTGATGTGCTCATTGGTGTGCTCGTTGGCTTTGATCCTTCCATGCCAAACTTCTTAATAAGTTCTTTCGCATACTTGGCTTGGTTGATTAGGATCCCCTCATTAGTTTGCTTGATTTGAAGTCCGAGGAAGAAGTTAAGCTCCCCCATCATACTCATTTCAAATTCACCTTGCATACACTTAGCAAACTCTTTGCACATATTATCATTAGTGGCACCAAAGACAATATCATCAACATATATTTGAATAATGAGCATATCTTTACCTTTGGCTTTAATGAAAAGAGTAGTATCAATTTTTCCACGAGTAAAGCCATTGTCAAGCAAGAATGAACTAAGTCTATCATACCATGCACGTGGTGCTTGCTTCAAGCCATATAAAGCTTTTGAGAGTTTAAAAACATGATCGGGGTATACATGATCTTCAAAGCCGGGAGGTTGTTTGACATAAACTACCTCATTTATGAACCCATTCAAAAATGCACTTTTCACATCCATTTGATAAAGCTTGAAATTTTTGAAAGATGCAAAGGCAAGTAATATGCGAATAGCCTCTAATCTAGCTACCGGTGCAAAAGTTTCTTCAAAATCAATACCTTCTTCTTGATTATAACCTTGAGCAACAAGTCTAGCTTTATTCCTAACAATATTTCCGGATTCATCTAGCTTGTTACGAAAAACCCATTTAGTACCTATAATAGTGTGATCAAGAGGCTTAGGTACTAATGCCCAAACTTTATTCCTTTCAAATTGATTCAACTCATCTTGCATGGCCAAAATCCAATTTTCATCATCTTGAGCTTCCGGAAAGTTTTTAGGCTCAATTTGAGAAACAAAAGCTTGATTTTCACAAAAATTTCTATGAGACGAGCGAGTGGTTACCCCTTTCGAAACTTCTCCAAGAATCAAGTCCTTTGGATGGTTTTGCACGAATCTCCAATCCTTGGAAAGATCTTGGTTGTCTCTCATGGCATCTTGAGGTTGATTAATAACTTCATCTTCTTTGATTTGAGAGCTTTCTACTTGAGTATCACCATCAACTTTTTCTTGAATTGTCAAGTCATGAATCTCATGTGTAATTTCTAAGTCATCATTATCAACAACATCCTTAGTAGCACAAGGATTAGATTCATCAAAGGAAACGTGAATAGATTCTTCAACAAGATTAGTGCGCTTATTATAAATTCTATATGCTTTGCTAGTAAGAGAGTAACCAATAAAGATGCCTTCATCCGATTTTGAATCAAATTTACCCAAGTTATCTTTTCCATTGTTTAATACATAACATTTACAACCGAAGGCATGAAAGTAATTAATGTTGGGTATTCTACCATTCCAAAGCTCATAAGGAGTTTTCTTGAGGATAGGCCTAATTAAAACTCGATTCAAAATATAGCATGAGGTATTAACGGCTTCCGCCCAAAAATATTTTGGCAAAGAGTTTTCACAAAGCATAGTGCGGGCCATTTCTTCCAGAGTACGATTTTTTCTCTCTACTACTCCATTTTGTTGAGGAGTACGAGGTACGGAAAAGTTATGACCAATACCATGTTCATCACAAAACTTTTCATATAAAGAATTGTCAAGTTCTTTTCCATGATCCGTACGAATGTTAGAAATAACAAAGCCTTTTTCATTTTGAACTCTTCTACAAAGTTTAGTGAAATTAGGATAAGCCTCATTCTTATGAGCTAGGAACATCACCCATGTATATCTAGAGAAATCATCAACAACAACAAGACAATAATAGTTTCCACAAAGACTTGGAGAGCGAGTTGGTCCAAACAAATCCATATGAAGTAATTGCAAAGGTCTAGTAGTTGAAACAACATTTTTGGACTTAAAAGAAACCTTGGTTTGTTTTCCTTGTTGGCAAGGACCACAAAGTCTATCTTTTTCAAATTTGATTTTAGGAAGACCTTTTACCAAATTTTTTCTAGAGAGTTTTGAAATAGCATCCATACTTGCATGTCCTAGGCGCCTATGCCAAAGCCAACTATTTTCACTCAAAGCGGAAAAACATTTTATATCACAATTACTTAAATCATTGAGATTAAAAACATATACATTTTCAAATCTTTGTCCAACGAAGAGTGTCTTGTTGCTTTTGTCATTTTCAATGATACATTTGGATTTTTCAAAGATAACACGATTTCCTCTATCACATAATTGACTTATGCTAAGAAGATTGTGTTTTAAACCATTAACAAGTAAAACATCTTCAATAATAGGAGAATTACCTATATTGCCGATTCCTATGATTTTACCTTTGTTGTTGTCTCCAAATGTGACATGTCCACCATCTTTAGACGAAAGAGAATTGAAAGCCCTCTTGTCACCGGTCATGTGTCTTGAACATCCACTATCAAGGTACCAACTTCCTTCCTTGAGAGAACTTTTGAAGCATACCTACAATAGCACATCAATTCTTGACTTTTGGTACCCAAATCATCTTGGGTCCTTGAAGGTTAGCATTGATACGGTTCTTAGGAACCCAAACCTTTTTTGCATTAGAAGATGAGTATCCTTTCATAGGACATGTAGGAGAAATATGACCAATTTTACCACAATAATGACATGTCAATTTAGAATGGCTAGAAGGAGGAACATCTTTTTCAAAAAGATTTTTGTGTTGAGTGGGATTATAACCAATTCCGGCCTTGTGAAAAGAAACCATTTGTTTTCCAAGAAGAATGTCTAAACTTTCTTTTCCATTAGTGAGTTTTGAAAGAGAATTAGTTAAATTATCAATTTGTTTTTCTAAAGATTCGTTTTTGGAAGTATCCTTCAAATACTCTTTTTCTTTTTCCAAAGAGGTTCTTAAACTTTCATTTTCTTCCTCCAAAATATCTTTCTCTTCAATTAAATCATCTATTTCTAGTGAAAGATCTTTAGCAATCTTTTTAAGAAATTTGTTTTTAGAAACAACCTTTTCAAATTCTACTTTCAACTCTTTATAGGCAATAAATAATTCATCAAAGGAATAGGATGAGTCGAGATCTACCTCGTTTTCTTCGATGGCCATGAAACACAAGTTAGCGACCTCTTGTTGCTCATCGTCCTCATCGGAGCTACTATCGTCACTATTGTCCCATGCGGCCATCATAGCTCTCTTTTTGTCCTTCTTTGAATATTTTTTTGCATATGGACATTCACTTTTGATGTGGCCGGGCTTCTTGCACTCGTAGCAAATGATTGGATCCTTTTTACTATTTTCTTCTTTGCCTCCATCTTTTCTTGAAAATCCTCTGCCTTTGTGAGATGCTCTATTTTTGAGGAGTTTCTTGAACGTTTTTGTGATGAGCGCCATTTCATCATCCTCACTTTCGTTGCTTGAATCCTCCTTGCTTTTTGATTTGCTTGTTGTACTTTTGAAGGCAAGATCCTTAACTTTCTTCTCTTTTTCACCCTTGAGGTTGTGATGCATTTCCTCCGTCATGAGAGATCCCATGAGCTTGTCCATCGTGTATGTTGAGAAATCTTTGGATTGTAGGATGATGGAGGTGGTAGTGTCCCAATTGGTTGGCATGGAACGGAGCACCTTCCTTGTCATTTCGGATTGACTGTAAATCTTTCCAAGAGCTTTTAAACCGTTAGTAATACTAGCAAATCTAGCAAACATTTGAGATATAGATTCATCCGGTTTCATTTTGAAGAGCTCATAGCTATGCACAAGAATATCAATTTTGGACTCCTTAACTTGACTATCTCCTTCATGTGACATTTCTAACTTATCCCATATTTCTTTAGCCGATTCACATGCGGAAACACAATCATATTCATTGGGAGTAATAGCACAAAAAAGAAGGTTCATAGCTCTATAGTTCTTTTCTATTGAAGCCTTTTCCAAATGACTCCACTCATAATCTGATTTAGGCATAGTCTCTTCCCCAACTTTCTTAGTAGGAATAATGGGACCATTTTTGATAATTTTCCATAGATCATAATCCGTGGATTGAATAAAGATCATCATTCTATTTTTCCAATGAGAGTAATTTTCTCCGGTGAACAAGGGAGGTCTATTGGATGATTGACCTTCGATACAAGAAACATTACTAGTGGTTGCCATGGATCTTAACTCTTAGATGGTTAAATCTACAAACAAGAGCCGAGGCTCTGATACCAATTGTTACCCAAATTATGCAACCTAGAGGGGGGGTGAATAGGATTGCTAGTAATAATTACCAATAAAAATTTATCTCTAACAATATATGCAAACAATAAGTATGCAATCAAAATAGAGAGATAGAGAGATAGAACCCGTTTATAGTGGTTCGGTCCGGATTTGTCCACGGTCCGGCCCTACTCCACTTCTCCTCAAGCAATTACTTGAAGGTTAGACTAATCTTTAAAAGATTACAACTTGTAAGTCTTGCGGGTGCTTACAAGAACCGAATGCCTCTAGCTTTCCCGAGGAGCTAGCACAACCGCAAGAATTTTCTCCGAAAACTTCTCAAAAACAATAACACCCAAATTCCAACCCGAATTTGGTCTTCTAAGCTTTCAAGTGTTTGACTCAAACACTCACTTAGGAAATACAAGTATGTGAAGAAGGTATGAAAATTATCGCTCACGACTTGTACAAATTTTCTCTCAAGAATAATATGAAAGTGGAAGAACAATGAGAATTTTTGGCTTTGATCTTTTGAGAATTTGCTCTTGCAATAATATGGAATGTTGTAGCTTGTGTATGTACTCATTAATGAGTTCTTGATGCCTTATATAGCCATCCATATGCTTCCTAGCCGTTGGAAACTAGCCGTTGGAAACTAGCCGTTTGAAACTAGCCGTTGGAACTAGCCGTTGGAAACTAGCCGTTTGAAACTAGCCGTTGGAAACTAGCCGTTTGATAGAGTGGTCATCCGGGTGGTCGTCCGATGGTTTCCGGTTGTCACAGCTTTCTGTTCAGACAGCCGGCTTGTCAGCCGGTTCGTAAACCTGTGGCTCACAATTTCATCTAAATAAATCCGTTAAAGCATGTATTGAGCTCAATAAAGTCTTTGTAAATATAAATCATGAATCCAAGAGACTTTATGCTATATTTCAAGGTCACGAAAATATTTAATTCGGGAATCGACTTTTCGATAATTTTGTATTTGCCGAATAAAAATATCATTGAATTAATCATCAAAATAATTAATAGAGATGCATATAAATTTTCACAAATTATAATGCATACATTTTTCAACAGAAATAACTAACCATCCAAGCCATAATAATTTGCCTTTGAATAAGGTTTAAATGACTTGAGGAATTTTTAGTGATTTGTAGTTAAAATGTGTTTTTCTTCTTCCCCAAAATTGCAGTTTTAGTTACAGTTTGTACATTGAGAAAGTCTAAGTTCTCTGAGTTGGATGTATATACCTGTGATTTCCATAGAGAATTTGTCTTTGAATGAATAAAGTTTGTTTTTTTGCTGCGAGTTTATATGTCTTAAGGGATTTATGGTGCTTGTTTTGTCAGTGTATTGCAATTATCAATTGTCAATTTTATAAATTGATTACTTATTCAGAGTTTTATATTCCATATGGAATTTGATTTCCAACTGGAATTTGTTTTTAAATATATAAAGTTTCTATTTTGCCTGTGAGTTTAGATGGCTTGAAGGATTTGTGTGCTAATGTTTTGTGATTATACATTGTTGATTTCATAAATTAATTAGTTATTTATGGTTTTATACTCCAACGCTATGGCAATACAATTTCTGTTCATGCGGTGAACTCATGGAAAATAATAACATGAACTATTTGTAATTAGAGTTGTTTGTGACACATTGTTAGATTTGAAATATCTATTCCATACTACATCTCATTATCATTCAATGATATTCCACCTCGAATGGCGATTAGTGTTCATTAGGTTTAATCACTCTCTGACTATTCTTTTAGGATTCTAATTTTTCATGCATCGAATTTTATTAATCTTTTATAAGATTTTTGGATTTTTGCAGATTGCTTATTTGATTTTAAAAGTAGAGTATGAAGTGGGGCTGCGAAGTGACCCAACAATCAACCCCAAAAGACAATGATCTCCTTACAGTACGGTTTGTTTTTTACCGTCTTTCAGTAAAATTACTTCTTTGTTATGGTTTTTTGATTGTGGAAGCATTAGTGCTTAAAACTTCGTCCTTCAATGACTGCAGGTTTACACTAATCAGTTGGAGCAATTCTACTTGAGGGGGAAAAAAAGTAGTTGTCTTGGAAAGAAATGTGATTGATTGCTAATCGCTTAACTTATCTTGCGATCCCTTGAATTGAAATGTGATTCTTTTTATTTACCAAACATTACTTTTGCTAATTACAAAGCAACGGCCTGGATGTAGTGTCCCACTAACTTATCTTGCAGTCTTTATAAATTGTATTCATGATTGGTTGTTTAAGAGTAAAAACTTTAATGACACCGCAACCAACCCACGCATGTGTGCTATATACCCCAATTTAAATTTGATATTTCCTTATTAGCTTTTCTGGTTTCAAGTATTCATCTAAGTTTAGTATTTCATTTTCCAGGGGTGATTCAATACTGAGCTTTTGTTCTAATTTTCTATTTGTCGAATAACTGTGTTCTTTTCCCTCTTTTGTTAGGTTTGAGTCCAATTTCTAAGATCTGATTCTTGAATCTCTAAACTGAGTTTCTGATTACTAAGATTGTTCTCCAAATGTTTACAAGAGCTGAATTTTGGATATTGAGTTCAATTCATTTATGTTGGTATAAGCCAAGCTATTATTCCAAAATTTTGAATTGTGAATTATTTAAAAAAAATTGTCAGAGTTTATTGTTTTACTTCCCTACTTCTTTTAGGTTGGTTGTTGGGAGTGCTTTATGCGTTGCTCCGGAAGTGTTGAAGAGGAACTATGGGAAGGAGATTGTTTGGAGTGCAGGAATCATCCTATACATCCTACTAAGCGGAGTGCCTAAAAGAATACATTTATTCTTGAGTATAATGTATCTTGAATACCTGTTCGGCCAGTTTGTGTTTGGACTATTTGAGTTGTTGCATTTGTCAAAATGGTCGCTCAGTTTCATGGAGTCCCAGTCGTTTCGCTCAGAACCAAGAATTTCTTATTGTATTAACCAGCTTTTGTTTTCCAAGTGAATGACTTAAGCATCCCTCCTAATCCCTCTGTGAAATTTGGCTGTGTGTGATTTCATTGGCTGTGCTTGTGCCAAGCCCCTTTAGGATGCCTAAAGTCTAACTGATATGAAACCTATATCTCTCTGTCGAAATGAGATTTTGACTTCATTATTTTACCCGTGCATGCAGACATTTTCTTCAAACATCGAGAAAGACATCTTTGATGAGATTTTAAAAGGCCATATCGACTTTGAAAGCTCACCTTGGCGTTCTATATCAACTGGTGCGAAGGATATTATCAGGAAAATTTTCAAAAGGCGGATAACTGCTGCTCTGCCTCTCAAACATACCAACTACCAATAATCAACTGCTGCTGACCACCACCAATAATCAATTCCTCCTACATCTATTCATCGTCCTTCTTGGATAGATCATCAAGACTATGGGCAATTTTCAAAAGTAAGATCACTTTATTATCCAATGGCTTGTATGAGAGGGTTGTAGGAATGCAATGCATTGGGGGATCCAATATTCAAAGCGTTAGTAGGTCTCTATTGTTGAAGATGATATACTTCTAGCTAACTTTTAATTTTTGAATTAGGTCGTGAGCTTGTAAATAGACTACGCATTGTGTCGTCCATATATGAATCAACTAATGGTTTTGCTACTTTGATCAATCTATGTAATATATCTTCCTACATATTTCCATATTCTTCTATTGCTTCCGGCTCTAAAATTACAAATAAGATATATCAAGCCTAAATCAAAATTTGTTCCCTTCAACGGGCATGCATTCGTGCTGTGCACGAAGGTGCACCTAGTTTGTTAAGAAACTTTAGAATAGGTCTCTCAATGGGCCGGATTCGATCCGGATTCAACAAATCCAAATTCGATAAGACTCGAATCCGATTCGGATCCGATAAGACTCAAATCCATTAGTAGTAATCCTGATCCGGATCCGAAAAATTCGGATCCGATCCGAAAACTTTTTTACTTCAAAAATTTTAGCAAAAAAAATTTAAAATAAAAATACAACTTCTTAAACCTTTTTTTTTTCAAAATAAAAAATTTTAATGTTTTTTTAAAAAAAATTAAAAAATAAAGTTCGGATTCGAATTGATAACGGATTTAATCCGAATCCAATCTGATCCGAATTTGGATTACCGGATTCGGATTATCGGATCGACATTATCGGATCCGGTCCATTACCTATAGAGGACGTTGTCAGTTAAATTAACCCAAGCGAAACAAATCCCAAGCACCATCAACATGCAGCATTCTGTTTCTGGATCGATGTGTGTTTCGGAAAGTTTTCGGCCTAAAGATTGCGTGAAAATCTTGAAGATTCGCATGCTTTAGGGCATCTCTAGTATGTGGTTAGATGTGTTTTAGCTCAAAAATTTTCTAACATAACCAACCATACCCATTTTTGTGTTTTCTACAGGGTTACGTAAATGTGGTGTTAACTCTAATAAACAATGCTTGTTGAGATAACTGTGGCAACACCATTAAAGAGAGAAAGGGAGCAGAGAGAGATAGACACAGGAGAGAAATGAATGCAACACTTTTTGAAAAAAATCTTTAAAAAAGTAGTAGGAATAATAAATGGAGAAAGATAGAAAAATAAATGACCGGAAGCAAGGGGAATTTAAAGGAAATCTTTTGAAAAATACTTTTCAAAAAGTGTTCCAAACAAGGCTGAAATGAAATGAAATATCTCATGCCGTGTGTCAGGTGGGAGGTAGGGGAAGGAGAGAGAAAGGTAAAGAATAGAAAAGGTGCGAGGGTGGAGACTGGAGTGCTTAAAATGTACACTATACGCATAGTAATTATAGGGAGTGCATTAGAGATTCTCTTACGATAGCTTGAAATAGTACATTAGAAATACTGGTATAGGCACAATTGGATTTTGGCTCTAGAATTTGCATTACCCCCTTTCATGTCAAAGATACCGTAATGAGCGAGAGAGCACGCTAAAAGCTTGTACAGCTAAATGCATTCTAAATATATTAAAGTTGGTGGATGGCTGGACACACTATTCTCTGAAAAAATGTAAAAAGATTTGCATAAGCGTGTGGGATACCTATACTGTTATAAGTTGCCTAATGGTTTGTAATTATTATACATTTACACTTACAAGTTTTGGGATTATGTTAATTATTCTACGCTTCTGCATACTTCGATTTATTTTCATGAAAATGGCAATGATGTCGGAAATCTCTAAACTACTTTATCAATAGGCCTTCTTAGCCGATCACGACTTCCAAGGTCAATTTTGGAATTGTAACAGAAGTGGTATCAAAGCATGTACATGAGACTGGCAAAACCCACCTCTGTAGCTATTTTACCGAATTAAAGGCACAAAAACAGTTTGCAACAGTCTCAGAAAACAGGAAGCTATTTTTTCTTTTCGAAAAATCCTCTCTACATCTACCAAGTAACTATTCACGAGCAAAAGATGAAAATATTGTTCTTTCTCTCTCTCCTCCCTACCACTCCCGGGAGTGGATCCTCTGTCCCACTGTACCCGAGTACCTTACAACGTCGTTTTGGCCGGGAAACACAAGCAAAATTTTTATTTTGGTTCTATGGTTCTCTTAGGGTTCTCATTGAAAGCCCTAGAGCCAAATATTAATTATAACCCTTTAGGATAAAATGATCAAAAAAATACGATCTTTGCACCGATTCAAACGGATTAAAAATTGGAGCACTTAATTTTATTAGGCTATTTATATATTGGCTCTAAGGCTTTCAATGAGAACCCTAAGAGAACCATAAAACCAAATAAAGTTTCCTTATTGCTGTACAAAACGTTGTCGCAAGGGACTCGGACAGGCAGAGTATTTTTTTATACTGTTTAATGGGAATAGAGAAGAGTAGTAGAGAGGTTGGTGTGGTGGGAGAGAAAATAATGGATAGATAAAATAGAAAAGGTGCTTCTTTACTAGGTATTTAAGCTATTGTTGATGTAGATGCTCAAGTCAACAATTTACTTTATTAACATTCTCTTATATGTATGAGAAGAGGAGAATATGTAGCAGTACAGTGTTGGATTGTGAATACACAAAACCAGTTAATAAAGTTGAGGAGAGTGTAATAAGTGGAACTTATCTGAAGAGCAGCATGTTTTTGAGCATCTGCAACCCTACTAGTCAAATAAAAACTACTCAAAATTACCAAAAAGATACAATCTTTACTTTACCGACCAATTTTTTCACCAATCCATTCCAACCCTACCCTCCATTATTCCTACCAATGCTCGAGTCAGCAACACCTATCCATTCCTCCTGCCCGCGCGTACACCACACGGTGAGAGTAGATCTCACTCGCCGGCGTCAAATGGCGCATGAGAGCTGTTCCGGTGGAATTTCAAGGTCGGCCTTTTACCATCGTCATCGTCTCTTCTTCGCGACACAACCTCGTGGTCAAAAATAATTTTCGACCACTTTGACATACCGGCCAAAGTGAAATATGAAACTTCTGGGAATTTTAGTCATTTCTGACCAATTTAGTAAGGGTCTACGTAGTTATTCACTGAAATTCGACGGGACTCGGTTGCTGGTGGTATGGCATATACTTTGGCTTTGGTGATTGTAAGTCTTGATCTCCCATCCTTTCTCATGCATCTTCTCTGGTCTTAATTATACTACTATGAACAGTTTCTGCGTTACTTACTAGCCCCTTGAATGATCAGGACTTACCTGATTCCACATACCAAATGCCAGAACCATTTCAGATTGTCATCAGAAGATCTCTCTCTCTCTCTCTCTCTCTCTCTCTCTCTGTGCGCGCGCGCGAGCACACACGTGCGGGCGGAAAACCATCCTTTGGGCTGGGAGAGTAGCTCTACAACAAGTATCGAATTGTTGTTTGATTTATATCATTCCTTTTGCATTTTATAAGATAAACACAGCGAAAATTGACAAGCTGTTTTTCTTCTATTGTGTTCTTCAGAAAGAGAAGATTTCACAAACATTACGGCTGAGTTTATTATTTTACAAGAACCACATGTTGCAAAGGAAAGAGTAACATCTGGATTCTTACAATCTAGACAGTTTTTACACGGATACCTCTAAAAATCAAGGATGTGATAAGGAAAATAAACTGGAAAAAATGGAAGGATCTGACCATTGTGAGCGGTTACTTGTCTATTTCCTTACCCAAGTTCTTGTTCCAGCTCCAAATATAGCCTAAAGAGGTTTGATAGGGTCTGACAACTATTCATGAAAGTGTCCATGAAAAGGTAACGGATCCGTTACCTTTTCATGGATAGTTGTCATGGATAACATTTTCGCAGCCGAAATGTTCATTCAGTTTCTCATAAGCCCAGCAATGCAGGATTTTTCCCTATGCTGAAAAGGGAGCGTTTTCCACCACTTGGAAAATGTCGACTCGTCCAAGATCACATCCTTTCCGATCTCCCCATGTTTAAGCCATTTGAATAGATCTGTCTCTAATTGCACAATCTCCTCCTTCATCTCTTCAAACTTCTTATTGCTACTTCTAAGTTCCTCCACTGCAGCCCAAAAGCAGGATTCTGAGCAGGATCCTTTTCCCGTTCTTTCAGCATGTTCGCGCCACCGTTGGGTGAATCTGTATCGTTTCGGCCTACCCATGGTCTTGTAGGGTCCGGTGTCATCGTTCTTTAAGTGTCTGTAGTAATTGGCAATATCTAGAGGCTCCACCAATCTTCTGTACTCGGTTCCAAGCTTTATCCAGTCTTCCCGCCCCTCAAATTCGCCCGGAAGTTCGTACTTTTTCAACATTTCTATAATTTCGTCCCACATGCCCGTTAACTCTTGCCTATTAACGTTGGCAAGAAAGTCCTCAACATCATTTTGTAACTTGAAGGAATCATAATACCCCACCTTGCGAACTTCCCTTTCACTTTGGTATTTCCGGATGCTTCTGAGTCTTTTTTCGATCTCAGTCTTGTTCCGGTTTATCTTGTCGTGGTTTCCCTGTTTTTGCTTTTGCAGTTCACCTGCAGCACGAAGACACAGCCTACCTCTTGTGCTCTGGAATTCCAAGCACTAGAAATTAGATAACCTTCCAAACAATCCAAACAAAAGTTGATACTAGACTGTTGGGATTGATTTTTTTTTTTTTTTTTCTCTCTGAACATATCAAACTTGTGTGGTGATACGTTCTCGGAAAATTCTTTGAAAGAAATCCACTTTCCAGGAAATGCAAGATGATTTTGGCTGATTCAGTAACAGTTTAAGAATCAGTTTTATCAGTATAATTTCATATTTTGTATTTGACAATACCAGCACCCATTCTGTCTGATTTTTGAAAATTAGCTAACATCCTTTTAATGTTGTCCCAAAGACGGTTTCTCTTGTAAAAATATCAGTAAATTACTTTTCCAAAAACCGTAAACCAACGTATTTTCTGAGAAATGTTCACCAAACTGAATTTTCAAAACCTGTTTACTCAGAAAAAATGAAATGGATTCTAAAAAGATTAGTGTTTTTGAACTTCTTCTTGTTTTAGCTCCTGAAAAAACAAAGAACCAATACTCGATTTCATACTTTTCAGCAATCAAGTCTGCAAAACGAAATAGGAGACTCCAACAGCAGGAGGAGAAAGAAGGGTTGAAACTCACCACGCCAAGGTCATTCAAGGCTGTGTTAAGGTTTCCTATCTCTCCCTCTACGCTCGCATTTGAGGACAAAGGAAGCTCTTTGAAATGATCATCCACGTAGGCCACATTTTGCATTTCTAAGCTTCCTTGCAGTTCATTTTCATACCCCAGATGTTCCTTTAGACTTTTACCAGCCACCTCTGTGATTTCTGCTTCACATTGCAACTGACAACTATAGAACAAAATTTGCAACACTGCATCCGAATTCTTCGCAACAACCAGCTTTCCATTCCCAGTGCAGAAGATATAGGTACCAAAAGGCCTGTAAGGGCTTAGTTCTATGCAGCTGGTTAGAGTTTCCAGCAACGAGTTTGTAGACCCCATCAAACTGCACGCGATATTGCTGGCAACAGACCATACATTCCTCATCACTTCCGTAAAGAAATCTGAAGCTTCCTTGGCCATTGCAACGGAATCGTTTCCAAAATATGAGGATCTTGGATTGAAAAAGTGGAGAACGGGCTGAAGTTTTCCTCCAATGGAGGAGAGAGGAGCAAGCATTAGGCGAGGGACAATGTCATACCTCATGACGAAGTGTATGAAGTAAGTATCCCAGTTCTCCCTCCTTACTGCATGTGGAATGATGCGGTCACCAACTAGAGGGGACCCAAAAGTTACACAGAGAGGGGTCATAGGACTGCTGCTTTTCCTTACGTACTCCTCTAAGAACCAAAAGGTTGCAAGAATGGCCGTTGGGCCGCCTGAGGAATGCCCTGCAAAAACTATCTGCTTCTTCTCGGCCACTGCTTTATTGACCTGGGAATTACATGCACATTTTACTTGGTTTTCAACATTGAGACAGCGGATTTGACGATTAGTACTATTACTGTTATGTCCACCAGCTAAATAAAATCTCCTTTGAATCTGGTGCTTGTTTTTCTTTTCTCTATTTTTGTCTCACTTCCAGGGTTTTGGGCATTCTTTGCAAATGAAATTTGGTGTTCTCTGTTGATCTATGAAATACTTCTTGATGCAATGAAGGAACTACTGGACAATTAATCTATACTAGTGATTGACAGATGCACTGAAAGTAACAAGATTCTGCACAGAAACTCTGTAAGGGACTTGGTCTTATTTCAGGGTGTAGAAAAGTGATTTCACAGGTTTCCAAGGCTACCAGTATAATTAACACTACTGTCTATTCACTGAAACTCTGTAAGCCCTGATTTGCAGGACAAAATGAACTGATTCTATTGGGATATCCTTGGACAGTTGCTTGATCTAGGCCAACATTTCTCGGCATCGTTTGATATGCTACTTCCTTTCCCCTCAAGTCTCTTGCGTTACGTACGTATGCTTCTTTTCCCTTTTTATTTCATTTACTGGTGCAACATTTCTTGTCATGCTTCATCTGAGTTTGATTTGAAGAATGGTTAAAAGCAAATACAAGGATTAAATTTATAATACCTCATTTTCAAATGAAGTTGTTTTGAGAATGAATTCAAATCTCCGGAAAAAGGCTTCATTCACCGCGGCTACTTCATCGTTGCTTATACTCCTGAGGGAAGGAAACAGATTGAGATCGGCCTTCATATCTCCGAAAGACCTGCTGCTGAACCAATTCTCCACAGACCATGACCCTGGGAAGCTGAAAACAGCTTCGGATGAGCCGCGGCTTTTCTCGTAGAGATACGGCTTCCCAGAAGCCCTGTGAGCCTTCAAGGAAAGGGAACAAGCTTTCTTGATGAGCTCTTCTCTCATCCCTATGGTCTCTCCAAGTCTCCCTCCCACCATCTTCTGTTTCTCCATGCTTCAGCAGTTTGCATAGGCTTATGGCTTTCTTGTTCTCTCTTTTTCCTTGCATTTGTAGTGCGAGGGAGAATAATGGCTAGTGGTGAATTACTGCAGTGTCCCTTTCCGAGGTTGATTTCTGGTTTTTGTGTTAATGTTAAATTGTTAATGGCGAGATTTGGGGGGCTCTTTTTGTCATTCGAATCATTGACTTGAAGGCTGCTTGACTTGTGTTGGAAAATGCTTGGAACTTATACTTTCAAAGCAGATGACCAAAAGACCCTCCCCTATTGGTTACAAGCCATTGGGTTGGTGGACCATCGCATCCCCTTTGGTAGTGTTCTGCTACAGAAATGCATATCAAGGGCAGCTGGTCTTCTTTTTCCATCTCTAATTTGCTCGGAAATTTCCATAGGCACTGTTTAGAGATCCCATGTTTTGTTCAAACTCATCTCTCTGATTCTGCCGTGTATTGGTATTTTGGCATCCCAAAGAAGAGGTTTAACATTAAAAAAAAGAAATGGTTTGACCGATGGGGTGTCCACAAGGCCTACGACTTAGGGGTTTGCTTCCTCCTAACTAAGGCTTTAGGTTCAAAAACGTTGAGGTGTTATCAACTCTTTTAGGGTCAATATATGCAAAGTTTTGCTCTAACTTTAATCCTCGCCATATCATCAATTAATGTTTTTCTATTGTCAGTATAAAAGTAGCGGAAGCAAAACTCAACCAACCACTTCTCTTTGCTCGGGGGGATTGAACATGATCAGCAATATCATTGTGTATCTTTTTTCGCTTCCAATTTAAAAACTCAAAAGTTCACAAAAGACATGGTCTATCTTCCTAGAGCAGTCTAATTCACACAAAATAATAATAAGTTGTTAATATATTCCAATAAGAGATTGAAAGCCTCTTTGGAGAGGATTTCATGAGAAAAGAAAAGAAATTAAAAGAAAGAGTATTCTCTCCCTTGTTTGGAAGGCCCAAGAGGTGAGAAATGGTGAGAGAGAGTGAGAATCAAGAACCTCTCAATGAGCCATTTTCGTTTCTCACCAAAAGTGATGAGGATTTGGAGAGCAAGAGAAAGGGGAAGGATCCAAATAAAATAATGAGAAAGTCTAATCTTTTCTTTTATTTTCTTTTCTTTCCTTTTCTCACGAGTAAATTAAATCACAACTCTTTCTTTTCTTTTCTTTTCTTTTCCCACCTAGGTTAGGTTGCTAAAGGGGTTGTAAAAGTGAGTCAAGGGGAGTAGGAAAATGTTTGTCTGGTTGTGAATGTGAAGGGGGGACTTTTGGTTGGGGGAATAATGAAGGGGCCCTTGAAATGAAAAAAAGAGGGGCAACATTGGACATTTTGGAATAGCCATGTTGGTGACGGCGTCAACTTCTGTTAAACCATTTAGGAGTAAATTGTAAAGTCATCCACGGTGGTATAATCAAATGTCAATTGTTTTTAAAGTTAACAATGTTGGTGCAAAAGATTACTCACAATGGTATAATCAAACTTAGCAACATCCTTAGAAATAATCAAATTTTAAGTTTTGGATAACCAAAACTAACAACCTTTTTCAATAATCAAAATTTGTGGATCCTACACCACATAAGTTAACTAGTTTCAAAATTTGTATACATACATGTTTCAACTAGTATTTTCTTCTTTCCATCTTCGCCCACTTTTTTTTTTTGGTTAAAAAAATAAAATTGAAGAATAAAAATTTTATGTAGCCAAGCTTTTTCGCTACTCTATATCTTTTTCACTTCGTCAACAAACTATTTCTCATTCTTTTCATCCAAAAGTGAAACTCATATCTCTCGATCATCTACAATTCAATCTATCGTCGCCGGATTAAGGTGTTTCACTCTTCTTTCCTGTTTCTACTACCCACCCCCGAAAAAAAAATTCATAATAAAAGGGAAGGAAGTCACCGATTTTTTTTTCAAAATTAAGAAAGGGAATCGATATATTTTAACTCATAAAAAACGTAAATTGAGAGAAGTGAATGACGGGAAACAAGGGAGAGAGAGATAATGAAATTGTAGTGGACCTCATATTTTGATTATGGACTAGAAGTGACCATAGAGAAGCTTAACATTGTTAAGCTTAGCAACCTCTTAAGTGAATAATCAAAAGCTGATGTGTCAACTTTTGGTTATCCTTTTTTGATTATACCACTATGAATGGCCTAAGAGGTTAATGGTGTAACTTGAGGAACAGAGAGAGAGAGAGAGAGAGAGAGAGAGATTGCTATATTTTTTAGTAGAAAACTTTAGAGGACGTCAGTGAAATTAACCCAAGCGAAACAGATTCCACTATTCCAGGAGACACTGACAATAATGTCTTAAGTGTCAATTAGCAGAATACATCGTACCAACATAGTAGCGTTAGCCGATCTGCTACATTGAGTAAATTACTTTTCAAATGATAACAAAAATTTACATTTCAACTAGAATCTGTGAAAAAATGTTTGAATAATATGTGCCAAGATTCTGCGAAAGGATCATCTCAAGTTTTTGAGTTCTATATTCTACCGTTCTTTTCTAACACAGTGTTTGGTCACGGTTGTGAAAACAGCCAAAAAAGCTGAACAAGAAAGACATCATGGAGGGGGAAAAGTCCTCCAAAAAAAAAAACTGGAAGAGAATAGTATTAGTTAGAGAAGGCACTGCATTTGTTAGCTGAACAGCTCACGAACTTGACGATTGCTCGATCCCCTTTGATTCAGGAAATAATCAAAGGTGAGTATTAGTAATTCTGAAACACTTGACTGAATTGATTCCTTGCAATCTGATTCAAAGGAAATATTCCACATTCCTTTGTCTTTTTAGCCATGGCACAAGCTAGTAGTATAAACGAATTGCTGACAATTCCCCTTGCAGAACAAAAGCCACCTGCACTTTCTTCACTCTAGGGTTGGCTCTCAAACACATGAAAACCAAAAGATCATAGCTCAAAATGGAAAATTGCATCGGCCAAACAGGCCCTTTGAACGGACTCACGGATTTGTGATCTTAGTCACATAATCGTCATGCCCGATCGGAAATAGGGGTGCTCGAGTGTGGAACAACTTCTAAAGACATCCAAATTTACTAAACTTCATGAGAACAATGATTTGAGAGCTGGAGCGACGAATCTGCTGAAGGATTATTCAGTACCATGATACCTCACCCACTCGATGATTGCTCCACTTCAACTCAAGAAATCCCTGATGTCCAGAACCAAAGCAATAAGCAACCCAAGGAGTACTAATTCTGAAACACTTGACTGAAATTCTGAATAGCTTCCTTGAAATCTGATTCAAAGGAAATATTTGACATTCCTTGTGTCTTTAACCATCGCACAAGCTAGACGAATTGCTGACAATTCCCCATGAAGAACAGAAGCCACTGCACTATCTTCACACTTAAGCAAGTTGGCAAGCCTAAAAGCTGACTTTCAAAAATCTCAAAAACTACTCGTAAAATTCGCTAGAACGAGAACTGGGAACGGGAGTAAATGGTTGTACACAAGGATTATGTGACTTAGATTCCGACTAGCTAGCTTCAGAGAAATCACCATCTGATTCACTAGAAGTACCACTCCCACCTGCCTTACCTCCCATAAACTCCACCCGAAAATTCTGTGCTCTCACCGGCGTCCTCGGCCGCGACGGTGGCGGAGACTGCGGCGGCGACGACAACCGTAATTCAGTCCTCACCCCACTCCCCTTCTCTCTCCTCCTCCTCCCAATCTCAACCCTAACTCCCTCAACCATACCCAAGAAATCTTTTACAATCCCAAACAACTGCAGCGGATTCCCCCCTCTCTCCTTCTCACCCCCCGCCTGGTAATACTTCGTCGTCTTACTCACCACCTCCATAACCCTAACCTGCTCCTCCCTCACAACCCTAATCTCCTCCTCGCATTCCTCCAAAAACACCTTCATTTCCCTCACAAACCCCCCACTCTCCCCCTTCTCCATAACCCTAATCTCACAAACCCTAGCTTCCAAATTGGAACACGCGTTGATGAAACCATCGTAGTCTATCACAGCTGATTTCTTCACGTTTGTGAAATCCGCATTCAGGGTTTCCAACGCTGGCAACCCCAGCTGTAAGTGCTCTTCTCTTGCGTCTCCGCCGTCAAAATCGTTTCTTTTTGTTGGATTATTATAATCGCCTTTTCCGAAGCTAGGGTTTTGATTCAACTTCTTGCGCTTGCCTTCTGATCGAGCTACTTGTTCGACTACGAAGTCGAGGAGAGTGGTTTTACCGTCCGTGCTTTTGACGTGGGAGAGTTTCCGGAGAGCGGTGAGGTTGAACCCCTGCGCGTTTCCCCGGTTCGTACCGGCGTTCATTCGGTTACCGGCCTTTAGGATAGCTTGTAGGAGTTTGAAGAAAATGCCTTGGTTTCGTAGTTCTTTGCAACCTAGTTCTAGGGTTTGGATGGACTCCTTGAGGTGGAGGATTTCGGAGTCGTAGCTTGACCGGAAGAGCATCGCATTGAAACGGGTGAATGCGGAGGGGACGGGTTTCAGGATTTGGTAGAGGAAAGACTCGGCGTCGGCTAGTTTCGTTGGGCTGCCGTTGAACTGGAGGATTTTACAGGATTCTTCTTGGGTTGGGGAGATTTTTGTGAGTTTTTCGAGGGTATCAGGGCTGAGGCCTCGGCCTTCTAGGAGGGAATCGAGGATTTCTTTGCGGGATACACTGAGGGATCGAAGTACTATAGCGGTGTTTTGGGATTTCCTTGGATCAAGGATGAAAATTTGACGTGATGAAGCAGAGTTGGGATTAGTCAAATTCGCGAATCTATCGGTTTCCGTAGGTTTCTGATTGTCGTGAGTGTATCCGAATAGAGATTCCATAAGTTCATCATCAAATCTGATATGAAAAAAAAAAAAGCATCAATTGTCAGAGGGATGCAGTGAAAAGAAGCGAAGAGAATTATACAGTATGAAACGGGTATCAGAATTTCAGGAATTATTTACCGGAAAGATCCATCAAGATTGATCTGATCCCAGACCATTGAGTGATCAACATTTGCAGTGACCTTGTCCCAGTGGAGTGGCTTCAGTTTCAACTTGACATCACCAACCCCCTTTGCGCTGCTTTCTCCGGTGAGAGGAGCCTCTCCCCTGCTATTGTTGTTTGTCTTTCCCCTTGGCACAGGAGGGGGTTTCAGTGATGAAACCAAACCGCCCTTCCCAGGCGGGGGAGCCGGGTTTCTCTTCGCTGAATTTGGTGGCAGAGGAGGCGGAGCGGGAGCTTTTTTCAAAAGAGGAGGAGGCGGAGGCCGAGGTGGTAGTGGTGGTGGTGGTGGTGGTGGTGGAGGAGGAGGGGGAGGAGGTGGAGGTGGAGTTTGCCTTTTGGGGATAAGTGGACCTGTTTTGGAGACTTGGGT
Organism: Rhododendron vialii; assembly: GCF_030253575.1. Taxonomy (NCBI): domain Eukaryota; kingdom Viridiplantae; phylum Streptophyta; class Magnoliopsida; order Ericales; family Ericaceae; genus Rhododendron; species Rhododendron vialii. Next base: position 26,903,120 of record NC_080564.1, read on the forward strand.
GGCAAAATTAGCTGTATTGGATGAATCATGGAGTAATGGAATTTCCTGAATTGTTCCAGGGGTCATGGATTTATCTGCTTTCCTATCAATACTATTTTCTTCTCCTCCTCCTACTACCATTGGATTCACCCAAATTTTGGAGAAACACCTCTTGAGGTCTACTTTTTCAGGCTCTCTCAAGTAAAGAACATCCAACCCACTCTCATTAACAGCCAACCCTTTGACAGCTCCCCCTTGTTGAATGAACTGTCGATGACTCGAAACGCTTCCTTCTCGACGAAAACTTGAATCAAATTTCCCTCTCTCACGCTTTCTAGCCATAGCTAATTTGTAGAAGATCAAGAAAAAGATCCCGGCAACGACTAATGTACTTGCAGCTGTGGCCGCAACAGCTGTGACAATAGCTGTGACTGGCATTTGTGCTGGAGAGCTACGAAGGTTGTCCAGAAATCCAAGTATTTGGCCTTTTACCTAAAGACTTGGATGCTGAGGATGATCAAATTCTTTGTGGAGAATTTGACTGAATGAATTGGAAGGGAAAAAGACAGAAAACTGAACAAACAAGATCATAAAGAAGGAACATAATGGACATTGATGTCCCGTAAAGAATGAGAAAGAAAGCCTTTTCGATGTTTTTCTTGGTAATCTGGAACCGATCCCATCAACCGCAACCTTGTATTGCTTGACAAGTCATAAACCGTAAGACCCCTTCAACAGTTATGCTGCACCATCTGTTTTGCTGACAATTTCAAATAAGGTTGTTTTCAATGTTGGTTGGTTTCTCTTAAACTCTTTGCTGACCTTTTATGCAGTGCAAAGACATTAATGCCGCTGCTTCCGGAAAGGTGCAGCCAAGATGGCAATGGAGATTTCGGTAACTTCACCATTTTAAACTATACAATCCAGTGTCTTTTTAGACGGGTTCGCTTTGGCCTGCTTAATTTCCTTTGGTTTAAGCAGTCCATAAAAATAATTTCCGATTGACCGATTCAGCACTGGTTGGTCAGTGCTCAAATTTAATGTAGAAGCAAAAACGATTTGTCACTTTTTTTTATTCTGATATCTATTCTAACATATCCACAGGATTGCCTTAGGGTTTAGTTGAAAGATGCAACGTACATCAAAGATTCTGGTGGTCGAACGTTGACCCAAATCCATTAATTTTTTCAAATTAAACCATTCTAATCTACCCATGTCCAAATTCCAAACCACTAATGAGACGAGTCTGAATGAGTTAATTCAATTTGACTCATTTCAAATGAGTTCAGTTTCATTTACGGAAAGAGTTCATTATTTTAAAGGGAACGCTTTTTTCTTTCTTTAACCATGATCAATCAGGAAGAGGGTGAAGAAAATTATTTTCGGCTCATATATCAGTGATGCATAGTTAATTCCCGCTCCCCTTCCCGCGTAATGTAGATTGCTCCTCGTAGCCCTAGAAAATGGGCACATCCTCAGGGCCATATAAATGCTACTTAGGTTTTGCTTGAATTTACAATTCAGTTTATTTTTCTTCTTCCTCTTCTTCCTTTAGTCCTTTATAAATTCCATAAAGTTTGCTACCACAAAAAAACAAGGCATAGATAATGCACAGGTTCTTTGCGGGGCCCACTTTGGGTCCCACAAAGATCAAGACACAAGATTAGGTTATGTCCGATCTGTGATCTAATTATAGGAAAAATTCATTTTGTCTGGTGTCGTGTAAGAAATATTTGCATTAACTTGTAAACAATGTGTCACACTAATGATCAAGAAAAGTTTTTGCAGGTAAACCACCGGGGACTAACCCACAAAGATGGAATCCAACCTAAGTCCATTAGCTGGAGCTGGTAATTCTTGGTTTCCATAGCCCTGGTTGGAGTTTACCATATGCATGAAGCAATTTTGTATGTAAGTAAATGTCTTCTCAAGTTCTCAACTGATTCCCCTTGTTTTATCTTTTACACAGTCAGAGGTAGAACTTATATGAATTTGTGGAAGGGAGGCGGGGGGCTGCTGCCCCAAGGGGGCAGCAGCGTGCTGCTGTCCCGAGTTTTCCGGCCCACTCCGGTCTCGCTCTGATGATCTGAAACGTTTATTTTGTAGAGCTTGTCGAGTAGAATAATTATGCAAAAAATCAGCTTAATTGGATATTATTAAGTGCTTGATCGATAGCTTTTTATCTTAAAAAGAATGGATCCGAAACACTGGATCAAATCCACTTTAACCAATGGACCGAGAGTTATATGGGCTCCGATCAGGCACTTAATGATATCCAATTAAGCTGATTTTTTTCATAGTTATTCTACTCGACGAGCTCTACAAAGTGAACGTTTCAGATTATCGGAGCAAGACCGGAGTGGGCCGGGAAACCCGGGACAGCAGCCCCCCGCGTCCCCGAATTTGTGATTGGATTTAGCTGACCTAAGTAGTGGAGGAAAATGCATTTTTTGACTTGACTTGAAAGGTTTTGAACCCTTGAATCACGGTTAGCCCGTGTTAAGACGAGTGAGCTATCATATGGTACTCCCAATTATTTACATAGCGACAAATTATCCGGTCGAACGTTATCATTCACTTTTTTTTGGGGTGGCCGGGAGATAAAGAGTAATCCGCATTGTATGGGGTGGGATCTTTTATTTGGAGTACCCAATAATTGGCTTGTTAACACAAAGCATTTTTCCAAACCCAAAGGCTTAAGTTGGATCGCGAGCCCTCAAGTGCCCCTGCGGGACAACAAAGTGTTGAGCCCTTCAACTAGATGGCATCCCTGGCATTATTAGTGTGAACGGACTCATTCATTTTGTTTAGTTCGTTGAGTTGTTGGCCATGTTAAAAATAAGATTGATCGGATATAGTCATTTCTACAATTAGAGTTCATTTTTCTTTTAGTGTTTCTTAAAATCATAGCCATTTTAGTAATTTTTTGTGCAAGAAAAACTCGTTCTGTTGTAGATATAGATTTGGATCAATTTAAATTTTGGTATGAATGGCAACTTGATGAGCCAAACAAAATAAACAGTTTTAATGAAACTTATTGACTTGGGATCAAGGATGGAGACAGAGGGGCAAGGCTGCAACAATTTTGAAAAATGCTATTGTTATAATAGAAATGCTTTTTTAACCCCTAACTTACAAAGGCCCACCACCACGAGATGTTTTTGTGATGTATTTTTTTATATTTTACTATTTCTTTAGTACTTTAGTACTATATTAACATTGATTTATCTTGTACTATTAACATTGTTCGTTTCAACACGTACGATAGAGCGAGCATCTTCAGTTATGAAACTTGTGAAGAATAAACTGTACAATAAGATGCATGAGTAAATTTTTGACAAGTTTCTTGAACACATGTATTTAAAACATTTTGCTAAAGATTTTGATATCAATTCTCTCATCAAAATTTAATAATATAAAAGTGTAAAGCAAAATTCAAGATAGTTTAATTTAAAAGATTCATTGAGTTAATTACTATTTACATTTTTGGTAATCTACACATGCATATAAGAGACATTGTTCATTATATTTATTTTAGTTTGCTATTTTGATTTTCTTTATCAACAAAAAATTATATGTTGTCCATCTTTCCATTAGACTTTTATCATATATGTTCGCCACCACAAGCTTAAAATTCTGGCTCTGTATGGTGCCCATTCACTATATTATACTGGTATTGATGCTCATACATTACTTAAGGAGGACAAAGAAAAAACACTTTCATAATTGAATCGATCACATTATTAGAGCATCTCCAATACAAGTCTTCAAATTGAAGACTCAAAATAATTTTTTTATTCAAAAAGTAAGTATGAAAGATGTAATATCCACATCAACTCCAACCCAATTCTTCATTTCTATCTCTAGTTTATAAAATAGCATTCATTTCTCTCCAAAACTCAATTTTTCCTCCAAAATTTGGACTTTCAGATTTTCATAATTATCAAAATAAATTGGTGAGTGCTTCGTTCATTCCACTATAAGGAATAACGTCCCAAGCGTAGGGCTTAATACGTCAGTTGAAACATGATAATCCGGAAGACCGGGATCGTACCCACGGGAATAATTAATATGGCTTTGCTGGATTTGTAGATGTAAGCTCGGGTTTTCGGCTTTTAGACAGCCAACTTGATTTTACGTTTGTAGTGGAAAGTAAAAGGGGCTAAATTGAAAAGCGAATAAACTAAGATAAAAAGCAGGTTAGGTCTAGGAATTACTAACACTCACGACTCAAGTTAAACTGCATTTCTCATCCAATTACGCGGTTCAGGATACACAATTAAGGTTCCCAAATCGAAAATAAGATGGTTCGATTACCAAGCTAGCTCTAGAATTTATTTAGCAAATGCCTCGTGCGTCAGAGCTCCAAGCATCATGTGTGGTAAGTAGGCGGTGCTCTTACCTACACATGATCAAGGAAATTAACACCTTAGCGATTTGACAAATAAATCCGAATTCCACATCGATTCTCGAACCAAAGGTTTCAACTTTATAGTAAAAAACGCAATTCTACTTGAGCCATGAGGTGTTAATCACCCCATGACCTAACCTTGGAAAACTACTCACACATATCTATTGAGATAAGAGCAAGCAAAAATCTACTTAGCATAATTGAAATAACAACGCTAGAAGAAAATTAGATTAAACGATAGATCATGGGATTTACTACAACTTTAATGAAGACGACAATATCAAAAACTAATTAATTAAGACAGAAAATTAAAGATTCAAAGCTGAAAAATGAAGAACAACCAAGAACAATTCAAAATCTAGATCTAGATCTAAAAATGATGCAATCAAATCTATTTTACTTGTTTGTACAATGACATCACAGGCTTTTATACTCCAAGGTACGCGCACGGAATTTTCTTCAAAAGATGCTCTGAAAATCCCCTCGTAAGTCCTCGGTATCAATGGCAATCATGGTACGCCGCTGTGTTAGGAGCTTCGGTACCGATGGGAGAACATTTGGTCTACCGATGCCGAAGGTGTTAAGGGCTGGCGCTAGACAGCTCGGTACCGATGGAAGAGAATTTCTTCTACCGATGCCGAGGGTGTTATCTCCAGCACTTGGTCTCGTTTTCAGCCTTGGCCATGCCTTGCCTTGGCGAGCCGTCGGGTGGTCAGCGGGTCTTAAAACTTTGTTATTAGGTGATTTCCTACAAACCAAAATCAATACACCTTGCGAGCAGAAATCAGTCAAATCAACTAAGTTTAAGCGATAAAATAAACTAAAACTAAATATTAGCGCACCCTCTCTTGCATAATCAGGTGCTTATCAGTGAGTAGTCTTGTTTTAAAGGTCTCATGAATATCTTTCCAATTACTATGCTAATTTTATGAAAATTGAATTAACATTTTAAAGTGTAAAAATAAAATGAAGAATGTGTTTCATTTTTGGAGGAAGAAAATGAGAGATGGTTGGAAGCCAATAATTCTTCGAAATGAAGAAATGGGATCCGGGGATCCAGCAGCTAGGCAGAACTGCTGGAACTGCAGGGCACCAAAACTACGTCGTTTTGGTGCCAAATGGAAATGCCACTAAAGCCATCGAAACTACGTCGTTTTGAGCCAAGGAAATAAACCAACTGGATACCTCAATGCAGCTGCAGTACAGGAATTATAGGGCACCAAAACGACGTCGTTTTGGTGCCAAATGGGGATATTACGCACTCAAAACTACATCATTTTGCAATTTGCACAAAAAAAATTGGACAATAATTCCCCATTAAAGATTATAGACGTTAAAATAAGGCCACTCAAGAAGCAACATCCAAAGTCCTCCCTATCAAATTATCAACCAGAAAATAAAGTGAAGAACTCGTGCATATTTAAATTAAAACCATTATCCACAATGCCAAAATCTAAAATCAAAAACCATAACACCGAAGTCTCAAACCACCAAAACGGCATCACCATCTTCCATAACCTTAATAGAATGTGTTAATTAAACAATAAATATCTCACCAAAAAGAGAGTCATTGATATCTAAAATTTAACCCCTCATTATCCTTACATTACACTTCAATTTTTTGCGGGGTATCCCGAATAAGCCAATATTTCCATAAAAGAAGCATCATGCAAGATTGAGTCGCCAGCCCATGAAGAGTAACTCGTTGCATCAAATGGCATCTCCTGAGGAAAAAAAATACAAAGGATAAGTTAAAAGCAAATAAGATGAATGCCGTTAGTTTTCCATTTTAATTTTCGGAATTGATAGTAACAATGTAAACACACCTTCAAAGTTTGTGGATTACATGATGCTTGTGAAGATGATGGAATTGATTGACCACTATCTTCATAACTTATCATTTGTGGAACATATGGGATTCCAACATCCTGAAACAGAAAAATGTATTCACAAGTAAATGCAACATATCATATCACGTTATAACTTAAGCACAAATAAAAATAACTAACCGATGGTTGCTTCAAAACCGAACCATGCACAATTGTAGTAGTGGCAACATGATCAACATGCTATGGAAATTGTAAAATAGTTAGAAGTGCAACGCATAAAGTTAAAAAAAAAAAAAAAAAGTCTACACATTTATAATAAACTAGTTGCGTAGGATTTATACCTCACTAAGCTGTGTCGTAGAGTGTGAAACAACTTTCTTCCTCTTTCTAGACTTGAGCTCATGCCAAGGTTTTAATCTTCTCGTACCCTTAATTTGAATGCCGTTTTTCTTCTTCAAACCTTTGACTCGTGCGAATTGAGCATCAACCTCCAATTCTTTCTCCACTTCAATGGGGGCTCCCTCTCCCGCTCCAAGAAGCATATCGGCGACTTTTGCACACATGTATTCCAACGTCTCTTCCACAAATTCATATGTTTCTTCAAGTTCACATGACTGAGTAGCTAACTTTACCATCTTTGGACAAATAATCCTAAAACGAGCCGCTTTTAGTAATTTAGGATCATTCTCATCCACTCTACTTTTGCCCTTCTCCAATTCCCACTCCTTTGCATTTAATCGCCATCGCCCTAATACATACCTTTCAGGAATTTCCATAACACTCATTCGATCAAGCCCCTTAATTGCATGGCTACATAAAATTCCGAAACTTTCAAATTTTCGACACGTACAACAAACATCTCGACAAATAGTTTCGTCAGTCTCATCTATTTCAACACTACCCTTCACCACATACTCCACATTCTGTCCACGCATGGTAATCACACAACTAAATTGTTCTTCCAACTCATGACATTGCTTCACCTTACAACGAAGTGAGGTGTCAAGCTCATCATGGAACAAGTCAAACAGAGGAGGGGAGTACAATTGTGCAACTTGAATTAACATAGGAGATTTTTTCAGCAACAATCTCTGCAACTTTTCTCTAGAATTGTATATGGCTTTAGATTCCTCATACCTCTTCTCCACAACAATTATGTCAAATTGAGTCAAGAATTGAACAATGTTGAGATCCGATTTTAAACACCTCTTTAGTTTTGCATTAAGGCTCTCACTAAGTTGGGTGCTCCGCATTCCCGCAGTGTATGACCATTTCATGTATACATGCGCCCATTTCTCTCTAATTTCCCAAGTTTTAGCCATCCAAGAGTTATCTTGTAAATTGTATTTCTTAATCAAAGTATGCCAAGCTTTCTCTAACTCATTTATCTCCTCGTACCCAAAAATGCAAGCATTGAACTCTTTACCAAAGTTTGAATCAGCATGGAACAAGTAACCCAAATGCTTCAAAGCATTTTGATTAAGGTGAAACGTGCACAATCCATGACTTACATCGGGCATGACATTGGAAATTGCCTTAGCCATTGCGGCATCTTGGTCTGTGAAAATGGTAGTAGGCTTTTTTCCGGACATAGCATGCAAAAAGGTCTTAAATAACCACTCAAAGGAATCTGCCGTTTCATCATATAATAGTGCTGCACCAAAAATCGTTGTCATTCTGAAATGGTTAAAGCCAGTGAAAAGAGCAAAGGGTCGGCACTCTTTGTTTGTGCAGAATGTTGTGTCAAAGGATACAGCATCTCCGAAAAGCCCATAATCTGTAATCATCTCATGGTCAACCCAAAAAATATTGGTTATCTTCTCATCAACATCCAATTGAACCGCATAGTAGAAATATGGATTTTGAGCAGATTGATTACGAAAATATCCCAACAAAGCCCCCGATTCGCCATACTTTAAGCTCCTTTGTCTTCTCGAACGCAAATAATTTTTTTGGTCCTCCCGCGTGAACCCTAAGCATTCCTTCCCCCCTGCTTGGGCACTTAAGAGATCGTGCGATGCCTTAAGCGATAAACCAATATCAGCAGCTATATCAATATTTATAGCCTGAGCCTCGCTTACCATTCTGTGGGATTTCAGCAAATGGGAATGTTCGAGAAGATGTAAAAGATGGTTGTGGTTTTCTTCAAACCTTTTCACAACCCATTTCGAAGTTCCTCGGTCCAATGATACAAACAGGGATGCAAGACAATTAGTTCTGGTGTCTTTGTGAGGTCGTTCTACAACTAAGTTCCGTTTATCTTTTGCCTTTTGTCCTTCCTTATTACATGCAAATTTTCGACTAATCATAACACCATCTCTCTTGCTTAAATTACTGTAACATATTTTAACACTGAAACCGGTAATCCTTGCATATTCATTGTAAAACTCAAACGCCGCTTTCACCGATTCAAACTCCATCTTAAGACATGGAAGGTACTTTTTGATCAATTCCTCACTTTCTTTGACATTCTCCTCACGCCCATCATCCTCCATTCTAACATCCAGAATATATAATATATTTATCAAAAGTAGCACTAACATGATAAATAAATAACAAATTGAATGAATTAAAAAGTCAGTAATGATTCAAAGAGTTCTAAGTTGAGTGGAAACAAGTTAAATACTTTTTCTCAAACCATTTAAGAAGTCATTGTCACATTTCCCCAATAGAACACAATATCTTAGTATTAATCATTCATCCAAGTTCTGACAGCTTGAAATACTTAAATGAAAAACACGAAATCTTTGATTATATTGTCTAATGGCACAAAAGAACAGAAAGATTGAAATAAAAATCTATGAAACCGAAGCACACTTATCACTCGGCTCTGTTTAAAACAATAAAACAATGTTTTTGTTCTGCTCTCTTTAGAACTCCTGTTACATGTTCTTGGTCAATAAAACAATCGTTTTTTTTTTCAAAGAACAACAATATTCTACAGCCAAATAGAGATGGATGCAATACCTGGTGGGAGATGATGATTTCGGCAATTCCGAAGGTGGATGATCTGCGAGACCTAGAGGGGATAGAGGAGATGACGATTCCGGCGATTCCGATGGTGGATGATCAACGAGATCTACAGGGGATGGAGGAAGATGAGCCATGGATGTACCTTCAAAGTCCATCTCAACTTGTGAAGCCCTCAGCCCTAATCGTTTGAATCGTTTCGTCGTTTGAGCGCGAATGAGCGGAATAAGGGTTTTTGTTTATTTCCTTGGCTCAAAACGACGTAGTTTTGATGGCTTTAGTGGCATTCCCATTTGGCACCAAAACGACGTCGTTTTGGTGCCCTGCAGTTCCTGCAGTTCTGCCCAGCTGCTGGATCCCCGGATCCGAAGAAATGAAGGCTTGGTTGGAGATGCTCTTATGGTCCTTACAATAAATACTCCATCATAATGCCCAAACTACTAGATAAGTTTCCAATACGGTTAAATGAGATTTGAAAATCTGCTTTTCAATAAGAAATTTTTTTAAATGAATTTTTTTTTTTAGGAACAATAAGAACCTCTTTATTACTAATACAATTCGCTGTGTGTATTTAATGCAACTGAAAAAACAGCTATTGCACACGGGTAAGATTTTTAAAGAAGATTGAACTAGAGAATTTATTACTACTAGTAATTGCTCTAGTATTCCATGAGTAAATATTGAGCTACCCAAGGAGTAGATGATCAATTTTATTGATGTTGTAGTACTTGTTTGTTGGAACCAGTAAAGATTACTGCTATCTTTTTCTGGTAGTGAAAAGGACAAGAGATGAGTGATTTTCGGAGACAGGTAGTGAGAATACCTAGAGTGACAAAACAAGTGGTAGGCAGGGACGGAAAGCCATTGATCACTCCATATGCCTTGAAAGGTGTAGTGATTTATGACAAGACCAAGATAAGTTTGGGTGATGGATTTTAGGCATGGCAGGCAGCAAGGTTGATATGTTTTTTTTTTCAATCGTTAAGGCCGAAGAAGGTAATAGCTAGATCATGAAATTCAAACGGGTGCGAGAGGATGCCAACACGCCTTGAATCCGTGACCACATGAAAGCCAAACCCAATGGGAACAAACCAATTGAGATCTTGGCTACCACCCCGGGTGGCAGGAAGGTTGAATTCAAAGAATCAAATTCACAGATCCTGAGTCCAGATCCTTCCTGCAGGATCAAGGGAATTTTGTACTCCTATCTTGGGGTCAAGTCTCATCCAGTTTTTATGGACTTGCCCTAAGCACTACACTCTAACATGAATCAACTATATGTATGTCAATAAAACTTAGGCAAATGGTGGCGGTCGCCGGTTGGCACTTTTAGAAATTTAAAAAAAAAAAATCATGTTCTGTATTTATCCTGTAATTATGTAGGTAGTTAGGTATATTACACATTGTCATATTTTAGCTTCATATGTTCAGGACATCGTTAAGGATGATGATGTGTTCGTTCTTTAGTTTGGTGGTGAAGACCTAAGGACGCATTTGGGGCACCGCCACCCCAAAGATATTGAATAATTACTTATCAAAAAAAAAAGGATATTGAATAATTTTTTCTAATTGAGGATCAATCCCTTATGTCATCTCGCACGTTTTGACAGAAAGTATAAGAGAGAGGACTTGAACAAGGTGCACGATATATTCAAAAAAAAAAAAAAAACAAGGTGCACGATTGCACAATGAGGCGGCTAAATATCGTACTAAGCTGCAAAAAAAATTTGACCAATTATAAGGAGTGATTTTTCAGTGCCGAGCGGGTATATCCTACGTGGTACCCGCTCGGCTCATCCGAGTCGTCCGATACACTTTTGGACAGCTCGGATTGAAACCCTCTCTCTCCTCTCACCCCAACACTCTCTCTCTAAATCTGAGCCGTTCAAACACGCAATAGACGGCTCAGATGCGCAAGCGGGCACCACATGGTACCCGCTCGGCACTGGAAAAAATTTCAATTATAAGTTACTATCATAGTACTATGTGGAATTGTCTACGTACATTCCACCAATAAATAAGAGCAACAAAATCCCAAGAGCGATTGACTTGATGGTCCATATTTGGGACATAGGAATTTGCTCCCTCCTAAGAGCATGTACATCAATAATAGGAAAAATGAGTATAAATTCTATCCACCTCAAGTGGAAATCATGGGTTTTCCACCACCACCAATTGTGGGTCCCGTCGTGTATTTTTTTCAGTAATCTGAATCGTTCATCTTGTAGAGCTTGCAGAGTAGTATATTTTCGCAAAAAATCAGTTTTATCATACATGAATAGGTATATAAAAAATTGAATTTTGGTTAACAAAATCAACGGTAGATAAGTTTAAAGTTAAACAATCCATAACCATCTATTTTGTAAACTAAAATTTAATTTTTGATGTACCTATCAATATCTGATAAACATGATTTTTTGAGTCAACATACTACTCTACGGACCCTACAAGATTAACGGTTCAGATTACTGAAAAAATCACACGATGGGGTCCGCAGTGGGTGGTGGAAACCCCATAGTTTCCACCTAAGGTGGAAAGAATTTAAACTCTAGGAAGAATACTAGTAGTGAAAAAGGTACAATTTCTACTTTATCTATCCAATTTTTGCTCTCATCCTACACCAGTCTTTCTATCATTTTCTCTCTATTCAACAAATATCATAAAATATTACAAAATGTGTATATATCATATATACACACACAAAAAGTATATGCAGAAGGAGAGGGAGGGATATGAATATTATAATATTTTATTAGATACCTTGTGAATAATTTTAAGGTAAAAGTAGAGAACCACTCTTCATAAATGTAAAATATCTACCCTTTTACCTAATCTCATGCAAGTGATTTTTGGGTTTTTCCTCTCTAGAGTAGCTAATATTCTCTTTTAAATAAGCTAGTCTACGTGCTCTAAAGGTTTCATATTTTAAATCTCTCAGGTGTGATCAACTTTTTTGGGCTAGTCCATATAAATTTTTGCTCCGACTTTAATCGGCCTCTCGCAAGTGGCTGGTGAAATTGGGCTCCTAGGATTAGTCGAGATGCGCGATGGCCCGAACACTAGAGTTATAAAAAACAAAAAATGAAAATATTTTTTGTTTTTTTTTTTTTTTTACGGAAGTGAAAATAGTATACAGGAGTAACTAATTGTGAAGTCCACTTGTCCACTCTGTCTGCAACCAGAATTTGGTGGTCTAACCTTATATTGAATTCTCTCAGTCACCACCAACAGAAATAGGAAAGAAAGGGAAAGAAATGTTTTGCCAAAATTTGGATGGACTTGGGGGGCTGAGCATTCAGTTGCGCGCTCAATCTCACCGTCTCTTTAGGTAATTAATAGTCCAGATTTTAAAAGAACTCTTCTAAAAAAAAGTAGTGAGATTGAGTGCTACTCGATGATGCTGTCCCTAGGATGCCCGCCCAAGTTGGCTAAATGTGGGGGGACCCCACTGCAATGCCCATCCACTTAGGGTGTGCTTTCAACGTTTGATGATCTACCAAGAAAAATACAAAAACATTCCAACGGCTCGAAGCAGTACCCCCACACTTTCATAAAATTTCCCCCCTCTAATTAGAAAGGAATGTCCCGACTCCTAACCACTTTGGGGTATGAATAAGAGAGAACATGAATGAACATCTCAAAAATCTGCGACTTGCATTATATTTCCTGAAATTTCATGTCAAGCGTACAAAAAAAAGTAGCTTCGAGAATCATCTACAAATTTTGACAGCTACTTTATATACAACCGCGTAATAGTGGAAACTGAAATAACATATGCCACCTCCATCCAAAAGAGAACACGCTTGTAGATACGGGCAAACGAATGGTAAGAATACTGCCAGCCGATAAGGAATAAGAGTTAAGTCATCAATCTACATTATGCAATCTAGGCCTCTTTAGAGGAGGCTGTATTAATGGTGGTGATGGGCATGGGATGGGTGTTGATGATTGATCACATGGCGGTGGCGGTGGCATGTAATCTTGTTGTATCATTCTTTTGCAGCTTCCTTTATCCCTTCCATCTTCCTCTCCTTGGCCTTTCAATACAAAATCTTTCAGGCGTTTCACATCTGATAGCTTTACTGGTTTCAGGAGAAAGTCCTCTGCTCCTTCCTCCAAACATCTGTAATTGGGTAAGATGCAAGCTTATTAGTAGGATGTTTCCGAATCGAAACACAACTTTTGAAATCAACACAATTGTGGGAGTAGCTGAATCTGAGCAAATCAACAAGGCAAGGCTTTAAAACAGTAGAACAGAATTCAAGATGAACTACAGCAGCAAAATCAGATGTCACTTGATTCTACTTTCCCCCAAGAATTATTCTAGGCCGAATCATCTCACTATAACTATCGGAATGCAAAGTATTGACTTCACATAGACGTGTTTGTGAGTGTACACGAGCATGGGTGTGTGGATGCATCGTATAGATTTTGAGCAACTTAATAGGCCTGCAAGCGTTCAGTACAGACTACGGAAGTTCATGTTGGAAGTGAGGAAACAATTCATTAGTACACCACCAGATATACCCCGAATTTGACATAATCATCTCAGCTAGCTGAGAGGGTCCAATGGGAATTGAACTCAACAGCAGAACAACAGAAATCGGAAATACTAAGCTTTCCAACTGGACAAATCCAACAACTAATATATGATCACAATATAATAATGGGCTATTCGGTGCACTCTCTTAATCTTCGTTGGATTCTAACCAATCCAGGTTTTACAAATATAAACAACAAATTATGTTCAGGCACGTCCCTGGTCAAGGGGAACAAGGCTTGCCCCTTGATTTTAAAATTAGGTGCCCCAATATTTATTAGGGTGTTACGCTAGGTGTAAAAAAAAAAACCCTATTCTGGATAAACACATACAAAAAAGAGGACCTATTGAAAAAGGAGATTGCGGAAAAGATTGATTATGCTAGCGTAAATACTATTTTTGCCACTAAAAATGCAACAACAGTGATATTTAAGTGATATTTTTATGTTCTTCTAATGATCTACTTTCGGAAATTTAATCTACATTATTATGTTCTGTTTTCATTTTAAGATTGATTTATTGTTCATTATGTTTGCCCGTCAAAGAGTACGCAAGGAGCCCCAACCTTGAAGCTCTAACCTTAAATCTCAGGAAAGGTCATAACTGTTGTCCAAATTACATCAAAAATCTTACACATCACTGACGTGAGCAGAGAGACTTGGGCTTCTGTTAAAGATCTGGTGAATAAAAAAATTGCAAATAAAGATTTGGAGCACATGTTTAAAATCCTCCCAAGATTGGGATGAATTCGTCAACGGATTTGCTTTAGCCCCTTTTTGCTGACTCCCATTGATAGACATGTGCAAATTGTATATTTGCATATTTCTACATTCGTACCCTAGCAAGAGATGCAAACTGTAGCATAAAATTTTGAGGGAGGGAAGAATGAGTGGTATTTTCTAGTTTTGAGCTCCAGTGAGCAAAAAACCCGTTACAAAAATTCGCCTCTAACATAAAATCCATTGCCTGTGGACTTTAGCAATTGCCCAACCGCGTAAAAATATGTTTACACGTTTTTTAGCTTCTGGGCGCACGATATATAGGATCTCAGACTGGACATGTCTAATGTTGGAAAGGATTCTCTAAAATGGACTAACATATAAAACTAAAGGAATCATCTAAAGCTAAATGGGGAGGGGATACGATGCCAATCTTAAAAGTGTACCAACAATAGAATCCTATATATGGTATCCAACTCTGTATCTTGGATTTTATTTTGATCACGACTGAATTGAAGTTGTGGTCAATTTTATTCAACTTTCTTGCATCAAGAACCACAAGGCTTAAGTAAAAGCATACCTATCGATGCGAGCTAGAATATTTTCGGATGACATGATCACCACGGGTATTTCTCTCAAAGTTGATGATTCCTGTTCAAGAAAGAAAGCAACATCAATCTTAGCAACCACAAATCCTTATCACATATATTCATCTATATAAAGCTAGAATTCCATTTCTCTCATTAAGTAATGAATTTGATTCGTAATCCAGACATTGTAGACAAATCAGGAAAACCGATAAATCCAAAAGCCCTGCCTTCCCCTAAACAAAAGAACTTTGGCTATTTGCCATTAGTCTAAAGACAACATTGGCTACATCAATTTAAATACCATATAGCAAAAATAACTTTGGCTGTTTGCCATTAGTCTAAAGGCAACCAAAAAAAAAATTTATAACTTGACAATTGCCACTAGCCTGAAGACAAAAAAGTAAATTGGTGGAAACTCAAATTGGACCCAATACAGCAATTTCTCAAACTTCTATTGTCATCTATTCTTATTCCAGAATAGCTTTGCAAATTTATAGTAATAACCAACCATTTTCACCACAACCAAACAGAGACCATATATTGCAAACAAAATTACGAAAATCAGAACTCCATCACTAACCTTAATCTTCTTGAGCAGTTCATATCCTGTCATCCCAGGCATCGAATAATCCGTCATAATTAGATTCACCTTCACAAATAAAACACCAATCCATTTGAAAAACTTAAGAATGCTCTGTTTCGTTCCACATCGACAAAACAGATCCCTAGAATGGCGTAAGCTAGCTAAAAAAACATACTCCAATTTTTGGAGCAAAAAGTTCTTACATCGAATCCAACGGCGCTCTTGTCTCCGTCCAACCCAAGATACTGCAAGGCTCTCCCCGCACTCTCTACGGCCGTAACTGCAAACACACAAATCCAATTCATTAACCAATCAAGCAAAAATGAAAATTACGAAAAAGAAAACCTACAGAGACACTCGAAACGACGATGTACCTCTGCAGGAAGAGATCTTCAGCAACCGCTCGATCACCTTCCTGTCCACGTGGCTATCATCCACGGCCAGGACATGGAGTTCCCGCGAACCCAACGACGTCGGACGATCTCGTTCCTCCACCGTCTCGGGAGACTTTCGCCGCACGTACTCGCCGCCGGTCGTTCTCGCCATTACCATGTGTGGCCGGATTTTACGCTGCGAAACCGCGTGTCAAGATTGTGGAGTAGATCTTTGCTGGTTCGAGGAAGGCACACAGAGAGAGAGAGAGAGAGAGAGAGAGAGAGAGGAAAATGTGTGAGGTTTGCTTTGGTTGTTGTTGTGGTATTTATGGATGGAGGTGTGTGGGGGAAGTAAGATACGAAATCTATATAAATAGTGTTTTGGTACAACGGGGGGAAATCTGGGAAATCTACTTTTATTAAGGTAAAGGACGAAGAAAGCTGAGATTCTGGAGATCTTTGAAAATCCACTCGCACTGTCCTCTACTGCCCCTTTTCCTTTTCCAGACACATGACTATTCTCTCTCTCTCTCTCTCTCTCTCTCTCTCTCTTTCTATATATATATATATATATATATATGTGTCTTTATATGTACTACTGTATAGTATCTTTCTTTTTTCCCATCAGTATTTCTGCCAAGTATGGGACTATGATCTTGCAGCGGCTATTTGCACGACAAGAATTTTAAAAAATATAATTATTATATGTAAAAAAAATTTATGTCCAACTTATAT
The DNA here is from genome assembly GCF_030253575.1 of Rhododendron vialii. Classification (NCBI taxonomy): domain Eukaryota; kingdom Viridiplantae; phylum Streptophyta; class Magnoliopsida; order Ericales; family Ericaceae; genus Rhododendron; species Rhododendron vialii. The sequence continues at coordinate 26,919,850 of NC_080564.1, forward strand.
AGTCTCACCATTACTAAATTTTTTTAATATACATTTCGCCACTGTTAAGGTAAAATCCTGGTTCCGTTCTTAATTTCTGCTATGGGTACAACACTTGTATATCACTTTGTATTGGACCATTTTGAGATTCAATACAAATCGTCTGAATATTTGTAAGAACTCTTCAAAAAAAAAATCTGAACAAATCGAAAAGCTTGGAATAGTTGTACAAGTGTTGTACACAAGGACTTGTTCGTTTTAAATTTTAAAAGAGATTCGAGCAGAAAAAAATAGAAAGAGAAAATGTCATGGGAATTTTAAAGACTCCAAACAAACAAACCCTTTGGAAAGTATATACTTCTATAACGCATCTTTGGACATAATAGTACTAACAAATTATACGTAATAGAATGCTCATTATACGTAGAATGCTCGGTGCGCGTTTTTAGTCGTTACATATTCCATTTGGGTGGCTGGCGCCTCGCATAATTACACTGAAATAGTAACAACGATACTAGCTATGGTCTATGGGTACCCATTGTGGTGTGGGGATGTTTTGGGGTCCCACAAATAATCTCAACTACCCATTAGTTTAGAATAATTATCCGATTAAATATGGAAAAAAATTAGTTCGATCAAATAATTATAAGTGCTTAATCCAATTATTTTTCTTCAAATTTATTCAGAACTTGCGATCTTAGATCTTCTAAATGAAAATTTGAAAGAGTAAATCAAGTACCCATAATTAACCGATTGACTTGGTGACAAATTAGGGACTTTTTTGGGATCTTGGACAATTTGGGGTATTTGAAACTTTGTTTTTTCTAAAATATAATTTGTACATAAGTGGATTGATGTGACTTCAAAAATTTTGATTTGCAAGATTCTTAATGCAGATTTTTCAAATTTTATCTTCAGACTCTGTTAATTCTATATTCTAAATTTTTATAGAAGCACATAAATATATTTATTATAGTCAATATAGCTATGAAATTAAGATTAATTTACAGTAAAAGCTAGTATTGTTTTATTGTAAAAAGTTGAAAATAACTTTTGTAAATATTAAATTAAAAGCTGAGTCTACTCAAGCCCATTTTTAAAATTTTCACAAATTAATTACCTTTTTATCTTTTCGAAATCTGTAGAATCTGAAAATCTGTTGTATAGCAATTTTTGTAAACACTCAAAACTGATTTCGGAAAATTAGAATTTAAAAAAAAAAAAAAACACCTCGTAAACATGGACAAGAGCTCTATGAATAGATTATCTCTTTCTAAAAGATCCAGTTTAATGAATATCAATAACTTTATGGATGAAGTATATTTTTCCTCATTTAAATCAACAGTAACCATAACTTGGGAACTTTCAAAATTTATTTTACTTTAGTTATGTCGATTAACTTTTTCATATAAAGGTTTGACATTTTAATACACGCCTTTGACTTTTAAAAGTTGGTGGAGTAGTATTTTAATGGGAAGAAGAAGTGAAAAAAGATAAAATTACATAAAAGAGTGTTTGCGCATCGATTTTTCAAAATAAACAAAGGAAAATGCTAAACAATCTACTATAATGGACTGTCAATAAGATAGGAAATGACAGAAAAGACACTCTCTTTTTTATGTGTTGAAATGCCTCAAAAAGTATTAAAAAAGTGCATCGAATATTTTTATTATTTTTTGTATTCTTATTTCTTTATTGACAATAGCATAAAAACAAAATACCTATTTTGTCAATAAAAATTGTTTTCGGTACTTCATATTTAACCATTGGCACTCAATTTTTTTGTCTTTTCTATTTGAAATTATAACAATACCCTTTAAAGTGGATGAACACTAAGGTCCTGTTCCGTTGAGGTTATTATTTTTTTAAGTACTTATATTTCTCGCTTTATAAGACGGTCATTCTCTCACAATACATCTTTTTTAATTCAAAAAATATGTATTTATTAATAATGTAGTTAGTGGAACATACCCTAACAAAATAAAAGGTAATCTGATAATTTCAAATAGGAAAAAGATAAAAAAAAATGAAGTAATTATCAATGGTTAAATGTGAAGTGCCAAAATCTCTTTCTTTTCTCAATTATTAGAACCAAATCAATATGGATAATTATTCGGTGATCTTTGGTCACCGGTACATAGTGCTCTAACACCCTAATACACGTACATTTTCTTGGAATCTATATATTTTTACTGGAACCCACATAAACGTGCGATGAATATAGAATAATGATGTTGGGCCAAAGCTGTGCCCCAAGACATCAACGATTCAACATCATACGTAATGCCACAGAGGTCGATATCTTATAACCTGATTGAGAACTACTCCGTATATACTAGTGATTAAGAAGAAAAAAAAGGGGGTTTAACTGTTCAATTCAAAATGTTGAAAACGTAAACTCTGATAAATATTCAAAGACATATTAATTAATTAAGACCCTCGTGCGTATTCAAGTCTGATAATGTTTAATTAATAGTAACCCAAGATTAATCTCAATGCTTGAAAAGATATGGTCTTTAATAGAACCGGTCAAATTCTGACCCTCGTGTATAACGGTGGGGTGTCTCAAAGTTTGACCGGTTCTATTAAAGACCGTTTCTTTTCGAGTATTGAGATTAATCTTGAAATATTTTCGTAGTTTTGTTGGGTCAAATTTTAAAAAAAAAAATAGTTCACAGAAGCAAAATGGTCCTTTTGTACACTGCACCACATTTACACCAATTAGATCAAGAGTGTTGCTAATCAAATAAATCAACGTCGTCAGATGTACAAAGGGGGAGAGTTTGTTGAACAAAATTTAGTTGAAAAAATACATCGGCTCTGATTCTTGATAAACTATGGATTAGGCCTGTCAATAGATCGGATTTGATCCGAAAAATCCTATCCGAATCCGATAACGTCGATTCGATAATCTGAATCCGATAATCCAAATACGGATCGGATCGGATTAAATCCATTATCAATCCTATCCGAACTTTATTTTTTTATTAGATTCGGATTTGTATCCGGATCCGGCCTATTAACAGGCTGCTATGGATACCACTCAAGGAAAAATATAATCTACTTTATAACTTAGGATATTGTCCATAGTCCCGAGGGGTGGTGTGGTGGTCTTAGCCTCGGATTTAGGTGTTTGCTCCATTTTAAGTCTCATTTAGTTACTAGGAAAAGTTATGGAACTTACGTCTCTAAGGGGGCGTTTCCACTAGCGAATAAGTTTTAGAAAAAATTGTAGCAATCAAGTTATTAGGTGTTTCTGATAGTGAATGAGTTGTTGAAAAATGTCAAGTTATTTCCAGTAGTGACTAAGTTGTAAATGGGTTTGTGAGTAGAGTTACTGTATCAAAAAAAATATTTGTTTACAATTTTTTTTTGTTAAATTGAACGAGATAGCAAAATACTGAAACTTATTAATTAATGTGAACGAGATAGGAAAAACGCCTAAATTTTTTCTGTTTATATGGAAACATGGCACTTTGCCACCAGGATTAGCTTTCCCTCAAAACATATCCTCCCAAAAAAACCATTTTTGCGGGGATCTTGTTAGTAGTACTAGACTACTTTCAACATAATTAAACTAAACAACGTATTTTTCAACTTTGCCCGTAAATTCTTTTAATCAAATTGCATAAAGGAAAATATATTTCACTTTCCTCTACTCCACTTCACTATACAAAATTTCGAGAAATAATTTGCATGCACTAATTTTTTGACAAATGAACGGAGCTCTAGACTCCGTTCGTTTAAGCGTTTTGGATTTTAAATTCTAATAATTATCATATTTATCTTCAATCATTACTCTCATCATTGTCTCTATCTCTCTCCAATCATTACTCATATTTTCAATCATTATTCAATTTCTCTCTACACTTATTACCTACAAATCCAAATCCAAAATACCAAAATGAACGAGGTCCTAAAGTTTCAGGTTAGATTATCATTGCTAGCAACTCTTGAGGCCACTTCACCTCATAAGCGTGTGAAATAGCTGTGGGAGGAGCTGTAAAGAATAGTCCGAGATGCATGCAAGTTAGCCCAACTGTCAATGTTTACACGCCTCTGAGTGGTTCCTGAGAAATTAATCTCACTCTCACCACTTAGGGCTTGCTTGGATGGAGTTAAAAGAGGAGGGGAAATATAAGCGGGGGTAAATGGGGTGGGGACCCTGCTTTTGTCGGTGCTTGGATGCAGAATTGGTTCCCCTCTTTTGTTTACATCCCTTCTTCTTTTTGAACCGTACAAGGGCTTCTGCCATGAAAGTTTTGGGCTTCTCTTGAGTTCCCCAAATTTTATTCGGCTGTAAAGGGGTGGAATTTGGACGAAATCATCATACAGCCCTTCTTATCCCCCCCCCCCCCCCAATTTATAAACCATCGAAACAAAGTCAAATTATTCTCCTATATCATACCTCATCCAAACCATATACTATTTTATCTCCCTTCCATAAATATCAAATTGATGTGGGCCAACCAAAAATAATACTCCCAACTATCTTATCCCCTTCATATTTTTAACCCTCAAAATTTTACCTGTATCCAAACATGCCCTTATGTGTGTAGGTGCTATGCTCCAACGAGACCCAGTTCAAATTAATTGTTCAAAATATTTAATAATTGACCTGTTTGAAAACCTGGTATATATACTAGATATAAAAAAAAAGTTTAATTAATCAGTTCAAAATGTTGAATAGGTCACCTCTGATAAATATTCATAGACATGTTAATTAGACACAATATATACATATGAATTAATGGTAACATAATGTTTGAATTCTGACCCTCACGTATATTGGTGGGTGTCTCGAGGTTTGACCGGACCCGAGGTTTGACTGGTGCTATAAAAGACCGTTTCTTTTCGAGTATTAAACATCAATCTTGAAATATTTTCGCAGTTTTGTTGGGTCAAGTTTTAAAAAAAAAAAATTAAAGATCACAAAAGTATAGCGGTTCTTGTTTTAGACCGTACCACATTTACACCAACTGGGAAATAAAATCAACCACATCAATTTTACACAATGAGGAACTTTTGTTGAACAAAACAAATATAACTAATTTAAGCGAGTTTGAAAAAAATAAATCGGCTGTGGTTCTTGATAAACTATGGATAACACTCAACGAAAAAATAAAAAATTATAGTAATTTTTATCTAAATATGTTTTGAAATATCCAAGATAAAGTCCAAAATGCCGGTTTTTGGCTTTATCTTGGATATTCAGGTAAAAGTAATAATTTTTTACTTTTTCTGTTTGTCTTGATGAGACGAATTAATAATTTACAAAAATTAAGCATAAAACTGATAAATACAAAAAAAAAAAATTGAATTAGAAAAAAAAAAGTCAAAAATTCTTAACGGAACTCAGCGTAACACTAGCTTTCCCTAATAAATACTACTCCACAAAAATGTCACGTGTTTATACGCGTGGTCCTTGAGAAATTAAAATCTTACCGTCCGTCGTCGCCAGTTATGTTATGTACGGTGCAATGTTCCACCGAGACCCAGTCAACCAATGACAAACTATCGCAATATTCAAGATACCTTTGACCATGAACACTGTATGAAGAGGGGTAGAGGACTGCGTAGACTCACCATTCACCTAATTTAGTTTTGCTCACCCTCTACTTAAGATGATAGACTTTATCTACCTTCCTATTGAGTATTGAGTTGAGTTTTGTTCATTACCCTTTCTTTTTATTGGTTGAAATGATGTGGATTCCACTACAAAGTAATGTCATGGTTATCAAAAATATCACTTTGTAGTGGGGTCCACACCATTTTCAACTAAACTTTTTTTGAGTGCTTTCGCTGTCTCTCATTTTAAATGTCCCCACAGGGATTTGTACATTTTCAAACTCATATATATATATATATATATATGTGTGTGTGTGTGTGTGTTAATTCTTTGCCTATTTTCTTTGTCCCTAGCACTCATCTATATATATATATATTGCAACAAATTAAATTACTCATTGCTCAGCTGAACCTTATTACATAGCCCCTGACGTAAAATACACGATTTTTTAATGAAATTTTTTAATTTCATTATTTTGGGAAGGAACCTGACTAGGTGAAAAAATTTGCTTTTTTCTATTAGCTTTCTTTCTCTCGCTTGACCTTGTCTTGTGTTTGATAAAGAGACTCTAACCGGGCAAGAGAGATTGACCTAGGCAAGAGATAGACTCCTCAGACCTTTCCCTGTTAGACTTGGGCCGACTACTGGTTATAAGATTGAGTACTTTAATTTAGTGTAAAAAATAAGAATAATAATATATAGAAATATATATTTTTGGGGTTTGAAAATGAACAGAGGATTAGCAGCGGTATAGGTAGAATGCTTACCTCAGGCCCCAACAATTACACAATCACGTAGGATTTACGACAAGGTGTATACATGAATCTCATAAATTTTGTGAGACGTATGTGTCTTACATAATTCTGTGGTTGTTCAGGACATTGGAGCACGATAAATTTTATAAATCTTATACATGGCAAATTCTAACGCCCGCATGCAAGCCCTGGTTAGTGTGAGCCACGCGCCAATTAATTATTGCCTGTCCACTTCGGTTTTCGATGCGATGGCAGAGATCAACTGGAAGGCTTAACGGGTGAAGCCAAATGACAAAATTAACCTTCAACTTGTTTCGAACTCTTCTACAGGAACAGCAGTTTGTAGACACCCCAATCTGGACTTTCAGATTAGTTTACTTACGGTATTTGATTCTCCGATGACGAAACAGATAAAGAACACCCCGGGAATGAAGAGTATTTGAGCTTTGAGCATTTGAAAAACCCTTGAACCTAATCTAATCCTAAGCCACTTCAAAAGGGCAAAAACCCTACTGACGCGTGCTGCTCCCAGATCCTCACGCGATGGTCAAACTGCCAGGTGGTGGTCAATAGCTAGAGTTTGACCGTTGACCATCGCGCGACGGTCCAACTTGCCACAAACTTTTCTTGAGGAGGAAACTTGGCCACCAATGCAGCCTCAGCCAGCCTCGTGGACTGGCTGAGCTCCTCTCCTGGCACCAACCACATTCACCTCCCTCTCCCTATTTATACCCCCCATGGTCATTCTTCCAAAGGGTTACACATTGGGTTACCAAAAATCAAGTAAAAAGGCCACACAAGCCATAATATCCTTGATATTCTCTCATTCAATCCACTTCCATACACTCATTTTGCTACCACTTCCTACCTATCCAAGCCATTTTCAAACACTCAATCAAAGGTATAAACATACCTACTGTTTTCTGTTCTGATCCTTGAGGGGGGCTAGCAGGGCCAAGGCTGGTAATCAATACCAGTCCTGGTCCTAAAGCTGGCAAGGATTCAAGAACTGTCGAGGCAAGAACCAGCGCACGACTGTTCCAGTTTGCGCGCGATGGTCCACGTGGGGATTAGTGTCTTGCCGTTTTTGTGTATTTATTTACATATAGATCACTGTTAAGCATGTTAATAACCAATTTACTGCTTTTCTTTGTTAAAATTGTTTGTCTTAGTTCAATATGTGTTTCTGCTATTTTGGAGTATCCCTTGATCATTTTGGACATGTACCAGAACCCAGAAACGTGTAAACCAAACACTGGTTAAAAGACTCAGACCATCGTGAGACAGACTGACTCCATCGCGCGCCAGAGCGCCTCTAACCAGTGAGTGGCTGCTTAGCCTCCGAACCGTGCCTTCAAATATAAGGTTGAGAAAACCCTAAGTGTAGGGTTAGGTCATCGATAGCATAATAATCGAAAAGTCCGGGATCGTTCCCACAGAGAATCAAATATAGCTTAATTCGGATTGAAGGTTTTATATGGTGGTTTGGGCGTTAAAGATGGCCAACTTGGTTTTGCTTTAAATTGTGGAAAGACTAAAGCGGAAACTAGAAATGAGCTTTATAAACTAAAAGAGGCAAGTCTAGGGATCGTCTAACCCTTGACGAATGCCGTTATCGGTTCTCAATATAACTCAAGTAAGAGTCACGACCGCGTGCTCACGCCCGAAAGATTTAGCTTTAACGATTACATTTAAAGAAAGATGTGATTAAGCGGAGCTAAACAAACCTATTTTTGCTAATGTATCTAACACGTAGGAGGCCACGAGCCCTCGATATGCCGCTTGCCAAGACCGCTTGACTAAACGACATATTAAAGAGTTAACACCCCTCACTTAGACTAAAATGGCTAGGTTAGTTCAATTTCGAAAACCAAAATTTTAAGCCTGAATGTTTGAGAACCAAATAACCTCATAAGTTCTCAGGAAAGATTACCCCGAGACTTAGCCTAACGACTACTCACGCATACTTAAAGTATAGAAGAAAGTATAAAAACAAGACATGACTTTTAACCGAAGAAATTGAAAACAAACTTGATATTACCAAGGATCTAGTCCGTATAAGCAACTTTAATAAACAAAAAAATTAAGAAACGATAATTACCTTAAGGAGTTCTTGAAGAAATTAACACAAAAGCTTGAGAGCTTTTAATGGAGTTCTAAAAATTAAAAGACTTAAAGTGATATATGACAAGAGTGATAAAGATGAGAGAGGGAGACCCTATTTATACAAGGTAACCTACTCTCTCACAAAATATTCTAAAAGTAGCCAAAAGTGAAAAATATCCCAAAAGTGCAAAGTTGAAAAAGGTAGCAAATCGTGAATATTTTCTGCAGTATGAACCGGTACTGGGCAACCCCCAGTACTGGTACAAGGTCTTCAAAAAAACTGCCAAAACCAAAACTCTGATCACCACGTACCGGTACTGGCCTGGCCAAATCCCAGTACCGGTTCATAGTCTCCAAAACTTTTATTTTGGGCCTGCCTTGGTCTTATCAGCCCGATGACAACCCGACGCTCTACCCCTTCTCTAGTAATCACCCGACAGGACTTGATGGGGCGTCGCCACAAGGCCTTGGATGCCTAGATACTTCCGAGAGCAACCTTTAGCGATAAAAACCGCCAAAATGTCACGTATTTCCTGGAACTATCAAAACCCAACCTTACGTGCAAAAATGGAATAAAAATAATAAAGTAAAGAATCAAACGCTACAAATTAAAAGATTTTAAGCGCCAAGACTATACAATCTTGGCCGCTTATCAGTGGCCTTGCACGGGTAGCTTGGCTTTAGGCCATTATTTTTGTCCCCACACTGTTTATGGAGTGTTTTGTTAATTTGTAGGGCTCTTTCAGCCTTTAAACTACTTAGAACTGCCTATTATTCTGCTATAAACTGTTTGGCTTGTCCTGGGTGTGCACTGATCCTTCCAGGGCCCAGAGGGAGGTAAAACTTAATCTGTTGGGAGGATATCGACCCTCGCGCGATGGAATGGGTCTGACGCGCGATGGTGTACTTGCATGCTGGCAGGTCCATGTATGCAAGTTGACCACTGTTCATGTCAAATTCATGGCAATGAACTGTTTTGATATCTTGTGGCAGTGTTGGGCTTTATCTCATTTATTTTCTAGTGTATCACTCATCCATGCTTTCATACCACTTCCTGCAAAGTGTTACAGTTTTAATCCTCGATTAATTGTTTCATCGCCTTAATTGGCTAAAAATTAATTCATCAAACAGAATCGCAAATGTTTTCGCAAATGCCTAAGTAGAGACCGATCTTCGGATTGGGGGAGAGAGGTGCCTTAAAACCCTTCCCCTCTCGTAACTTGGCTCCCGAACCCAGATATGGTTATGACGGACTGGTGCCTTCCTTTTTTCAAATCAAACAACGCAGCGAGCGTTTCAAGTTCAGTTACTTGGGTGTCAGAACTTCAAACCCAAGTGGTGACTTTGAATTGAGCATTTGTCTATCAAAAAGCGCGCTCATCGATCCGTCCTATTTTTTCGGGCACGCTACCCACATAGTTTCAGCACAGACAGTGCGTAGAGCCGGCATTTGGACCCGTCTCTGGTCCAACAAAGATAATCGGAGCCGCTCATGTTATTCAATATATTTTGCTTAAGGTCCTTTGAAAAAATCAGCTCCATCCGACATCGATAAGGGCATTTACGAAGCGTCCAAAATCGATAAGGGCATTTTCTTAAAGCGATTTTGGACGCTTCGTAAATGCCCTTATCATGTCGGATGAAGCTGATTTTTTACAGAGATCTTAAGCAAAATATATTGAACAAAATGAGCGGCTCCAATTATCTTTGTTGGACCCAAGACTTAGAAATTTTGTCCTTATTTGAATTTTTTTCGCATTTATTAGTTTTGCGCCAAACTTTTGTAGGTTATTGATTCGTCTCGACGAGAGTAATCGGAAAAGTAAATTTTTTTTGCTTTTACACAAATACTTTGAAAAATAACCACTTTTAGCACAAAAACTAACTGTTTTTGCTAAAAAATTGATATTTTTCAAAATACTTGAGTAAAAATAAAAAGTTTTTACTTTTCTGATTCCTCTCGTCGATATGAATCAATAACTTACAAAATTTTGGCGCAAATCAACAAATACGAAAAAAATTCAAATAGGGACAATTTTCAAATTTAAGTTAAGTTCATAAGACAACCTAAACCAAATATGTCTTAAACAATAAAACTACGGGTACATCATTTGGTGTACACCAAATGAATGCGGTTCCATATATAGTACCCACTTCAAGATCTGACATAAATGATTAGAGCCACTTTATTTGCTTAAAACGCCTTTTAGATTTTTGTAATAAATCAACTTGGTCAGATATTAGTAACAACTTGATTGATTCTACTCAATTCGCTAATAGGAAATTGAGCAAATAATTGATCAAATTCTTACCGATAACCGATTGAGCTAATTTTTTATATGAACCATTAAAAATATTTTTGAAAAATTAAGCGACTTTGATCATTTATCAAGATTTGGTGACATCAAATAGTGTACCCATAACATGACAATAGCCCTTTTGAACAGTGTGCACTATGTTTTTTTTTTTTACTTTCTCATTTTAAGTTTCATTAGCATGATTCCGGCGTATTCTGAGTTCTTATGGAAATTAACGAATTCTGAAACATTTCTTATCGATATCGGATTGAGCTAATTTTTTTCAGAAATCCATAAAAAATATTTTAAAAATAATTTACAGTTTGAATCATTTTTGTAGGGCCCGTAATGGACACCCAAAAAATCAAGAAATTGTTGCGACAAGGGCCCTGTTTGGTGCAGCTAAAATGAGCAAGAAATTGATGATTTTTGCGGGGCTCATTAGCTCATTACGGGCCTTACAGAGACTATTCAAACCGCAAGTTATTCTTAAAATATTTTTTATGAGTTTCTGAAAAAAAAATTAGCTCAATTCAAGGTAAGAGTTGTTTCAGAATTTGTAAGTTCAGAATTCATAGAGCGCCTTACAAATTCTAAAACACCTTACAAATTCTGAAATAACCCTTAAAAATAAAAATAAAAACCATGCCAAAGTTCCTAAAAACAGGAGGGTGATCCCCGTTCCAGTTTCTAATAAAAGGAATTTTTAGAAAATAAAGGTAATTTCAAACTTAAAAATCATGTGTTTACGTAAATAATTTTTCTATCAATATAGATCTTGTTTGATAGATCTCATTGAGATCTTTCAAATGGTGCAAAAAAAAAAAATTTAACTAAGCGGAACCGCACCTGCTACAGGTTAACTCTCTGGCCTCGTTTGATAACGGTGATAGTGATAGATGGTTGTGATTCGTAAGAAAATAGGATTATGATTGGTAATGAGAAGTGATTATTAATGAGAAAAGATTGGTAATCAGTATGTTTGTTTGGGATGTGATTAGATGATGAGATTATTAATATCGTGTTTGTTTCATACGGGATAGGATTGGATTATAGTATAGATTTCCATTTTTGCCCCTCCCCCACCCATACAACAACACACGCACATGGGAAAAAAAACCCCGGGAAAAAAGTAAAAACAGCCACAAACGCACTACTTTCTATTGTTTCCGGTCGATTTTCCCTACTTTACTCTCTCTCTCTCTCCCCACACCCACACCACACCCACAGAAAAACCCAACCAGCGGAGATTACGACGACGATGTCTATGACGACGAAGATAATGACCCAACCAAGCTCATAATCAAGGTCTCTCTCTCTCTCTCTCGAGATCTCGATCTGCACAAATACATACATATTTTGTGTGTGTTTTTGTGGTGGTGGAGATGATTTTTTGCTCCCGTGGTGGTGGTGGTGGTGGTGATCGAACTGTTTTTCTGGTGGCAGTTTTGTCTTTCTCCTTCATAAGACCTAGGATTGGATTATTAATACCAAGTTCATGGGATATTACCAATCCCCCTTATTCCCCACCTTTAGGAGGCTTGCTCATTCCATGAGATTCACAATTCGGAGGAATTTTGTGTTACCAAACAAGAGATTTACAGTCCAGTGAAATTGTTAGTCCAATCCCAATGCTGAATCTAAATAACAAACGGGGCCTCTAAATACTCCGTTGCGAGAGTAGTACTGCACCAAATGGAGTTATTACGGTTTTAACAAAAAGAGAAAAAGCTGCAATACTGGTCCATCCATATCCATAGGTGAGGGAATGGACATAAATTATTAAACTACTACACACATCACACATGTGTACGAGATTAAAAGAGACGCAATGTAGCACGAACCCTAGCCGGACCGATCTTACATAATCATAAGTTTGTTATAGATATTGGCGTCAATTACATGACCATAACATAAATAATTTTCACGATCTTAGTTTGTCTCATAGTTGTCTCCTGGCACCAAACACAATGAACATCAAAGAAGATCTTTGACCATAATATGTTAACTCTTTTAAAATACTAGTAACAACTTATATATTCACTTAGTAGTATTTTTTTCCCCATAGATTTTAGCCTTTTGAAATCAAGTATTTTTATCAAAGACAAAATTCTAAAAATATTTAAATATAGAACAAAATTCTAAAAATACAGGAAAATGAAATTTTATAAATTAGTTACTCTTGTGTATTTAGTGAACTTGTTTCACCTCTGGTAATGACCATTACTTTTATACTCCGTAAATTTTTTTCATCAAGACAAACACATTATTTTAAAAAAAAAACAAAAACGGTGAAAATTTTAAAAGGACAGATGTTTGTGTCAACTCTATGATTGTGTAATTACTTATAGCATGACTTTTTTTTTTTGTGATCCGCATAAAGCATGACTGATGCTTGACTTCTTTTTTTTTTTTTTTTCTTAAAAGTGATTATTTCTCAAAATATTTGGGTAAAGTAAATTTATTTTACTTTTACGGTTCGTTTCGTCGAGAAGAATAAATAATTCATAAAAAATTGACACAAAACTAAAAAACGCAAAAAAGAAGAAGACAAAACATGCACTTTTTCTAAAAGTAAAAAATGTGTTAGAAGAACGGAGCTTGATTATTCTGTCTTAGTATTATTTAATTTTTACTAGTTTCTAAATACTCCCTCCACCCCATTTTATTTGTCCATTTTCGTTATTTGTGTCGTTCTTTAAACATTTATATCTCCCAATCGGCCAATTTATAATGTTTGTCATAATTTTGAAGATTTTGTATTATAGAACTAATCGAAAACTATCAAATAGGATATCCATATTGTATATTTTTGGAGATTTATTAGAAGATATAAGGCCTGACGTTACGACAAGTGTCATGTAATCTATCTCTCTCTCAATCCTAGCCACCACAACTCCTCTTCTCCTTTCCCCCCAACTCCTCTTCCCCCTTTCCCCCCCCCCCCCCCCCGGGTTTCATACCTGTGTGCGGTGGCAGGAGGGAAAGACGATGGTTCTATTTCGACTCACTTTCTTTGTTTTTTCCTTTTTTTCTTTTGTCTATCCAGATCAACGACTTGTCGTCTAATCTGTGAGAATTTTGTCTCTCATTTTACGAGAGTTGTTAGTTTCGTTTTTAGACGAATTTTGTCTACCGATCGGGTTCTTTCAATCGAGATTGCTTCACAACGATATCTATGCTTCAGCGTTTATCCCTATATGATGTCTTTGGCGGGACAACTCCTGGCGGCTTGGCAGATCTCTAGTTCTTGAGAGTTCAATATTGGTGCGTTCGTCATTTGTTGGAGTGCATCTGATATAGGTATTTGGTACCTTTATCCTTAATTTTGCATTTTTTCTCGTTTGAGACTCCTAATTAGATGTTAAGCAGTTTAAAAATGTTTGTGTCAGGCCATGTCTGAATTAGGATGAAAGATATCGATTGCCTTGTGATTTACTCGTTTTTATTTGTTAGAAGATTAATTTGACTTTGTCCAAATTCTTTGTAAACCTCCATTTTGTAAGTGCTGCTGGGCATTTATCAATATAATCTTTTCACTTTCGAAAAAAAAAATTAAAAGATATAAGCGAATAAAAACTGAGATGAATATAAAAAAAATTAAAAAAAAAAAAACAAAGAAAAAGGACGGAGGGATTACCATTCACTCAGGACAGGATCTGAGGCGATTTTGCGGTTGTGCCCTTGCAAGTTGCAACAGAACCTAACGTCACATAGGGTCAATAGTCTTTTTGGTTGACGAAAACAGTCAAAATTAAGATCGGATAATTCAAACACCTGATTTTGAAATTTTTAGGACCATACATTTCCCAAACTGGTGGCGTATAAAACTGGAATGCCGCCCACATTCTTGCCGCCGCGTTATTACTCACACGTACGTATAGTTCACGGGTTTCAACTGTTTTGATCAAGTAGTGCATTCTACTCACGGTGGTAGAATAAAACTGGAGTATGTACGTCTGGATCTTGTTCACATGTACGTTTTTGTATCTATATAATCACAAATATTTAAATGCAAGTGAGAGGTCGGATCCATCTCTCAATATGTGATATGGATACGGCCGTCCAGTCTCCCTCTATTTAGATGAATGGTTGTAAATCATGTTGAATCGAAATCCTTCAATTCGGTGCTCACCGTCATGTGATTCTTCATGTGATTTTATTTGGGTGATGGTTGTAAAGGTAAAATGAAAGTCATCTAATGCGATGCTATGTCATGTGATTCTTAATGTGATTATTATTATTATTTTTTTGTGTGTGATGTAAAATGAAACTTGATATTGTTTCATTTGATGTGATCTGAATGGTTTATCTCGTAATTCTAGATATGTTTAACATGTAGACCAAAATAACTGTTGATCCGATAGTATAAAGCCTTGGTTGAATTATATTTGGTCCAAGTATATATGTTCCTTCATTTCTCTTATAGTAACAAATACTATTTGTTTTGAAAAATATTAGTATTGAATGAACCTTAGTTTTTTTACGTGACTAATAAACATATAAAAAATAATCAAATGAACTGATCAAGCCGTAAATGAACCTATAATGGGTCTCTTTTGATGTCATAAGAATCTGAAAAAGAGATTATCACATGAGATGATCTCAGTTTGCAAAATATATATCGGGTCAAATTCACTTAGGCTCCGTTCCGAAAACCTTCTTAAAAAATAAGTACTTATTTTGCCACTTTTAATTCAAAAATAAGAAGGGGCATTCCACAAAATCCTTCTTAAAAAGTTCATTTCACATTGTCAAACTCAAAAATAATGTAAATGAAAAAAAAAATTCAATTTTTTTTGCACCGTATTAAAGATCTCAATGAGATCTATCAAACAAAATCCATAGTAGTAAGAAAATTATTTGCGTAAACACATGATTTTTGAGCTTGAAGTTGCCTCATACAAAAAAAAAAGACTGTTGCTATGATAATGGGCGCCGGCGGAGGGAAATCGTACCGGCGGCAGTGCCGGGCCGTCTCCAACCACCAGACGGCCGATTCGAGCCGTCTAAAAATTCTAAAAAAAAAAACCAAGGGGGCCTACGCGGGAATCAATGGCATCCGAGGCGTGTAAGGTGCTTGATCCGAGCACCCCTTTTCTGTGTATATATGAACCTTTTCCGTGTATATATGATGATTCATATATACACGGAAAAGGGGTGCTCGGATCAAGCACCCTACACACCTTGGATGCCGTTGATTCCCGCGAAAGCCCCTTTGGTTTTTTTTTTTAGAATTTTTGGACGGCTCAGATCGGCCGTCCAGTGGTCGAAGACGGCCCGGCGCGGCCACCGGTACGATTTCCCTTCCGCCGCCCATTGGTACCTATATAAATTCTACCAAAATAATTACCCTCCTTCTTATTTTCCGGAACAACCCTTCTTATTCAACAAAAAATAAGTTCTTTTTTTGTTTCTGGAACCCAGCCTTAATACTCTTATCTGCTATTTTTTTTCAACTCCAAAATCACAATAGAGATTCTAAGCGGTCACCTTAAACGCGTTTGCTTACAAAATAAATCATGATAATCGAAAACCGATTTGAATTTGATCAACAGGCATGGCATATGTACAAATCTATATCAGTTAACACATGAAAAACAATGGGTATAGTAAGGTTTTAAACTTTTTAACTTAAGCTACATATTTAAAGAGAATAAAGATTCTATTTGGTCACCTCGTATAATAAAATAGAATAAGTACTGCTAGGTGTACCGACCATTTTTGGACCGAAACCGTACCGACGGCCGCGCGCGGCCGTCTCCGGCCACCGGACGGCCGATCCGAGCCGTCCAAAAATTTAAAAAAAAAAAACCGAGGGGCCCCACGCGGGAATTAACGTCATCCGATGTGTGTAGGGTGCTTGATCTAAACACCCTATTTTTCGTGTATATATGTATACACGAAAAATAGGGTGTTTAGATCAAGCACCCTACACACATCGGATGACGTTAATTCCCGAGTGGGGCCCCTCGGTTTTTTTTTTTAAAATTTTTGGACGGCTCGGATCGGCCGTCCGGTGGCCGGAGACGGCCGCGCGCGGCCGTCGGTACGGTTTCGGTCCAAAAATGGTCGGTACACATAGGATTTTCGAATAAGATATATCTATAGAAAGAAATTATTATGGTTGGCCATCAATAAACATGCAAACAAATTATTTCTTTGAAGTCCCAATTTATTTACTCTCGTTCATTCATTGAATCTTCGTTTTCACATGTCCGAATCAATAAACATCGCAACGCATCACAGACAACCAACGGTCAAACAAGCAAACAAATTGTACATTGTTGTACAGTCAACCCTTAAATAATTTTAAACTTAAGACGCATATTTAAAGTGCTTTGTTCACATCTCTAAAAAAAATAAATTCGAACGCAGGATCTTTAAATTGAAGTAAACAATTTAAACATGTGTTGTTGACCGAGACCAAAGAAGCTAGTAAAGTTTTACTGTAAGATATGGATAATAAGAGTAATGATAGCTTAGCCTAAAATATGTCTCTGTGTTTTTTCTTTAATCCAGGTAAGTTATTTGAGATGACAAAAAGTAAGAGATTATTCACGAATTTCCCGGTTCAACTGTTATGTTAATTAAAAAATATACTGTTGGGACCGTTGAAGGTTTGTTCTATTATTAATTTTAGAATTTTTCTAGGAGAGGCGCCCCCACCCTTCTGTCTCTCTCTCTCTCTAATTTCTCAGATCTATCCCTCCTAATTTGGGCGAGCTTTTAGAGTAGTTCGTCTGTGTGCTCCTTCGTCTGATTTTTTTCACTGTGTGCTCTTCTTTCCGATCGTCCTGTAGTTTCATCCACGTTATCAGGTCGGCCCAGCTCTTGTCGTTCTGGGCGTCGCTAAATTTGAGCTCTGATGAGGACGTAGTTTTTTTGGGACAGAAGTAGCAGTTGGTGGTGTTGTACGATGAGATGTGGCTGCTGTGGTACGTGATCAAGGTTTCGTTCCGTGATCTTTGTTGTGTCTCGGCCACCCTTGTGGCAGCGATGGTGGAGGTAGTATAGGTCTTATCCGGAATTTTTGGACGGTTGAACTTAGGGATGCGGATATGTTGCTTTGTTTGTAAGTTTTGCTTTTGCTTTAGTTTTGTTTTCTGTTTTTTGTTAGTTTTATTCTCTTGTGTGAAATTTTTTCTCACTTCTAGTGGGTGTTGTTGTGGTGGATTTTCTATGTCATCTAGATGGCCATTCGAGATCGGAGATGAGTTTTACCTGTCTGAGATCGTGAATGTTCATTAGTGAATTTATGCCTTATTTGTGATTGCTTTTCTCCCCCATTTAGGGCAGCTATTCGTTCCCGCCTAGATTAATCGAAACAAGAACGGGTCTGTTTGTTCCCAAGGGAATCTCTAATGTACAGTAGAAATTTTTTAAGTACTCCATCCAGCAGGAAGAAATCAATCTTGGGTACTTTTTTGTACACCAAATAGATTTTATTGGCATTTCCAATAGGAAACAGTATTATCTGTCAAATCAGATTAGACGGATGGGACCAAATCGTATTGGATCATCTCCCCTCTGGTGGGAGGGAGGGAGGGAGGGAACAGCTCAAAACACCCCCGATATTTCTTCTCGTCATTTCCTTTTCCAAAGATACGTGGGATCCTTACACTTTTAGTACTCCTTTGTCAGTTTAGGGATTTCCCAAAGATTTTTCACAAATTCCGAGATTTGTGTTGTGGGACCGCAATCTCTTTAGGCTTGACTTTCCCAATTGTATTGTCTAGACAGACAGACAGACAGACAAATCCCAGCATTTCTTTTCTTTAGAGTAGAGTAGAGTAGAGGGGATCCAATTGTCTACCTCTATTTGAACTTCACCTATCCTACTGTTTTAAATTCACATACGTACAGAATTTGTCCTCGATCGTATCTCAGTTAATCTAACAGCCAATACCAGACGACGACGACAAACAAGGGTTAATTAAGGAGATCATCTACCTTGATTAGTACACTAGTAGTAATTAGGAGTTGGAAGTCATTCCCTTCTCTGTATGTATCTAATGATACCAATCGGTGGTGGAATATTTCCAAACTCTCAAATATACGACGCGTTGTGCGACTTTTGCGACTTTTCCAAATGGTTGATTGTCACGGTTCTCCTTATTCATTGGCACTCGTGCTATCACTGATTACGTCTTGTGTTTGCTTGCACGATCGTATCGCGGCATCACATATCATGAATCTTTGACTTTAAATTTAGTATCATCATCCTTTACTTCTTGGTGAAATATTTCCAACTCAAATATACGCCACGTTGTGAGACTTTTTCAAGTGGTTGATTGTCATGGTTCTCCTTATCTAATGGCACGCGTGCTATCGCCAATTACCACTTGGCAAATTGTTTTGTCTACACGATCACGTCGCGGTGTCACATATCAAGGATCTTTGACATTGATTTTTTCATTTTAAAAGCGATGTGAATTCAACTTTAAGAAAATTAATGACTATAATAAAATACTAGTAGTACTAAAGAAAACGTTCACAGAAAAAAGCTTTGCAAAAAACAAAAGCAAAACAAAAAACTAATAAAAACTTTCAAAGGTGTTAATTCCTGCGATGAGCCACTAGCTGTTCAGCTCCTTTGAATCTACTCCGAGACCACTAAATAATTTTTTTATTCGTAGGGCACCATTTTGATTGAGCTGAATTAGAGTTACAGAAGCCAATGAGCTCTTAGCTCAGTTGGCATTCCCCGCCGCCTTCCATAGTGGAGGCCCGGGTACGAGTCTCGCGAGGGACGGTTGGTTGGAATTCATGACTACGGATAACCTTTAGACTTTCTGTGAACTAATTTACTACCTCTTCGCTAACTCTCGCTAATAATACAATATTGCAAAAAAAAAAAAAAAAACTAGAGTTACAGCTCCATTTTTAAAGAAAATGCCGTGTTGTGAATTATGATTTCCTCTGTGGGTTCAGCTGATTGGATTGACAAATCTAACTCTTCCTGGGTTCAACAGATTGGGGATGCGGTCTCGATACTTTCTTACGGACTGACAATTGGCATCCTTTAGGACTCTTACAGGACAGATTTTCTGAGAGATTATTCCATGCCCCCGGGGCATGGCCATGTGGTGCCCCAGGGGCTCTCTGCACCACACAATTATGTGCCCCCGCACATAATTGTGTGGTGCAGAGAGCCCCTGGGGCACCACATGGCCATGCCCCAAGGGCATAGTATAATTTTTCAGATTTTCTAGTCATTTGGGCAGACCCTTGAATGCTACGGTTAATTAGTTCAATCATTGTGAATGGAGGGTGGGAATGGCCTAGGGCCAGAAATCCCATTATTCAAGAGATCATTGCCCATACTCCTGACACCTTCCTTCCTCATACTGAACAGACCTGACTCTGTTAAATGGACATTGCGAGCTTGTTCGTTTGGTGGCTTTAAAACTCCTGTATATGGTTTTCAATACATTTTTTCTATCTCCCTCCGCTCAAACTTCCTTCAAAACCCAAATCGAACAAGCCCTGCATTCCTCTGGTTCTTTCACTACCAAGTCAACTTGGAATGCTGTAAGGGATAAGAACCCTTTTGGTTCCTTGGTTTAATATTGTTTGGTTTCCCCACTATGTAAATTCCCAGATGGGCCATTATAGAATGGATGGCAGTGCAGTGCAGTGCTGGTTAAACACTAAGGATAAGTTGGGGAGCATTGGGGGATAGCTACTGATGGTATTTGTCCTCTCTGTGATTCTGAACAGGAAATCCATTACCACCTATGCTTCAAATGCTCTTACTCCACAAGTGTCTGGAATCATTTTCTCCACAAAAATGATGTCTTCAGATCAGCTCAGGATCTGTCTGCTGTCTGCTGAAGTTGAATGGGCTATTCTGTTCAGGCAAGGTTCCAGTCTTGGAACACTCCTTATTCAAATTGTCTCTTGCTGCTACAATTTATGGCATTTGGAGAGAGAAAACCGACGGGTTTTTCAGCGCAAAAGCCTCCCTTCTGCTGATCTAATCTCTTGCGTCTACAATGAATTGAGAGCTAGCCTTGGCTCTTGGAGGCATGTCAGGAAAACAGATAAAACTAGACTATTTGCCTTGCTTGGAATATTTTGTTTGTACTAGTATTTTCTCGAATCTTGTATTCTGCTAATGTAGTGCTTAGCACTTAGTCTCCTTACCCATCTTGGGGTTCTCCTTTTGTATTGCGTTCGAGGGTATGCCCCTTAGTTCCTGTAAGAGCATCTCCAATTCAATACTTTATTTGAGAGTATCAAAATACTCTATTTTATTCATAAAGTGATTTTAGAGGAAATTACTATTCACATTTACTCCAACCACAAATCTTCTATTTATTCATAAAGTGATTTTAGAGGAGATCCTCCATATTTTCTCTCATCCTCTAAATATGGAGGATCAAAATCTCATCCTCTCAAATAGAGGAGGCTTGAGAGGATGGGTTGGAGGAGTTCTATACTCTCAAATGGAGAAATAGAGCATGGGTTGGAGATGCTCTAATTGGTGTGGTTTTTCAATGAAAATTTAAGTTACCAAAAAACAAAGTATCTGAATTCTTATTGGTGGAACTGAAACATTTAACCCTAGTATTCTCCGCTTTTCAAATGATTGGTTGCCGCGGTTCTCTCCTTACACATTGGCACTCATGCCAACACCGCCTACAACTTGGCAAATCGTCCCACCTACACCATGTCATGTATTAAGGATTTTTCACTTCAATGTTGTCGTGGTGCCGTGGTGGTTGATCTTTCATTTTGTTCTTTTATGTGAGCTCAGCTTTGAAAAAATTACTCATGTTTGTGAAGTTAATTTCACCTCCCACCTGTGTTATTGAAAATTAATCACTGAAAAGTTCCTAAAAAAATCACATATATAAAAGCTCGATAAAGATGAACAAAACTAAACAATGTTCCTGTGGCAAGCCACTAGTTGAGGTTAGCTCTATGAATTGATTCTCCCCTGGAGGCCTATATTTCTCAGGCGAGAAAATCTAATTTACGGAGGAGCCATAAATAAAGTTTACGGCGCTCAATCTTGGCCGTCAAAAAATGTTTTGGACGATCCGGATTGAAAACAATCTCTTAACGGTAATAGATCCGCCGTGAATAAGTTTCTCTTCTCTCAAGCACCATCTTCACTGAATTAGAGTACTTCCCGGGTGGTTTGGGTGGTCAAAAAATACAAGGTGCAAACGCCTCCCTGTAAGAATTTTTTTAGAGGCCCATGAGATAAGTGGTGGTTAAAAAACGACGTGAATTCAACTTTAAGAAAATTAATGACTATAAAATACTAGTAATAAAGAAAACGTTCAAAGAAAAAACCTTGGCAAAAAAAAAAAAAAAAAAGGCAAAACAAATACTCCGTAACTAGTAAAAACTTTCAAAGGTGTTAATTCCCGCGACTAGCCACTAGCTGTTCAGCTCCATTGATTCTACTCCGAGACAACTAAATAAATATTTTATTCATAGGGCACCATTTTTGATTGATCTGAACTAGAGTTACAGAGCCAATGAGCTCTTAATTCAGTTGGCATTCCCCGCCGTCTTCCATAGGGGAAGCCTGGGTGTTTGAGCCTCATGAGGGGCGGTTGGTTGTGGTTCATAGTTATGGACAACCTTTAAACCTTCTGTGAACTAATTTACTAACTCTTCGCTAACCCCCGCCAATATAATTGGCAAAAAAAAAACTAGAGTTATAGCTCCATTTTTAAAGAAAATGCCATGTTGTGAATTACTCTGTGGGTTCAACTGATAGGATTGGCAAATCTAACTCTTCCTGGGGTTTGCCAATTTCCCCTTTTAGTCCCTTCATCGTCCGCTGATCGAACTTAACTTATACTGCAGCCCTCAAAATACGCGGAAAAACACTCTCAATGAATCCACGTCCGTAACAATCCGATCCCACCCCCCCTACAAAAACAATCGAGCATGCCCTAGTTGTTTGGGTGTATTGTAGGAAATACAATACATGCGAATGTACATGTGTTCATCCTTTCGTACCTCAACTCCTGCTTGACGTAACAAGTTCTATTTAGTATTTACAGACACATAACAAAACTTGTCGTCGTGATCTTGGTTAATCTAACCACGATACTAACAACTGGGCTAATGAGATCATCACTTTCTTTGCTAGTTTTATTTTTTTACCATCTTCTGCTAGAACTCATTCCCCTCAATGTATGAATTTTTTCCTCAGCTTGTTCCCCTCATCAAACTTAGAGCTGTGTTTCAACCTTGCATCATTCATGAGATTGGGGATCACTTTCTTATGGACTGACAATTGGCATCCTTTGGGACTTTTACAGGACAGATTTTCCGGTCATTTGGGCAGACCCTTGAATGCTACATTTAGTTCAATCATTGTAAATGGAGGGTGGGAATGGCCTAGTGCCAGAAATCTATTATTCAAGGGATCATTGCCCATACTCCTGACACCTTTCTTCCTCATACTGACATACCTGACTCTTAAATGGACATTGCATCCCTCTGGTTCTTTCACTACCAAGTCAGCTTGGAATGCTAAGATCTCTCAGATCGGTTTGGCGAAAATTCCAAGAAACCACGACCGAACTGATTTCGGATTGGATCGGTCTGGTCCGGAAATAAAAATAAAAAAAAATACCGGTCTTACCCAACCGAACACCGAACTGATCAGGTCGATTTTTTCGGGTCTATCGGTTTTTGTAACACCCCTAATTGTTTGGTTTCCCCACTATATATGTTTCCAGATGGGCCACATTATAGACTGGATGGCAGAGCAGGTTAAACACAAAGGATAAGTTGGGGAGCATTGGGGGATAGCTACTGGTGGTATTTGTCCTCTCTGTGATTCTGAACAGGAAAACCATTACCACCTATGCTTCAAATGCTCTTACTCCACAAGTGTCTGGAATCATTTTCTCCACAAAAATGATGTCTTTAGATCAGCTCAGGATCTGTCAGCTGACTCAGCTGAAGTTGAATGGGCTATTCTGTTCAGGCAAGGTTCCAGTCTTGGAACACACCTTACTCAAATTGTCTCTTGCTGCTACCATGTATGGCATTTGGAGAGAGAGAAACCGACGGGTTTTTCAGCGCAAAAGCCTCGCTGCTGCTGATCTAATCTCTTGTGTCTACGATGAATTGAGAGCTAGCCTTAGCTCTTGGAGGCATGCCAGGAAAACAGATGAAAATAGACTAATTTACTTTGCTTGGAACATTTCGTTTGTAGTATTTTCTTGATTCTTGAGGTTCTCCTTTTATATTGCGTTCAAGGTTATGCCTCCTAGTTCCTGTAATTGGTTTGTTCTCTTTAAATTACCAAAAAAAAAAAAAAAAATCCGAACTTTTATTGGTGGAACTGAAACATTTAACCCTAATATTCTCCATGACTTTTTCAAATGATTGGTTGCCGCAATTCTCTTTACACATTGGCACTCATGCCAACACCGCGGCACCTACAACTTGGCAAATCTTCCCGCCGACACCATGCCGTGGTTTCATGTATTAAGGATCTTTCACTTCATTATTGTCGTGGTGCTGTGGTGGTTTATCTTTCATTTTGTTCTTTTATGTAAGCTTAGGTTTGAAAAAATTAATGTTTGTGAAGTTAATTTCACCTCCCACCTATGCTATTGAAAATTAATCACTGAAATGTTCCTCAAAAAATCACATAAAAGCTCGATAAAAATGAACAAAATGTAAACAATGTTCCTGTGGCAAGCCACTAGTTGAGGTTAGGTCTATTGATTGCGGCAAGCCACTAGTTGAGGTTAGGTCTATTGATTCTCCCCCTGGAGGCCTATATTTCTCAGGCACCATCTTCACTGAATTTTAGAGTATTTCCCGGATGGAGGGAAACATAAGGTTTCTCGAGAAAGATTAAGGATCTCTAACCTAGCTAGCATCTATATATGCTGTCTATGATTAGGAGTGTTATTCGGTCGGTTCGGTTTGTGGTGGATTTGCCGGAAATTGATCGGATTCGAGGTATATAATTCCCCGACCGATCCCGACCGGTATTAATTTCGGTTCGGTTTGGTTCGGTTCGGGGTGGATTCGGTTCGGTCAGGGAATTCAGTCAAACTGCATTGGGCCTAGTTGGGCCAAAGATAAAAAATTAAAAATGGGCCAATTTAAAAAAAAACTTGATAGTGGGCCAAAAATAGGCCCATTCCACTTTTTATTTTTTTTTTATTTTATAAAAGTGTTTCTTTGATAGTGGGCCAATTTCACTTGTTTTATTTATTATATATAGATTTATAATAAATATATATAATATATGTGGTTCGGTCCGCATTCGGTTCGGTTCGGTCCGTATGGATTTCCAGAAAATTGAGACCGAACCGATCTAGGACTGAACCACCAAAAAACGACCCTGGACCGACCGAAAACCGAACCGATCGGTCGGTTTTTTCGGTCTTTTTCGGTCCAGTAGGGATCATAACAGCCCTACCTATGACATCCATTATTCTAGCACTCAAGTTATGAGTAGGCTAGAAGACACCAAAATCTAACATGTGTGAGTTTGGTGTTCAACTTGAACAACAATGATTAGAGGTTAGTTTGATGTTATTTCATTGTGTAAACCGGTACGTGTATTGTTTATCTTACACGCCCCTCAAAATTTGTTTTCCAGCGAAGACTTAATATTCCATTGATTCTTCTTGGAAGGTAGATAGAAATGTATAGGTAATTGATCCGACGGGTTTGAAATCTTTATGACCACAATGAAAGAGGTTGCTATAGTTGGTCAGCCCTTCCTTCACATTTTTCGTTTTCGTAAAAAAAACAAGAAAGAACTAGAGTAACAGGTTCTAGGGCGCAAATGAGTTGAGTTTTGTAGCGTTCAAGAATGAGCCTAAACAGGCTAAACTCAAGCTTTGCTTGTTTGTAAACGAGCAGAGCCTAATTTATTCACTGAACGAACTTTTGTAAATAGGCCGATTACATACAAACGAGCCTAATTTTTTTAGCCTAACCAGCTCTAGAGTATCGAACTCGACTCGTTTGCAACACGAGCTACTAACTCAGTTCGTTTGCAGTGCAACTTGTAACAACCGAAAAAACTGCATATAGGTCCGAAATCCAAATGCTACAAACTAGCAAAACCTGAAGTTTTGATTCAAAATGCTCACCCCCTGTAACCCAATTACCAGAAACAGTCACCCATTCTTACGACACCTCCTTCCTCACGCTCTCACCACCACCTCCGCCGCCACTCCGCCGCCGCCGCCCAAACCAGAAACCACCATCGCCAACCTCGTCCTCACCACCGACCCACAAAACCTAAGCCTAGCCCTAAAAACCCACCCAGTTCAATGGACGCCGGAACTGGTCACCAAAACCCTCAAACGCCTATGGAACCACGGCCCCAAATCCCTCCAATTCTTCACAACCCTAACCCACCTCCCCACCCACGCCCTCTCCGCTGCCGCCTTCGACCACGCGATCGACATCGCGGCCCGGTTGCGCGACTACCGGGCTGTCTGGCCCCTCGTGGCCCAGATGAAAGCCCGCCGCCTCGGCCCGACCCCCAAAACCTTTGCGATAATAACGGAGAGGTATGTCGCCGCCGGGAAACCCGATAAGGCTGTTAAGATTTTCTTGGCAATGCATCACCAGGGTTGCCCTCAGGATTTAAATTCTTTCAATACAATTCTTGATGTGCTTTGTAAGTCTAGGAGGGTTGAGAAGGCTTACTCGCTTTTAAAGGTTTTTAGGGGTAGGTTTAGAGCTGATACGATTAGTTATAACATAATTGCAAATGGGTTTTGCTTAGTTAAGCGAACGCCGAGGGCGTTGGAGGTTTTGAGGGAGATGGTGGAGAGAGGATTGGATCCGACTCTGATTACGTATAATATATTGTTGAAAGGGTTCTTTAGGGCTGGTCAGATTAAGGAGGCTTGGGAGTTTTTCTTGCAGATGAAGAAGAGGAAGTGTGAGATTGATGTTGTTACGTACACTACTGTGGTGCATGGATTTGGTGTTGCGGGGGAGGTAAAGAAGGCTCGGAAGGTGTTTGATGAGATGATTGGGATGGGGGTACTCCCTTCGGTTGCAACGTATAATGCATTGATTCAGGTTTTGTGCAAGAAAGATAGTGTAGAAAATGCGATAGTGGTATTTGAGGAGATGTTGAGGAAGGGTTATGTCCCAAATTCTACAACTTACAATGTGGTTATTAGAGGATTGTGTCATGCAGGGAAAATGGATAGGGCAATAGAATACATGTGTAGAATGAAGGACGATGAGTGTGAGCCAAATGTTCAGACATATAATCTCTTGGTTCGTTACTATTGTGATGATGGAGAAATTGAGAAGGGAGTCGAAGTTTTTGAGAATATGGGAAGTGGGAATTGTTTGCCCAATTTAGATACATATAATATTCTGATAAGTGCGATGTTTGTTAGGAAAAAGTCAGATGATTTGTTGGTGGCTGGGAAGTTGTTGATAGAGATGGTTGATAGAGGGTTTCTGCCACGGAAGTTTACTTTTAATCGCGTCCTGAATGGGCTTTTGCTTACTGGCAATCAAGGTTTCGCAAAAGAGATTCTGAGATTGCAGAGCAAATGTGGCCGTCTTCCTCGCCAGTTCAGATTGTAAACCATACTGTGGCTTCCAAAAATATCACTTCGCTCACATTTTCTGCTACCGTGACACTAATTAAAAGCGGCCATGTGCTCATTGGTGCTATCCAGGTTAATATTGTTCACAATATGCTTTCATTTGGTGGTATGGTAACACTATTAAGGTGTTGAAGATTCTTAGTGCAGTTTGGAGTACAGACTACTTCTGTTCTGTGCCTTTGGTAGAGAGAATTTGAGTGGTCACTCCACTTCCACAGGATCGAATTCTTTCCATTCTTTGCTGTCTTTCATAAGGAGGTCAAAAATTGGCAGCTAAGATTTGAAAATGACAAGACTTGAGATTTCATCTCAAGGGAAAGCCTATTGGCTTCGGGCCAGGGAACCTTTTCATTTCATGCGCTAAAAACCTTCTTCCAGAGCAGATTGGAGAAAATGAATCAAAGAAATGATGACAGTGATTTGATCAGGTGAGATTGCCTCTTGACTTGCGCACTGCTTTCCTTCTCATTTCAATGACTTTTGGTTCTTACCGCCAAAAAATGATATGATACCATTTACTGTATTAAATTTTGTCTGTTCCCCTATTCTTATGGGTTACATCAAACTTAAAGAAATGCCTAGGTTTCAAAATTCGATCATATTTGGGCACACGCATGAGAGTTTGGTACTTTATTGGGTCTTCTCTATTTTCTCATGAATGTTACTCAGATGATCTTATGTAGTGAAATGATATGTTTATAGTCTTATGGCAGGTTAACTTATTGCCTTCAGTTTAATAGTCTTATTCACAAGAGTATTCTGCATGCCATACTAGCGATTACAGCATTGTGTACACAAGCATCAATGAGCTATAAGAATTTGTTGCAAGTGAGAATATGATTAATATAGCAGTTTAAAGAGTTAGTTTGGTCTAGGTACAAGCTCTGGTCCAGGTCCAGCTGATTGGGGACTTGATTGTCATTTGTACTTGAACAGGTTTCAGTCCTGAATCCAATCTACTGAGAAAGTACTGCTCACTAAGGTTTTGGCAGTTGTTATCTTTCACCCTGGCGGTTTTTTTCTTTTAAGAAACTTGTAGGGCATGCTATCAGTTAGAAAGTAACTGAAAGTACCTCACAATGGTATTGAGTTTTTCCTGTTCCAGTATTTCGCTAAATATTTAGTAACTGGAAATTTAAATAGTGGATTTCCACTGCACATTTTGTAGTTAAACAATTGCTTCAGAAGTTTTGTCAACTGGTTGCAGGACGAGGAAATTTCGATGCTGAAAAAAGCACAAGGCACACCAACAAGAAAAACAAAGAGTTGCGTCATTAAATATGTGACGTCTAACCATCTTGATATTGGAATATGTGACATCTAACCGTCACAGTCACAGCCTAGTCACTAGCATTTGATCCTCAGAATACGAGCTTTGTTGGGTAGTGAATGTGTGCAAAATGAAGCATGTTTGGAGATAAGCAAATATATTTGCACATACTTGGTGAAGGTAGCTCCCTCTGCTATTCAAGTGCTGTGCCCGCTTGATCTCTGAGTTGTTTCTGGGCTGCCTACTGTCCACAATGTTCAGTCCTATCCAACTCGAGTAAGAGAAATCTCTCCGTCTTGAGGATTGGATGCTTATCTCATTCAAATTTATAAATTCCTAGATTAATGTGTTCAAACAGAAGTGAAGTCATAACAGAGAAGGTAATGTTTCTACTCGAAAGAAAATTGGACTTAACCTCTTGCAGATTGTCCGTTTCTTGTTTGAACTGGTGAACCAAAGTGGGGAGTTCTTAGACATTGTACTCTGGATCTCTTTGGAAGCTGCACTGTTTTTTCTCTTGAAGAACAGAAGAGATGATGCTATGAGATTTGCGGCTACTCCTACTCTGTCGGCTGATTTCGTCTTCCATTGTGCATTACTATTTGTTTTTGTATTTGGATAATAAGGCTATGGGATAGATGAAGCAATTGCTTGAGCTTGCGCAAGCATTGTGTGTTGAAAACCTTGTTGCTACTTTCCTGTACTGTCAACAGGCTTTAGTTTCAGAGAACAGGAGAAACTCTCCAATGAAACTTAAAACAGAAACGACTCCCGGCATCCCAGTAGACGACAAAATTTGGAAGCCTAAATTAACATCTCGTGTGCATTTGCTTTTCAGCATTCACTATGCTTACCCCCGTTGGTACTTTTCACCTGCATATGGGTGCAACAAAAATAGTAGCAAAAGACCTTAACACACTATTCCTGCAAAGTGACAATACCGTAGCTTCTCAACCGCGTTTTCTTACAAATCTGTGTCTTCAAATAAGAAGATTTTCTCTCTAGCATGCTTTAGATCAAAAAGGACTTTACCAAGTTTCTTTTACTGTTTAGAGTCTTCTCTTCTTATTTTTCTGTCTCAAATGTTTGGTCTCATACACCCTCCACTGAGCAAACAGCCTACATGGAATTGGGCCTAGACTAGAGTATTACCCTTCCAATAACTGGACTGGAGAGGATCCCGACCTTCCATATTCTCCCATAATGCAGTGTAAAAAGGATGCTGCCGGGCACCAAAAAAAAAAAAGAAGATAAGAAAGAGAAAAGAGGTAAAAGATAGCACATGTGCTTGTCCCTTAGGCTCCGTTTGAATGCGGGATAAGGATTGGAGGTATTAATTATGAAAAGGGATAAGATAGTAGGGGTATTAGTTATGAAGGGTGGACTCACATTAATATGACAGAGGGATTAAATAGTATTTGGTTTGGATGAGATAGTATTTGGTTTGGATGAGAGATAAAATGAGAGGATAAAGTTGTTTTGTAATTGAAATGGAAAAGAGAGAGTATTATCCGGGAGTATTATGTAATAACACCCCAGAACCTCTCCGTAAATAATCTTCCTGTCAGGGGTACAAGAGAATCTAGAGCTTAACTAATACCTCCGGCAAAATGTGTTCTCAAACCATGGCTTAACCAAGGGTCCACGGTCTTAGGAGGGGTATTACTAATATCCCTTCAGTAGCTCCCATCCAAACAGGCCCTTAGGAAAAAGAAGAAGAAGAGATGAATGATTAATTTCAAAAATTATAGCAAAATGCTCAAAAAAAAGTTATGAAAAGTAAAAAATACCCAAAAAAATTTTGGACAAAAATTTTACAAGAATGGATTAGGTTAAATTCTGCTAAGAGCTTTTTGGGAATTTTGGAATTTTATTGTTTTGTCCTTATTCAAAATTTTTTCCTTTTGTTCGTTTGGCGACAAATTTTGTGAATTATTAATTCGTCTTAAAATTAATAATCTACATAAATTTGTCACAAAATGAAGAAATGGAAAAAAAAAAGAAAAAAAAAAGAACAAAACAAAAAAGCTCAAAAATCCCTTAACGGTAGTCTAAGGCTCCGTTCCAGTACTCAATATAAGTACTTATTTTTTAAGAAGGCAGTTTCAAGCTCAAAAATAATGCGTTTACGTAAATAATTTTCCTACCAATATGGATCTAGTTTGATAGATTTCATCGAGATCTTTTATACGGTGCAAAAAAAATTGAATAATTATTTTTCATTTACGTTATTTTTGAGTTTGAAAATGTAAAATAAGTTCTTATTTTTTAAGAAGGTGTTTTGGAACGGGGTCTAAATAAATTGGTTCCCGTTTTGGGGCGGCAAATGGCAACTGATCTTATAGGCGCGCACTTAAATTTCCAATCCGGCTCCCGCTTAGGATCGCCCTCCCTCTCTCTCTCTCTCTCTCTCTCTCTCTGGTTTCAAAATTTTGAAATTATCCCTCCAAGTCCAAACCCCAGATGCCGCCACACTCAACAACTCTTTTTTAACGGTCCCCTTCTCTCTCTCTCTCTCTCTCTCTCTCTCTCTCTAGGGTTTCACAGATCCACGCCTTCAATCCCTTGTAATCACATGGCGTTGCCTTCCTCCGAGTCTAAAGAATCCTATTGCAGGAAGCAGAAATCCCTTGGTCTCTTATGCACCAAGTACTCTCTCTCTCTCTCTCTCTCTCTCTCTCTCTCTCTCATGCTCACTGCATGAACTCGGTTTATCTCTCTTCCTTATTATCATTCTGATGTTAGCTTGACAAATATGTGCAGTTTCTTGAGCTTGTACAACCAAGACGGCATCGAAACAATCGGACTTGATGACGCTGCAACTCGATTAGGTTTCGATCTAACTTGTAATCTCAATACCCTTTTGGATTTATGCCTTGGAATAGCTATAAAAACAGGTTTGTGTGGTTCTGTGTGTAGGAGTTGAGAGACGGCGGATCTACGACATTGTTAATGTACTCGAAAGTGTTGGTGTAAGATCCCCAATTTTCTCCCCTTTTTTTCCACCAGCTTGAGATCCACATATTTATCTAAATCAATTGGGTGTTTTTTGGTTGCTTATATTTAGGTTCTGGCAAGGAAAGCCAAGAATCGATATTCGTGGAAAGGGTTTGGAGAAGTTCCAAAGGCTCTGGAGGAATTAAGGGTAATTGCAACTATATGTGGGTAGATTTTATCTACCTCCTTCTATATCTAATTTATAGTCCATTACGAAAAGTAGTCTCTTTCCTAACAAATTTTTTTTGGAACTCTTTCATGCATAACTTTTCAAAATTTTGCACCAAATTAAAGATCTAACCGAGGTACTACATTTCATATGAAAAATTCAAGAAATTATACCCGAATTTTTATTTTTATTTTTTAAATTTGAAAAATGACTACTTCTCGTAATGGACTATTATTAGGTTAGGTATGGAGGCAGTAGTTCATTTGTGGACATAGGATTTAACTATGTTGTTTTGAACTTAGCATTTAGCAGTTATGTTTATCACTTTGCTAATTTCTTTACCTTCATGGTGTATGATAGGAAGAAGGTTTGAGGGAGAATGGAAATGACTATACAAGAGTATGTTAATCTGGGCTTTACGTTAATAAACAAATCTTTGATTCGTCACTGCTTGCATTTGGCTGTAACCTGTAGCGTGTTGATAATTTTACGTTCTTTGTAATAGGTTTCTGATGATGAAGAAGATGAAAACAACCCCACTCCAATTACTTCCAGCCAGGAAGAGAAAACAAATCCTAGTTCTCATACTAGATTCTCAATGGCATCCAAAACTGGTAAAGTGTTGAAACTGAATGCAATACTTGTAGGTGCCACTTTCTTGTTATTGTTTTGTAAATTTTTAAGTTTTATAGAAA
This sequence comes from Rhododendron vialii, assembly GCF_030253575.1. NCBI lineage: Eukaryota > Viridiplantae > Streptophyta > Magnoliopsida > Ericales > Ericaceae > Rhododendron > Rhododendron vialii. Next base: position 26,952,279 of record NC_080564.1, read on the forward strand.
CTTAATTTGCTCAATTCGGTATGTTGATATAGGTTTTGTAATTTCCTTATTCAGTATTTGGCCAATTGACAAAACAAAAATCAACCCATCCCAATTGGATGGGTCAATCTGCCTTTTTAGTTTCTTACGAAGATACTTTTGTTGGCAGACAACAGGAAGGAAAAATCTTTGGGACTTCTTACCCAGAATTTTATCAAGCTCTTTCTTTGCACTGATGTAAGTACATTTTTTTAGATAATGACCTGTATTCTGTTGCAAGTATGTTGAGCTAGTATGCTTTAGCTTAATTGTCTTAAATCACTGGCTATAGGTTGATTTGATCTCGCTTGAGGAAGCTGCTAAAATATTGCTTGGGGATGCCCGTGATCCGTCAACAATGAGAAGTAATAATTCTTTAGCTTGTTACCTAATGTTACTAGTTACTAGTTACTACCAACTGAAAGTGGACTGAGAATTTTCATGACTAACACTCTCTTCGTAAGGTAATTCTGCAGCTAAAGTGAGGCGGTTATATGATATTGCAAATGTGCTGTCTTCGATGAATTTCATTGAGAAGGTAAAACGAATGAAAGAATCCACGACACATGAAATTGCTCTTTCAATTTCTCGTATATTACTTAAGTTCTAGTACAGTAGCCTAATCCAAATATTTCTTGATTGGCACTCAGGTCCATCATCCAGACACAAGGAAGCCTGCCTTCAGGTGGTTGGGAATGAGAGAGAAATTAGAGGATGGATCTGCAAACTCTTTTGTTCCTATTGAGTCCAAGAAAAGGACATTTGGGACTGAGATCACAAACACCAGTTTTAAAAGAACCAAGGTAATTGATGGGAATTTGAACCAGATTACGAAGCTCCAAATGCAAATGCACGTGAAACAGGAGGTTTTGGGGAATGACTTCGATAAGACCAATTTGGAACGGGATTCAAGAGAGTGTTCAAAGAGTTACCACTTTGGTCCATTTGCTCCAGTCAGCGTGTCGAAAGCTATTGCTGTTGAGAATAAAAAAGTGAAACAGGTTCATGACTGGGAAAGTCTAGCCTCTACGTTTCGTCCTGAATACCATAACCAAGGTACCATTCACGAGTCAGTACGCTGTTAAAATCTATTGCTTCTAGCTGCAATTTGAGTGGTTTATTGCATGCTAATCAAATCGTGGTTAACGTCTTAGGAGAAGATAAACAGCATTTTAAGTTCTCAAGACATAATTCCCTCAACCCTAGAAAAATCTCTACAAATCTTCTCACACTATTCAAATTCACTGAAGAGAAGTTTCATTGGTCATTTGGTATTGGTTGCCAAATGCCAATATATTTTCCTGAACTAGTTTTGATTTCTTCACTTCTTTTATAACCATCAGTCTAGAATCTAGATCCTCATATTGTTTTTTTTTTTTGGTTTCTTGTGTGTGGGTTGCCATGGAAGATAGTATTTACTTGTTCAGTCTCCGCAGTAATTGAGGCACGTAAAGCAATGCCCACATTGACAAAACACTTGTAGTTTTTTTTTTATAAGCACAAAACATTTGTAGGTGGCAACGTTATTCTTGAATCTTGTCAAGTTTTCTTTTAGAGCGTTTGAGGTTGTTATTCACACTAGTCTAAATGCTGAGTATACAACTCTAATTTATTTGCTTTTATGGTTTCCCTTTTCCTTGCTAGATAACTCATAATTTGTGTTTTATTGAAATCATTTCAGCTTTGAGGGATCTTTTTGATCATTATATGGAAGCATGGCAATCATGGTACTCTGAAGTTGCCGGGAAGAAGCCAATACAACTAATGTCCTAACGACTTCTGCATTCATGCTCTAAGTTCACTTAACTGATCAATTACACAACTAGATGACTGATATCATTCTTAGCAATCCTTTTTCTTTTTCAGTTGTTCCTTAGTTTGTTTTCGAGTATTTGGAAAGAAGAGATGGCCTCATTGACTGCATAATCTCTATGCATCAACTTGGAAAGGGGATCCTCTGGAGTCAACTGGATTCTAACATGAGATTCTATTTGTACTTTGCCAAATTTGTGTTTTCATTTGGTAAACCCTATTACTACCATTTTCCCATGATGTATCTATGAGGGATGAAAATAAATTTCCTTGTATCTTTTTCACGACATTGTGACCATTTTTGTGACATGTATTTTCCTTTGCCAAATTTTGATGATATTACCATGATGCAACATAACAAAGTCCTACAAGATAATTTGATTACATGTCAGATTTTTTTGAGCAGAGAGCAAGAAGGTAATTCTACTTAATGCACTCCACTAGGCAATTGCTGATTAGTAAGGGGCAAGAGAACCCTTTTAACACACAAATTGAAGGATGGGTGAGGTTGTCGGGCCTGCATTGATAAGATTGTTTAGCTAGTTTTGGTGGGTTTTAGAATTTTCTGTTCTAGAAACCGAACAATTCTAGAGCTGTTTTCAGCAAGTGGGATATTTGGTTCTCTTATGCATCTTTTATATGAGTCATGAGTGATTCTCGTCAAATTTTCGCTCCAAAGGACTGTTTTCCATCAAATAATGGAATCTTTTGCCAAGCAACAATGGAACCTCTCATGGGCCCATGAGAACTGCTGGGTGACAGTCGAATCAGCACGGTTGCAAGGCACGAGAGCGTTGTATGCACGTCTTGCCACCATCGAGGTTGTTTTGAGATAATGGAACTTAAAAACAACTACAAAGTCATCATTGCCAAGAAACCAATATGTTAAAAAACTATGAAGTCATCATTGCCAAGAAACCAAACTTAGTAGAATTGCCACCAACTGCCAGACGTCTAAAACAATTGAAAGATTTGAAATGGTACATAGAAAAATTATTAGGAATTTAAGTTTCATTGAAGACAAAAGAAGACAAGAAAACTAGCAAACATAATGAACACAGATGAAGGTTTGCAGCAATAATACAACACCTTTAATCCCAGAAAAGGCCTGTGCTCCTTAAACCAGTTTAAAAGGCCAAAGTCTTATTCCAGGGAAAACGTCACGCAATGTCTGATAATCCAAGACTAGCTTTAAGGTTCCACCAAGTAGATCCAAGACCGTGATAAACAGTGGAATCAAACTGCCCTCGCTAATTTACACGATATAACTCAGTTATTATTCTTTTACTTCCTAAAGCCGTTAAGAGGTTTTGGACGCTCGGCCCTTCAGCTAATGTTGTACAATGGAATTATCTCAATTCGGCTTCTTGAGGTGTCTTCAAAGCTTTGAAGGAGACTGATACCACCCCCATGGATCATCAGAGATGTACTGCGTGACCTGCTTCACACTCAAGTAGTTCTCAAGTCCCCTGCAGATGAATAGACCAAAATATAACTAGTTCTGTGGATATGGTAAATCCATTGGATGCCCCATTACAACAGGCATCCAGCGAGGTAGTGACTCATCTATCCTCTTTGAGAGGTTACTCGATTCAAAGACTAGGCCATGTTTAGTTGTTCTACCGAGAGAAAAGATTGCCATGTAAATTACTCATGATAATCTTTTCCAGGGAACTTGAGGCTTTAATGCAGGGGCAGAGCCATAATTTTCACCAAGGGAGGCACAACCGTATGTCAAAGTATCAACTGAATTTTTATATTTGACAGTAAAGAATAGTGTTTCCAAAAAGGGCAAAACAAGAAAAAATAAAAGCCTGCAAATTTGTAGATAAAATAAAATTGTAGGTTAAGTATAATAGTTTCCAAAACAATAGAGGACAAAAGTCAGGTTTTTTTTAAAATTGTGGCTTTTTCTGTTTTGTTTAACCCTACAAAAGTCAAAGTTTACAACCCAGTGGGGTCAATTGACTGCACTAGCCTTGACAAGGCTCTGCCCATACCATCATGTGCTCCTAGTTCCACCCAAACTTAAATTGAAAATTTGACACTCGATTCCTAGTTGTTTGAAACAAGATAATAAGAAAGATGTTCTGCATTACCATTCTCCTAATTCACGCCCGAAACCACTGCGCTTATTGCCCCCCCATGGAGCTTGAGAGAAGCAAGGCTGTGAGCAGTTGACCCAGACGATGCCAGCCTGAAGAGCCTGTGGAATATCAAAACCAATCACATTATAGTTGATCTCCAGCTAATTTTAGTTTCCAAGTCAATTTGAGATCGAGTCCATTTTTTTTTCCAAAGAACAAAAATAACACGCACCTTCGTCACCCGCTCACACCTGTCAAGATCTTTTGATATCACAGCAGCACCCAGGCCATACCTGTGAAGCCAGAAGAATCAGGAAAAATTATACTCATATCATACCAGACGAGAAAACTCGAGAGTAACTCACTGGGTGTCATTTGCCAGTTCAATGGCTTCATCTTCAGTGCTAAATGTTTTAACGCAGAGAACAGGTCCAAAGACTTCCTCTCTCCAAATTTGCATGGAGGTTGTTACATCAGTGATGATCGTTGGCTCAACAAAGTATCCCTTCTTCAAATGCTGCCATTAATTAATGATGCAAGTGAATCATCCAAGCAAATCCAAAAAACAAAAGCATTTCAGACCTTGACAAAAGAACTTTACCTGAGGACGAGCCCCACCACACAAGATGGTTGCACCTTCACTCTTGGCCGTCGAGATGAACTTCATTACCTTCTCATGCTACACCATGTAAATGCTAGGGAGTTACTATCTTAATGTAATCAAGGAACCTTACATTCAAGCTCCATGAAACATAGACATTCAATAGCGCCATACATCATCAGTTCTATGGATCTGCAGCTGGTAGCGCAAGATTGATTTGCAAAATCATGCATGCTAGATTCCAATAGTGACTTTTGTGGAATTGTCTACATCCCTAGGATAATAATAGAATAGAAATTTTTACCTTCTCTTCAAAGTCCAAACCCTTCCAATGCCACCATGCAAGAAACTAAATTCTTTTCGTAGTAACTGAAAGCCCCCCCAAAGCAAATTGACTTTCAAGATACTCAACTCAGGTGCAAGTATTTGGTGCCAGAAAAGCTAGTACACATGTCTCGTGTAGGACATTCCCTTTTTTTGTTTCTAAACTTTACATAAAGAAACTGTGAGTTGGAAGTACTTGTTTATGACGACTACGCATGGGCTTCCCAAAAGGTGATTTTTCAGTAAAAATATGTGGCTGGAAATGCCAAAAGCATAGAGAAAGAAGCAAAGTAAAGAGAAAGAAGCAAAGTAAAGTAGCTCATGAGTAGCAAATTTTTTTTACCATTGTAGAATATCCATCAAGATGAGAGACGAATAAATAGTTATAGAATGCCCCAGATTGAGCAATTTATACCAAACTAGAGAAGGATGTAAGAATTCTCTGTTGCGATGATATCATGCACAGGGAAAAATCCTTACAAGATGAATCAACATCCAAGAGGGGCAACAAACTGGGTTGGCCAAGGCCTATGATTTCCATATGGAAGGTCATTGGTTCGAACCACAAGAGGTGGACTAATAATTGAGGGAGAAGTTGGGCAAAGACCCAAACACCCTCGTCAGCACAAGGCTGAAGGTGGTGGCAGTACAGAGGTACACCAATGCCTTAGAAAACACACACAAATGAGCTCAGTCTTAGACTAACCATACCTTGGTCTAACTGTAGATGCTTTATTTAGTATTTGTTTTAGGTCTCATGACTCTCATCAGAGACCTATTTTGCTTCTATGCTAAGTCACCGTACACTTTATAGGGCTCTTACTGGATTTGTAGTAGTCCAATATAGCTGAGATAAGATTCTCTCTTATCCCCTCTTGCAGTCTCCTAGGAGCTTGACTCCTAGTGAGACCTATATTCTTCTTTCTGGACGAGTATAGGTCCGGTTCTTCCGAACACCGGTCAAGGGCTCCAAACTGTCTTGGTTTGCCATCTGAAGTTACTTAGGTCGCCTCAGGAGGGAATTTTGCTTCCTCATATCACATCCATTGAGAGGCCCCATACCAATCGCAGTATATTAAAAAGTTATGTGTCTGGGCTAATTAACTTAGCTTTCACAGTTAATAGTATGATAAATAGCCGAACACGGACTACAGTTCAGAGTTTAGCTATTTCTGTATCCTACCATTTTCCAAGAAAAAGATGGCAGAATGTCAAATCAGTCTTTTACCTGTCCTGCACTAACAACAGGGCCAAGCCTGCAACCTTCTTCCATAGGGTCTGAAATCTTAATGTTCTTGCACCATTTCACAAGCCTGTCCAAAAATTCTGTTGCAATGCTTTCCTGAAATAGTTTAACAAGATGTAAATCTGGTAAGAGCAAGATCAAATTTATATTGAGAGATTAGAATCAGAAAAATTAAAATCACCCGATTTGAAGTTTTTTTTTTAACTTCCCTCCTTACGCATAAAAAAAGAAGCGTCCTTGCGCCGTTGCAAAAAGCATTTTCTCCCGACACACTTTTAACTAAAATATTTTTTCAGAATACAAGTATCCATGCAAAATTCTATACTAGAATCACCAATACATCTATAAATCCACAATGAGATAGTAAACAATCCAAGCAAAAGCAGATAAAAGACTAGCATCCACACAGCAGGACACGGCCCTAGTACACTTCTTGCAGATAAATAAATGTAAGGCAGTCATATATCTAAAACATGCACGTACTTGCACTAGAAGCCGAGAAGTTGCACTGCAGATCTGACCATTTGTCCAAAAGACGCCAAAAATAGTCCATTCAGCAGCTGTTTCAATGACCCATCACAAAAGTGAACATACTGATATCTACCGCCACAAGGAGATTTCCTCTTTTCCTATGATGCAGGTTTCAGTCACTAGCACTGTTTGTTTTTGTTTTGTTTTTTTAGTATGATTTGTTTTTATCAAACAAGGATAATACTCATTTTAATTTGAATCATGGCATTAATTTATAACGCTAACAATGTTAGATGAAACGAGTGCTTGAAAACATGGAAGGCACTAACCCTTATCGAGGTCGACATCCTCAAACACAAGAATGGGGCTTTTCCCACCGAGTTCAAGTGTGACCGGCTGCCAAGAAAACAAGATTACTAAAACAATGTGAAAATCGTGGAATAAAAGCATTTAGTTGATAATGTGCAGGATAACAGGATGATGTGAAGTGTGAACTACACCTTCACAATTTGGGCTGCAGCAGTCATGATCTTGCTTCCAGTTGCTGTGCTTCCAGTGAATGCAATCTACCATAAAACAATACTTTCAATGGTTGGAGGGGAATCCTTAGCAATTGGAAACAGATATCAATCTTTAACCAGAAAACTGCAGCACCAATAATTTTCCTCTGTCCAACAAAGAGTACGCTACTGTCCTACAACGCGTCCTTTGAAAACACAAGGTCATGGATGCTTTTAAAATTCCCACCTTGAACTAACTATATAAGGCAGTTGTCAAGTATCATTTGGGGGTAATCTAAGAAGAGCAGTTGGAAGTGTAAATTGCCAACACACATAAGGGTGTCTCCTATGTCCGCTTATTCAACGAACCATTTGTTTGTGCACCAAGGAACTTATCTTAGTTGCATATCAATTTCAAATCCTGGACGTAAGAACCGAACCTTGTCAACATGAGGATGGGATGCCAGAGGAGCACCAGCTTCGGGGCCTAATCCAGTCAGAATATTAAGGACACCGGGAGGAAGTCCCACCTCTTTACACACTTCTGCCAACTCCAAGCAGGTACTGGATTGAATGTAAAGTAAAAAGCATATCCCAAAATAGTCCATGTAAAATTCAAACAAAGCAAATATTTAAAAAATTAAGACATACACTGATGCCAACTCAGATGGCTTGAGGATTGCAGCACACCCAGCAGCCAGTGCAGGAGCAACTTTCCAAGTAGCCATCAGTAGAGGGTAGTTCCTTCAGTAAAGATGGCAAGCAATTATTTAGCTATATAGTCTCTGAAATCCTTGCTCATGGTACATTGGTAACCAAAAGAGAAATTAATACAAATACCATCCCTTGTGCACCATCAAAGCAATCCATGAAGACAAGCCATATTAACTACCAATCACCCATCGTGCAAGGAGAATATATTTGAGAAACATAATGCAGAAGCTTGCCGACATAGCCAACATTTAAATTGTGAAAACATGTTAAAGCTGTTGGTAGCACCTAAGGCCCCTAAGCATTCACACGGCACATTCTGAAACATGCTCATTTTCTACATCTTTGTTTAAACTTAAATCATATTGGTAAAGAGGAAGAAAAGCAATAATATCATGCATAGCTACAGATGTCAAAACAAAGGTAAACTGATGTGGCAATCATATTAGTATGATGCTGCGTTAGCACAAAGAAAATTGGAGAAGGATGTAAATAACTACCATCTGCTATTTCATCTAACTCAAGGATCCCAAGAAGCTGGAGGAAGCCAGCAACGACTACAACATGCAGTCTTAAGCATCAAAACAGAAAAAGCCGGAAACTATGCAAAAGAATGAAAAGATTGTAAGGTAAATCATCCACCAAGCAAATTCAATTATAATAAAGAAAGAAAAAAGAAAGAGACAGAGTAATGTTTACAAGCAATTGTCCTGCCTAAAATCGACTTATGAACTCATCAAATAGGGAGAAAAAACTAGATAAGAATACGAACCACATATGAACAGTGGAAGAAGGAAAAACTACCATGGAGTGATTAGGCCAACAACACCAATCGGTTCCTTTAGAACATGACACTTGAATGTCTCCATTGGAAGAGAAACAGGAGCCTTTTGCTTTGCATCCAAGCCTTCAGCAAGGTCTGCGTAGTACTCAAAACATCCAGCAACATCATCCTGCATGGCACAGAGAAGCATGTATGTCATTTGTACATCCTAGCAAAGAAAATATATTCTATGTTGTTAGTGGCCATACTATATCCCATGCGGCTTCATCCAGGGGTTTTCCACAGTCAATTGCTTCAAGTTTTGCAAGTTCAGATTTTCTGAGTGTTATCTGCATAAAAAGAGATAAACCAAATTCTCAGGGCATGTAGCATGAATTCAATTAAAATCTCTGAAGCCCTAAGATGTAAACGAAGCATCACTTGATTTACATTAGAAAGCTCTAACAAAACAGCATCCATTGCCCTTTGATGTATTTGAATGGAATGGTTTTACATAAGAATGTCCAAGGAAAAAGCATCCCTTCCTCTAGAATAAGCTAATTAAGGTAAACAAACAGTAATATGAACTTCCTTCCCATTTAAAAGAATCATGAAGTGTATGATGGCAAGTCAATAAAACAATCATCATTTGCAGTTCCACCTTCTTTGTGACCCTACCACCAATGGCTTAGATATGTGTACAAAATAAACCTTACAACCATGTTTATAATGCACTCAAAAGTAGATAGCCTGTAGAAAGGTTTTATTTCTTGTAAGCCACAAAAGTCATAGTTTAGCTCAGAAATGCCAAGTAGCTACTTTTTCTTTCTTGAAGTAATGTTTTTACTCGATATTAGTTGATGGCCACAAGTCACGCGAAAGTCTATGACTCTATATTCTATGCAAGAGTCAGTGTCAATAAGCTCCAAGCTCATGAAGAACAACACGGACAATCAGCTGTATTTAGGGTTGATAAACAAAGCGAATGAGTCAAGCAACGAATTGTTCAAGCTTAGTTTGAAATCTTAGCGAACTTCAAAAATATGTTAGTTTGGACTGTTTTATCAAGCAAATCAATCTAAAACGAGCTTTAATCGAGTCAATCACTAGTTGATCTCAAGTAGCTTGGAATTTTTACACAAGACAAGTTGAATGAGCCGAGTAGTAGCTTGTTCAAGCTTGATTTGAGAACTTAACGAGCTTCAAAAAATGTTCAAGAACAAATCTCGAACGAGGTTTAATGAGTTCAACTCGAACTCAAACCTGAGTAGCTTGGTTTGTGTACACTCCTAGCTGTGTGGTATGCCCTTAGGTGTTCATGGTCCCTTGTGCCTTGAAGGCTCAATTAAACCACTCAAACATCACCTACCCCAGTCAAAAGATATGCAGATGCACTTCCAACCCTTTAAAACAGGTGACACATTAAAGACAATTCCAACTTGTTTCTCTTCTTTTTCTATTGTTTGATAAATAGGCATGAAATGAGAATTCGATTGTAATGAAAAAAACAAAATTTTGAGTCTAATTATGTGGAGACCAGAAGGTACTAAGAACATTTCAATACTTCAGCACACAGAAGTTACAGAATGAGAAGCCCACTTCCATTTAAGCAGGCATCAAACTTGGTAAGTAATTTTGACAGCCCCAAAAGGGAAGGGTTTTTCAACTTTCAAAGCGATAGGATACTTATAATATGTACCTTGGCAGCAATAGCACGCAAGTACTTTGCCCGATGTGCCCCAGATGCCGATGCCCAATCCCTGCCCTTGTTTCGAGTAAGGGCTCTCCGGGCAGCATCTACCGCAATCTCAACATCTTCCGGAGTAGCAGCCGGAATATCCCCTGATTACTCACACAGTTCAATACACCACAATTCAAAACACTACAAAATTTAATTCACACTCTAAATACGCAAATTATCAGTAACCCATGGCCTCAGGGAACATAAAAAAATAATAATAATAATTCTTCCTAGTTATTTTCCTCAGTTTTCTCATCAACACGACGAAGGCTGGATGAACAGAAAATAGTTTTATCAGCAAAGCTGATTATTACTAGCCAAATAAAGTAAGGATCCGACTGAAAGCGAGAAAAATGAGAGAAATGTAACTTTGATCGTCGAATGATAAACGAGTCAAACAAATACACGTCTGTATCAATTTTGGAGAGAGAGATAGAGAGAGAGACCTATGATCTGTTCAGTGGAGGGATTGATGACGGGGATGCGTTTCTTCTTGACAGGCTCTCTCCATTCACCATCGATGAAGAGCTGACGACATGGTATCGCGATCGACATTCTTTGAGGTTAGAGCCCGTATGTTCAGTATGACTTTGTAAAGGTGATTTCTTGATCGGGTTTCCTTTCCTTTTTATACTGCTCCTACTACTAGTGTTTTGAGTGAAGACTTTCTTCCTTTTCATCTTCTGTTGTTCATCTTCTGTACCAGCCTACCACGTGGTGTATTGGGGTCGTCTATTTTGGTTTTAGACTGTTTGGATTTGAAAAAAGAAAGAGGAAAGAGAGAGAGTGTGGGGTGAGAGGAGTGGGAGTGTTTTAATTTAGACCGTTTAATACATTTTTGAACGGCTGAATGTGTCTGCTCGGGCACCACGTGGTGCCCACTCGGTGCATCTAGACCGTCTATTTCAGTTTTGGACAACTCGGATTTGGATAGAGAAACAGAGTGTGGGGGTGAGAGGAGAGAGAGTGTTTTAATTTCGACCGTCCAATACACTTTTGAATGGCTGAATGTGCTCGTTCGGGCACCACGTCAGCAAGGTGACGTGGTATGTACCCGGCACAGAAAAAATTCTCCAATTTGTCAAACAGCCACTCCCAATTTTTTCCGAAACTGCTTATGCCCACTTACACTCAAATCAAACTAATCTCTTCTCCGAGCAAAGATAGGTCATCTACGTTAAGGCTAGAAAATGGATAAGAAATTACCTTTTTGCAGCCTAGCCTGAAAATCATGCTTTGTTTGGATGGATTTTTTAGAATTCTTTAGTTTCATTTTTGGGATAATGATTGGACAGAAAAATTATGGTGATAATTAAAATAGGGATAATGAGTGGTGAGAAATAGAAAGAGCAATGAGAATAATGATTAGAAATAAATGTAATGAGTGGAAAGAGAAATAAGAGTACTGATTGGAACTATAGGTAATGAGTGTTTTTTGAGTTTAGAATTTTTTTTCAAATATGGAACCAAACAAGGCAAAAATTTCTTTCGGCCTAAATTGAACCTTGGTCAATTGTGTGGTGAACAAATCCACAAAAACAAACCGAACTAGGGTGTTATAGCTAAATAATCCACATGGCAATTTTTTTGTGTCCAGGAAACATTTTTTTTTGAATTGTTAGAAATCTAGTCTACTTTTAAGGGGGTGAGGATGGAGCACTGCTAAGTAACATACGGGTGAGGCATGTCTAAAGGATATCAACCACCACACTAAGCACTTGTACTCTTGACGAGAATTGAATACTCATCTTCCATTTGGTTGTGGAAGAAATGAAAAAGTGTATTGGACTACAAATCCGTTGACAATTAAGAAAACATTATTGGGTGCTACATGTACTAATGCATGTCCACCCTTTTTTTTAAATACAAAATAATAACATTATTGGAGGCTGATGACTACGGCAGGATTTCGACTAAATTAATTTCTCGGGAAAACGGTCATTATTAGATGCCCTTCCAGTTTTGTAAAAAATGAAGTTTTAGAAAAATAAGGTAATTTCAAGCTCAAAAATCATGTATTTTTGCAAATAATTTTTCTACCAATATAGATATTGTTTTATAGATCTCATTGAGATCTTTTAAACGGTGTAAAAAAAATTTAAAAATTATTTTTTATTTTCATTATATTTGAACTTGAAATTACATTCTTTTTAAAAAAAAATTTAAAAAGAAAGCAGAATCAACCATCTGTTCTGTTTTGTGTGTTCCACTGTTTAAGTTTTGGTCCAAAGTGATTTTCTTTTTATTAAGGTGTCTTTTCATCCAATATGATTTTTCATTTTGGTTTTCTTTCTTCATCCTTCTACTTAAGGATAAACTAAAGGTGAAATCACACAGAGACTCCCTTATCTATACATTTTGTAGACGAAACCCCCTAACGTTTAAAATCACCTATTCAGACCCCTCATCTATATGGAAAAAAATGGGCTAACTCTATTAGTGGAATGAGGAGAAATAACGATCTTACCCCTCACACACTTACCCTTTATCTATAAAAAAATTGTCCACGCTAACCCCTTCATCTTATCAGTCTTTTGACATGATTGGTTAATGGTTAGTATATGAAGGGGGCTTTTGGGCATTTTTAAAGGTTAGAGGGTGTTCATATCCAAAATATATAGATGATGGAGTCTTTGTGTAATTTCACCTAAACTAAAAACCCAAACCAATGTAGGTTTTTAAAGATTTAATTCAACTGCAAAAAGACAAAAAAACTTAAAAATTGGAGCGTACAAACAGAAATTTAGTTATAGGCGAGAAAACCACAAAGTTCAAACTATGCACAAGTTTTGTTGGACTATTTATTTAGAGGGTATTTCAGTCATTTGTCATGATATTTAAAACGTTTGTGTGATATCTAACATGAGGGGAATCTCATTATTGATTGATTAAATTTTTTTCATCGGCAGTGGAAATAGTAAGTTTTCCACCACTGCTGTTGTGAGCCCCACTTCGCATTTATTGTTATAATTCGTATCGTTCATCTTGTATGGCCTACAGAGTAAGGGGCTGTTCCACTTTTTAAAAAAGAAGGTAATTTCAAGGTCAAAAATCATGTATTTACGTAAATAATTTTTCTACCAATATGAATCTTGTTTGATAGGTTTCATTGAAATCTTTTAAATGGTGCAAAAAAAAATTAAAAAATCATTTTTCATTTTCGTTATATTTAGAGTTTGAAATTATATTCTTTTTGAAAAAAAGGAGGTTTTGGAAGAAAGCGGAACGGGACCTAATAAACTCACGCAAAAAAATCAGCTTGATCGGACACCATAGATCTATCAAAAGTTGAATATTAATTTTTAAATTGGACAACATAATTCTGTCAAGTTAAATTGTCAATGACTATTCATTTTACAAATCAAAATTCAAATTTTGATATATATGTCTAATAAAGCTAATTTGTTGAAAAAATGTATTTCGCTGCGGGCCCTATAAGATGAACGATTTAGATCATTAATAAACGGACGATGGAACCCACAACTACTGTGGTGGAAAACCCACCATTTCCACCGCCGGTTGAAAGTGATTTAAATCTCATCTCATTAATAGTTTTAAAAGTAAAGGAGGGTGTAATTTCAGAAACTTAAGGAAGATATCAGTGAAATTTACCCTCCTTTCTTTTCCTTCAACTTTTTCTAAGTCGCAAAAGCCAAAAAGAGTCTTAGAACATGGTACAAAAGGAAAATGAGACACAAATATAAGATACTAACTGCAAGCAAAAGCGAAAGTCGACTACATCACATTATAAAAAATACATCCATACACTAATCTACTTCAAAGTACGCCGGCCTCCCAAAGAAAAAATCACAGACAAAAAAAATAAAATTATCATACAAAAAACAAAGGAATTATTACACAGAAAAAGTGAGCGAAGGAAACTCAACGGAAGACAGAGAAATACATCTCATTATTGATTTATATATATAGATGTAACAGCTGAATATATATATATATATATATATATATATATATATATATATACACACACGGAAGATGGAACCCCTGCTGGGCTGCTAAGAAGAAGAAAAGATAGGAGCAGGGGTGGCTGTGGTACTGGTGGGCTTGTGGTGGCACTTGTCTTTGATCCAGTGAATGGCAGTGGAAGTGCCTTCCTTGACCTTCTTAACCCCAGTTGAGGCCACTGCTTTGGTCCTGGCTAGTCCTTCACCCACCTTGTTGTTCCCGTGCTTGGCCTTGGCCGCAGTCGCGTTGCTACTACCGCCGTTGTAATTGTAACCGGTCTCTGCTGGGACTTCATATGAGCTGCTGGTTGCTTCCATTTCCTTGTGTATACCAGGTTAGACAAAGAGGGAGAGAGTGCAAGGGGTGGGAAGAGGATTGGAGGATTTGGTTTTGAAGGTGAGAGATAGATATGGAATTGGGCCTTGGTGGGATGCATTATATACAGGCTTAAGCCAGCCAGGGACAAGAGATGAGTTTTTCAACAAGAAGGGTTGGCCAGCGGTCACACCGGGACTTATTTACTCGTTCTCAAAGTTTCGAATTCGAAATTTCTTAGATGTTATCAATTTATGCTGAGCATATACAAAGTTTTTCTCTAATTTTAATTGGGAGTCCCGCTGCTCCCATAGGTAAACGATGAAAATGATCCCTCAAGATTAATCATAGTACACGTAAGTTGGTCCGGATATCTGAGTTATTAAAAAATGGAAGCTGTTTTTCTTTAGTTGGCCGGTTTGAAATGAGAATATGCAGAAAAGTCTATACATAAAAGTTTTTGGCCATCCAGAAGCACGACGAATATGTACGCGTTTACTTCGCAAAAGGCAGATGAAGGTCACGGGCCCACGGTGGGGTTCCGCCGTAGCTTCTCGAACATTCATAAACCATCCTCCCTCTTGGGAAATATTTTTAGTACCGGATGGGTATCATGTGGTGCTCGCTTGGCGCATCCAAACCCTCTATTATATTTTTGGACGGCTCGGATTTGAAAAGAGAAAGTATTGGGGTGAGAGGAGAGAGAGGTTTCAATCCGAGCCGCCCAAAAGTGTATTGGACAGCTTGGATGTGCCGAGCGGATATCACGTGGGATATACTCACCTGGCATCGAAAAATTTCTCTCCCTCTTGGTTTAGTTAATGGGAGAGGATCTCGTCCAGTCTTGGATTTCAACCAGTCCGGTTCAGTTTTGGACTATTTGTAGGCCTTTTTTGGGCCTACAACAATGATCGAAACCATTTAATTTTAGAGTTTGTCAGCACTCAGCAACATTGACCATATAAAAAATCACGTTGATCGGATATCGTTTGAAATAATATAGAAATGCATTGATCTTCAGGTACTTGTGTTAAATAGGTTGCAATCCAGTGTTGCACACTTTTTTCCTTACAAATTAATGCATTTGGAAATTATATCAAACGATATCTGATTAACGTGATTTTTGGCATAATTAATATTCTGATTATTGTTGTGGATCTGGGAATGACCCACAAATGGTCCAAATTGAACCGGACGGGTTAGAAGAAACTTGACGGACCCCTTAGTTAATTGGTTAGTTACAAGCACTCTATGTTGTGCGGAAGCATTAACAAATACAAAAAAACGAACGTGATTATTGGCATTGCTATGTAATTGAACAAAGAATAGGAGAGAGAGAGAGAGAGAGAGAGAGAGAGAGAGAGAGAGAGAGAGAGAGAGAAATTTTAATCAATGGAGAAAGTTTAACGCAAGTTAAAATTGAATACAAGTGCCTGACGTAAATTTGTGTTTTTCGTAGAATAATAGTACCCTAAAATTCAAATACTAATTCACAACGACAACTATGTTTTTTTGTTCCAGTTTCAACTTCTTCTTTTTTTGTTTTTTCGTCTTTAGTAGATCCTTTTTTTCGTCATCCAGGTTCCCCCAAAAAAAGAAGTTGCCCTCCTCTAAAATACGTTCATTGGACAAACGAGAAGCTTTTTAAAAAAATGCAAGTTAGAGGAGGTTCATTTGTTTTTCTCGCAAGCAATTTTCACAAACAGTAAGCAATAAAAGTTGTCACTGTGTTTCGATTTTTTATTTCTTTATGTAAAACGAAAACAATTTCAGATAGACAGATATATATAGGCGTCATATGCATAGAATGGCGTGACGCGTAGTCGAAATATTTCCTAATCGATCACTACAACAACAAAACCAAACGGGACAAACAAAGAGAGATCAATGATAGAACGGAGGGTATGTTTTACTGCATGTGATTGTTATTCCGGAAAAAAAAAATGACAAAGTTCTTGTAATTTTTGTCTCAAAAAATCAAAATAAAAAACACTCCTACTTAAAATGCAGAAAATCAACTTCTTGTACTGATCAATAGGTGTCCGGATCCAGCAAGTATTTGCCGTACAGCCACTTGGAGGTGTTGAGAGAGCATCTCCAATGGATTCAACCGGATATAGATTCCGGCTGCTTTGCCAATCATTTGTGAGCCTTAACCCATTCCCTCCTCCAATCCTTAAGACGAAAACCATCGCCCTTCTCCAACATCATCACTCCTCTGGTACTTTCATGTCCAACTGTAGTGCCCAATGCATTAACCATCCAACCTGGACTTCTATGAAACAGCGATAAGAGAATTAAGGCTTACCATAGTCACGGAGCAGACTTGCTTCCTCCTCCGTGTTGTCAAACCACATAGTTATCTGAGTTCTTGCATTCCATTCATACTGAAACATTGGATCACCGTCTGTTCAAGTATTCAGCAGGTCAATCAAATTCAACAAGTTACCAAGGGAAAGAGTTTCTCACTTGTTTTTCCTGCTCTTCATTTTGAGCAAAAGTTGCTTTGCGCTCTCTAACCAAGGTCCTAAAAGAAAGCCTTCTTGACAAGCTAAAAGTGTGTCCATATCTTCAACGAGCTCTATGAACTTTTGGCTCCGGTGAGCAACTCCATGTACATCACCTAGTCGATAAGCTTCTATGATCATCAAGAATAATTCGTTCGCATATTTGGCCAAAGCTTGTCTTGTTAGGTCAACAAGGTCATACCTGAGATTGCACAATATACAAGCAAGGTTGACATGAATTTACGACGACAAAATGCATATGGAGACCAATGAAGAAATAGACAGAAAAGAAGTGACTGGTAGAATTTCAAGAATCACGAAAGTCAATGAAACAAAGGATCCACTAACAGAATGTTTAGGCGATGTGAGCCTGTGGAAACTAACCTGTAAGTGTCACTTCCTGATAGTTCATCTCCACTTTTTATGAAGAGTTCTAACGCACGCACCACTTCTGAAGTTGAATACCACAAATGAGGTTGATCATAGGAACCATCCATTGTTTCTTCTAGGAAAGCCCTCCTGGATATTGGTTTTATGTTGCCATCATATCTTTGCCATATGAAAACTTTTGGTAAAGAAATGAGGGTTGGATCAATGTCTGGGAATGCTACAATTACATCCCTGTTCTTATCCTGTTCCAAAATTGATATATATCAACTCAAGCTGATGTGCTTGGGGATCAGTCAATTGAATGGATTTGCACTATTTGGAATCGGCATAGAGGCACACAATCAAGATGAAAACCCAACTAGCTATAGTTCCTGTATCGGTCTCATCGAAGGATTGGTGGATGCTGCTGCAACTTGCTTCCAGGAAGACAACTCGGTAAGAAATAATTTTGCATGAGGTAAGAAACACAACCAACTTGATAACACTGGTCAATATCGATTCCCCGGTCCTAATATTGATTTTGTCTTTTCCGTTAATAACTTGGTTCTGTTGTCATTAATAGTTGCCTAGACGTTAATGATGTGGAATATCTGCATATTCAAATCACGATAAATAAGAAATGCTAGATTTCTGTTCATTATGCAGAGTAGTGATAATACACGTCACATGCATCAACATACCATAAACTTGACACAATCTTCTTAAGTTTAAAAGCAACACATGTCAAGAGGAATCGGTACTGGAATTATAGAGTTGCATCAGTAATGCTATATCCTATTTAAGAAAATAAACTACTCCATTCAAGCTCGCTTGCCCAATGTGTCAAATACAATGTTATCAATCATTTTTAGGAGTACTGAGAAGAAAGCCTCGCTTTCTTCTCATAGAGATAAAGAATTTACCAAGTATGATTACTTACATAAGCACCATCTGTACAATTGTAAATTGTGTGATATAGTATACTCCAGGCATCTTGCATTGATGAAACATATCTCCCATACCATCTGCTTGAATAGGTATCAATCCACATCTGTAAGAACAAAATAGTGCACCTGAGTAGATATCCGGACACATTGATTAAGGGGGATTCAAGGACAGGAAAATAACGGGTTCTAGGTTTAGAGGGTTGACTGATTATGTTTCCACAGTAGTAGTGACAAGGGGCTAATTACCAATGAAGTTTATTTGATAACTGTTGTAACATATTCCAGCCCAAAAGGAGGTTTTCCCTTGATTAACCCTCGGAAGAATCACTTACTTCTGAATTACCAAAATCTTTCAATGCAGAGTAAGTAGGCGCAACATATCCAAGGCTTTGGGGCATAAAGAAACATAGCATTACCTTCACATCGACTGCGTCATGTTGAAAAGCCATTTTAGCCATCAGATCATAAGCAACGGGATTCTGTTCAATACCCTCCATCGACATTCCAACACCAACCTTCGACAAGTGAAAATGTAGGGTGAGGTACATGAATCAAGTGAAAGTATAAAGTAGTAGAGGAAAAAGGGCAGCATTGAACAATTTATTCTGTTTCGAAGGTAAGGAGACATAAGATAGTTGAGTGCAAGATTGGAAACTTAGCTCCACCAAAATGTTCTTCGAGTGAGGAAAGGGTGACCAAGGAGATCTATACTCACAAATAATTGCTGATTTACGTGGTCCAATCTATTTAGTTTTTCTGTCTAACTTAAAACTCTATAAACACCAACAGAAAAAGAAAAGGAAAAAGACGAAGAAAATTGCTTATCCGGATTTACATGCAAATAAATCTGAATATTTCAATTTCAGCATGATAACAGCGTCAACATAGACAATAATAGGGACATAGCATCAAATGAGCATTTATACAAATCGCAAAGAAAACAGAATATTACGTGGGAATGTAGGATTGACAAGCGATAGCCATTTGCTCTCATAAACCATTGATAGCATCCAAGAAACTAGACCTGTACTCAAGGTTGTGGTGACAATTAACCTGTCATATCGACTTTGTGCACATAGATTACACTTTTAACCTTGTCAGATTCTTCACGAGCAAGAGACTATTAGGACTTGATAAGTTCCTCGATCTTTCGAGGTATAGGGGGGCCGCTATTTCAGTGGTAAAACTTCCTGACAGCAGCCTCTTTGTGCATATATCGCCAAAAGTTAGGTCTGTCTCCAATCCTCCCTTGCCCATACCCACATCGAGTGGGGATTATATTGGTACTGTTAAGTTTGTCATAAGTTGCTAAGCATACGAACAAGGATCAAGGCACCCTGCTCACTTGATGTTTAGCTTAAAAGTTAAAACTAAACCACTGAAGCATGTCTAGTGACTAAAAGGGTTTTGCCTTTAGAATCAAGTGCCACTACAATGCTGTTTGACAGAGATTTCACTTGTATATTTGGCTCTGCCACATGATATTAGCAATGCATCGTAAAGAAAATCTGGAGCTACGGGCAACAGAGTAGAGACTTGCCATTATTGAGTTTTTACTTATTCGAGCTTCAACAGGTCCAGATCCTACAGCATCTAAAACCCCGTACATCTCAGAGTTCCCCGCAAAATTGTGCCGCATACACCTGTCAGCATTAGTCCACGAATATCAGAAATGCAATATGGAGGAAGAACATGAAAGAGGGAAAACACAAGAGTTCTTGGTCGCTCGTGAACCAAGCTTATTTAATAGTGGCTATTTGTCGATACACCTTCGGGTGGTTGAGAAGCCTAATCTGAATATTTCTTGATTGGCATTCAGGTCCATCATCCAGACACAAGGAAGGCTGCCTTCAGGTGGTTGGGAATGAAAGAGAAATTGGAGGATGGATCTGCAAACTCTTTTGTTCCTATTGAGTCCAAGAAAAGAACATTTGGGACTGAGATCACGAACACCAGTTTTAAGAGAACCAAGTTAATTGATGGGAATTTGAACCAGATTACAAAGCCCCAAATGCAAATGCAAATGCAGGTGAAACTGGAGGTTTGGGGGAATGAGTTCGATAAGACCAATTTGGAAAGGGATTCAAGAGAGTGTCCAAAGAGTTACCAGTTTGGTCCATTTGCTCCAGACAGCGTGTCGAAAGCTATTGGTGCTAAGAATAAAAAAGTGAAACAGGTTCATGACTGGGAAAGTCTAGCCTCTACGTTTCGTCCTGAATACCATAACCAAGGTACCATTCACGAGTCAGTATGCTGTTAAAATCTATTCCTTCTAGCAGCGATTTGAGTGGTGGATGTTGTATTTATTGCATGATAATCCAATCGCGGTTGACGTCTTAGGAGAAGATAAACAACATTATAAGTTCTTAAGACATAATTCCCTCAACCCTAGAAAAATCTCTACAAATCTTCTCACACAATTCAAATTCACTGAAGAGAAGTTTCATTGGTCATTTGGTATTGGTTGCAAAATGCTAATATATTTTCCTGAACTAGTTTTGATTTCTTCACTTCTTTTATAACCCTCACTCCAGAATCTAGATCCACATTTTTTTGGGTTTCTTGTGTGTGGGTTGCCATGGAAGATAGTAGTATTTACTTGTTCATTTCTTGACTTACAAATTGATAAATTCTCACTCCACAAAGTAATTGAGGCATGTAAAGCAATGCCCACATTGACAAAACATTTGTAGTTGGCAACGTTATTCTTGAATCTTGTCAAGTTTTCTTTGGTCTAAACGCTGAGCATACAACTCTAATTTATTTGCCTTTATGGTTTCCCTTTTCCTTGCAAGATAACTCATAATTTTTGTTTTACTGAAATCATTTCAGCTTTGAGGGATCTCTTTGATCATTATCTGGAAGCATGGCAATCATGGTGCTCTGAAGTTGCCGGGAAGAAGCCAATACAACTAATGTCCTAACGACTTCTGCATTCGCGCTCTAAGTTCACTTAACTGATCGATTACACAACCAGATGACAGATATTATTCTTAGCAATCCTTTTTCTTTATTAGTTTTTCCTCAGTTCTTTGTTTTCGAGTATTAGGAAAGAAGAGATGGCCTCATTGACTGCATAATCTCTATGCATCAACTTGGAAAGGCGATACTCTGGAGTCAACTGGATTCTAAGATGAGATTCTATTTGTACTTTGCCAAATTTGTGTTTTCATTTGCTAAACCTATGATATTACGACCATTTTCCCATGATGTATCTATGGGGGATGAAAATAAAATTCCTTGCATCTTTTTCATGACATTGTGACCATTTTTGCGATATGTATTTTCATTTGCCAAATTTTGTTGATATTATACTATGATGCAACATGACATAGTCCTACTAGATAATTCGATTACATGTAAGATTTTTTTTTCTAAGAAAAGGGCAAGAAGGTAACTTCACTTAACTCACTCAACTAGGGAATTGTTGACTAGTAAGGGGCAAGAGGACCCTTTTAGCACACAAACTGAAGGATGGGTGAGGTTGTCGGGCCTATGTCATAGGCTGGCTTCCCACATCGGGAAGTTTGGATTTGTGTGTATAAGATTGTTTAGCTAGTTTTGGTGGGTTTTAGAATTTTCTGTTATAGAAACCGAACAATTCTAGAGCTGTTTTCAGCAAGTGGGATATTTGGTTCTCATGAAAAGAAGAAGAAGGGATATATGGTTCTCCTGTGCAACTGTTATATGATTATGGGTGATTGTAGTCAAATTTTTGCTCCGAAAGGCTCTCTTCTTTCAAATAATGGAACCTTTTGCCAGGCAACAATGTTAACCTCTCATGGGCCCGTGAGGACCGTTGGGTGACAGTCGAATCAGCAGGGTTGCAAGGCACAATAGAGCGTCGTATGCACGTCTTGCCACCATCGAGGTTGGTTTGAGAAAATGGAACTTAAAAACAACTACAAAGTCATCATTAATTGCCAAGAAACCAATACGTAAAAATACTATGAAGTCAAAGACCAAGAAACCAAACTCAGTAGCATTGCCACCAACTGCCAGACGTCTAAAACAATCGAAAGATTTTAAATGGTACATAGAAAAATTATTAGGAATTTAAGTTTCATAGGAGACGAAAGAAGACAAGAAAACTAGCAAACATAAGGAACACTTAATACATGAAGGTTTGCAGTTCAGGGTTGCAGCAATAATACAACTTCTTTAATCCCAGAAAAGGCTTGTGCTCCATAAACCAGTTTAAAAGGCCATAGTCTTATTCCACGGAAAACATAACGCAATGTCTGAGGCAATGTCTGATTATCCAGGATTGCTCATGGACTATGAGGAAGTTGTTGAAATTGAGAGTGCAATGCTAGAGTTTTGTTCAACACTTAATTGGTGATGGAAAGGGGATTTTCTTATGGCTTGATAATTGGCACCCCAATGGTCCTTTATATAAGCTCCTAAGTGATTGAGCCTTTGCTAACCTTAGAAGATCTATTTCTGCAAAAGTAAGCTCCGTAATCCAGGATGGAGAATGGAATTGGCCAAGACCAAGATCCTCCTTGATTCAACAGATTCAAAATTCAATTCCTAGTTCAATTTGACCTCGAAGGGCTAGGGAAGATGAAGTTATATGGGTTATTTCCCCTACTGGCCAATACAATACTAAGCATACTTGGGAGGCACTTAGGCACAAAGGAGGGACAGTTCAGTGGGCTTCAATAGTGTGGTTTTCCAGAAGTGTTTCAAGGTGGTCGTTCATTTTATAGTTAGCTTGCTTGAAGAGGTTAGCTACAAAGGAGAGACTTTGTAGATGGGGGATGACGATTGATCCAGGTTGTGTGTTGTGTTCTCAAAGGGATGAAACGTTGCAACACCTTTTCTCTGAATGTAGCTATTCCAGCAGCATTTGGAAGATTATTCTTAACAGATTCCAGATTCAGAGAAATCCGGAAGTTTGGGATACTAAAATTCAATGGGTTATGATCATTGTAAGGGTAAGAGCTTCAATTCTTTTTTGTTCAAGCTAGTCTTGGCGGCTGGGTCTACCATCCATGGATGGAAAGGAACTCTCGAGTTTTTGCTGGTAGAAGCAGAAGGACTGATGCAGTATTAGCTTGTATTGAGGATAATGTTAGACTTCGTGTGTGCACTTGGGAGCATTTCCCCACTCCCTTGAGAACCAAAGACTATGCAGTCTCTGGAATATTTCAACCGAAGTTCTTGGTACTTAATTTTTGTAGTTCTTTTTTTTTGGTAGAATGTAGTGAGGAGTTTTCTTTGTAAAGGTTTTGTACAGTGGGTTGATCTCCCCTTGTTTTGTGTTGGTTGGTATAAAATGCGCAACTTCCCAAAAAAAAAAAAAAGTCTGATAATCCAAAACTAGTTTTAAGGTTCCACCAAGTAGATCCAAGACCATGATAAACGGTGGAATCAAACTACCCTCGCTAATTTACATGATATAACTCAAATATTATTTTTGATTGACTTCCTAAAGCCGTTTCGGGGTTTTGGACACTCGCCCTTCAGAAAATGTTGTACATCTCAATTCGGCTTCTTGAGGTGTATTCAAGGCTTTGACAGAGACTGATACCACCCCCACGGATCATCAGAGATGTACTGCGTGACCTGCTTCACACTCAAGTAGTTCTCAAGTCCCCTGCAGACGAATAGAACAAAATATTAACCAGTTCTGTGGATATGGTAAATCCATCGGATGCCCCATTACAATAGGCATCCAACGAGGTAGGACTCATCTATCCTCTTCGAGAGGTTACTTGTTTCAAAGACCAGGCCGTGTTTAGTTGTTCTACCGAGAGAAAAGATTGCCATGTAATTTACTCATGACAATCTTTTCCAGGGAACTTGAGGCCTTAAATGCAGGGGCAGAGCCATAATTTTCATCAAGGGAGGCAGAACCGTACGTCAAAGTATCAATCGAATTTTTATATTTGAAAGTAAAGAATAGTTTCCAAAAAGGGGAAAACGAGAAAAAATAAGATCCCGCAAATTTGTAGAAAAAATAAAACTATAGGTAAGGATAATAGTTTCCAAAACAATAGAGGACGAAAGTCAGGTTTTTTAAAAATTGTGGCTTTTTCTGTTTTGTTTAACCCTACAAAAGTCTTACAACCCAGTGGGGTCAATTGAGTGCACTAGCCTCGACAAGGCTCTGCCCATGCCATCATGTGCTCCTGGTTCCTCCCAAACTTAAATTGAAAATTTGACACTTGATCCATCGATTCCTAGTTGTTGGAAACAAGATTATAAGAAAGATGTTCTGCATTACCATTCCCCTAAGTCACGCCCAAAACCACTGCGCTTATTGCCCCCCCTTGGAGCTTGAGAGAAAGAAGGTTGTGAGCAGTTGACCCAGACGATGCCAGCCTGAAGAGCCTGTGGAATATCAAAACCAATCACAGTTTAGTTGATCTCCAGCTAACTGTAGTTTCTAAGGGGGCGTTTTTGGTAGGAAAAAAGTTAAAGGAGATTTTGTTGTTGTTGACAAGCGTTAGTTGTTTCCACTAACCAATAAGTTGTTGAAAAAAATGTCAAGTTGTTTCCACTAGCCAATAAATTGTAGATGGGTATGTGAGTGAAAAATTGTTGAAAAATGTCAAGTTGTTTCCACTAAACTAATAAGTTGTTGGTATGAACAAGTTGCTAAAATGCAAAATTAGTTGATTAGTGTGAACAAGATGCTTAAATGACATAAGTTGTTGACCAAAAAACTTAGTGGAAACCTGGCCTAAGTCAATTTGAGATCGAGTCCATGTTTTTTTCCAACGAACAAAAATAAGACGAACCTTCGTCACCCGCTCACACCTGTCAAGATCTTTCGATATCACAGCAGCACCCAGGCCATACCTGTGAAACCAGAAGAATCAGGTAAACTTTTACTCAATATCATATCAGACGAGAAAACTCGAGAGTAACTCACTGGGTGTCATTTGCCAGTTCAATGGCTTCATCTTCAGTGCTAAATGTTTTAACACAGAGAACAGGTCGAAAGACTTCCTCTCTCCAAATTTGCATGGAGGTTGTTACATCAGTGATGATCGTTGGCTCGACAAAGTATCCCTTCTTCAAATGCTGCCATTAATTAATGATGCAAGTGAATCATCCAAACAAATCCAAAAAACAAAAGCATTTCAGACCTTGACAAAAGAACTTTACCTGAGGACGAGCTCCACCACACAAGATGGTTGCACCTTCACTCTTGGCCGTCGAGATGAACTTCATTACCTTCTCATGCTACACCATGTAAATGCAAGCGAGTTAGTATCTTAATGAAATCGAGGAACATTACATTCAAGCAGTCCAAACCCTTCCAATGCCACTATGCAAGAAACTACATTCTTTTCTCAGTATCTGAAAGCCGCACCACCCACCCCCCCCCCCCCCCAAAGCAAAATGACTTTCAAGATACTCATTCAGGTGCAAGTATTTGGTGCCAGAAAAAGCTAGTAAACATGTCTCGTGTAGGATATTCCTTTTTTTGTCTCTAAACTATGCATAAAGAGACTGTGAGTTAGAGGTACTTGTTTATGACGACTATGCATGGGCTTCCCAGAGGGTGATTTTTCAGTAAAAATATGTGGCTGGAAATGCCAAAAGCATAGAGAAAGAATCAAAGTAAAGTAGCTCATGAATAGCTCTTTTTTTTTACCATTGTAGAATATCCATCAAGATGAGAGATGAATAAACAGTTATAGAATGCCCCAGATTGAGCAATCTATACCAAACTAGAGAAGGATGAAAAAATTCTCTGTTGCGATGAATATCTTGCATGGGAAAAATTCCTTACAAGAGGAATCAACATCCAACAGGGGCAACCAACTGGGTTGGCCAAGGCCTATGATTTCCATATCGAAGGTCATCGGTTCGAACCACAAGAGGTGGACTAATAATTGAGGGAGGAGTTGGGCGAAGAACCAAACACCCTCGTCAGCATAAGGCTGAAGGAGGTGGCAATACAGAGGTACACCAATGCCTTAGAAAACACACACTGGATTAGTTGTAGTCCAATATATACTTTATAGGGCTCTTACTGGATTAGTTGTAGTCCAATATATATGAGATAAGATTCTCTCTTATCCCCTCTTGCAGTCTCCTGGGAGCTTGACTCCCAGTGGAACCTATATCCTTCTTTCTGGACGAGTATAGGTCCGGTTCTTCCGAACATCAGTCGAGGGCTCCGTACCATTCCCAGGATATTAAAAAGTTACATGTCGGGGCTAATTAACTAAGCTTTCACAGTTAATATGATAAATAGCCGAACACCGACTACAGTTCAGAGTTAAGCTATTTCTGTATCCTACCATTTTCCAAGAAAAAGATGGCAGAATGTCAAATCAGGCTTTTTACCTGTCCTGCACTAACAACAGGGCCAAGCGTGCAACCTTCTTCCATAGGGTCCGAAATTTTAATGTTCTTGCACCATTTCACAAGCCTGTCCAAAAATTCTGTTGCGATGCTTTCCTGGAATAGTTTAACGAGATGTAAATCTGGTAATAGCAAGATCAAAACTTATATTGAGAGATTAGAAGCAGAAAAATTAATATCACCCGATTTGAAGTGCTCTCTCTCTCTCTCTTTTATTTATTTATAAAAATAGCCTCCTTGTGCTGTTGTGCATAAAAAAGTGCTATTGCATAAAGCATTTTTCTCCTCAGTCATTTTCAAATGAAGAGGTCCTTATTTTAGTTAAAATAAGAACCTCTCCATTTCTCCTATTTTCCGTTCGAATTACGATGATCCGAGCCGCTCATTGTGTTCAGAACGTGATTTTAAGAGTGCCCATGCGGAATCAACAAAAAAAATGACCGGGAAGGGCTTCATCCGAGCAGTTTTTATTTGAACCGTTCGATAAAAAACAAACAAAAACTGCTCGGATGAAGCCTTTCCGGTCATTTTTTTTGTTGATTTCTCGCTGGTACCCTTAAAATCACGTTCTGAACACATTGAGCGGCTTGGATCATCGAAATTCTATCGGAAAATGGAGGTCCTTATTTTATTAAGTTAAGGTGGTCCTTAGGAGGATGGGACTATTTTTCTGCTGACACACTTTTAACTACATTATTTTTTCAGAATACAAGTATGAAGTATCCATGCAAATAAATAACAGACTAGCATCCACACAGCAGGACACGGCCCTAGTACACGTCTTGCAGATAAATAAATGTAAGGCAGTCATATATCTAAAACATGCACGTACTTGCACTAGAAGCCGAGAGGTTGCACTGCAGATCTGACCATTTGTCCAAAAGATGCCAAAACTAGTCCATTCAGCAGCTGTTTCAATGACCCATCACAACAGTGAAAATACTGATATCTACCGCCACAAGGAGATCTACTCTTTTCCTATGATGCAGGTTTCAGTCACTAGCATTGATTTTTTTTTTTGTATGATTTGTTTTTATCAAACAAGGATAATACTCGTTTTACTTTGAAGTTTGAATCATGGCATTAATTTATAATACTAACAATCTTGGATGAAACGAGTGCTTCAAAACATGGAAGGCACTAACCCTTATCCAGGTCAACATCCTCAAACACAAGAATGGGGCTTTTCCCACCGAGTTCAAGCGTGACTGGCTGCCAAGAAAACAAGATTACTAAAACAATGTGAAAATCGTGGAATAAAAGCATTCAGTTGATAATGTGCATGATAACAGGATGATGTGAAGTGTGAATGGTACCTTCACAATTTGGGCTGCAGCAGACATGATCCTGCTTCCGGTTGCTGTGCTTCCAGTGAACGCAATCTACCATAAAACAACACATTGACTGATTGGAGGGGAATCCTTAGCAATTGGAAACAGATATCAATGGACAATGTTTAACCAGAAAATTGCAGCATCAATAATTTTCCTCTGTCCAATAAAGAGTACGCTACTTTCCTACAATCCGACAATGCGTCCTTTGAAAACACAAAGTCATGGATGCTTTCAAATTCCCACCTTGAACTAACTATATAAGGCAGTTGTCAAGTATCATTTGGAGGTAATCTAAGAAGAGCAGGTTGAAAGTGTAAATTGCCAACACACATAAGGGTGTCTCCTATGCGACAAGGTGAGGAATGACTATATTGCACTTAAAATTATCTATAAGAAGCTTTTAAAATTGTCGAATTGCACAACTGTTTATTCAAGGAACCATTTGTTTGTGGACCAAGTAACTTATCTTAGTTGCATATCAATTTCAAATCCTGGACGTAAGAACCGAACCTTGTCAACATGAGGATGAGATGCCAGAGGAGCACCAGCTTCTAGGCCTAATCCAGTCAGAATATTAAGGACACCAGGAGGATGGCTTGAGGATTGCAGCACATCCAGCAGCCAGCGCAGGAGCAACTTTCCAAGTAGCCATCAGTAGAGGGTAGTTCCTTCAGTAAAGATTCAAGCAATTATTTAGCTATTTAGTCTCCGAAATCCTTGTTCATTTTACATTGGTAACCAAAAGAGAAATCGATACAAATACCATCCCTTGCGCACCATCAAAGCAATCCATGAAGAAAAGCCACTACCAATCACCTATCGTCCAAGGAATTTATATATTTGAGAAACATAATGCTGTTGGTAGCACCTATGGCCCCTAAGCATTCACACGCAACATTCTGACACATGCTCATTTTCTACATCATTGGTCAAAGAGGGAGAAAAGCAAGAATATCATGCGTAGCTACAGATGTCAAAACAAAGGTAACCTGATGTGGCCATCATACTAGTATGATGCTGCATTAGCACAAAGAAAATTGGAGAAGGATGTAAATAAATACCATCTTCTATTTCATCTTACTCAAGCTGCAGGAAGCCAGCGACGACTACAACATGCAGTCTTAAGCATCAAAACAGAAAAAACCGGAAACCATGCATAAGAATGAAAAGATTATAAGTTAAGTAATCCACCAAGCAAATTAAATTATTACAAAAGAAAGAAAGAGAGCGATGTTTACAAGCAATTGTCCAGCCTAAAATCGACTTATGGACTCATCAAATAGGGCGAAAAAACTAGATAAGAATATGAACCACATATGATCAGCAGAAGAAGAAACAACTACCATGGAGTGATTAGGCCAACAACACCAATCGGTTCCTTTAGAACATGACACTTGAATGTCTCCATTGGAAGAGAAACAGGAGCTTTTTGCTTTGCATCCAAGCCTTCAGCAAGGTCTGCGTAGTACTCAAAACATCCAGCAACATCATCCTGCATGGCACGGAGAAGCATGTATGTCATTTGTGCATCCTAGTGAAGAAAATATATTCTATGTTGTTAGTGGGCATACTATATCCGATGCGGCTTCGTCCAGGGGTTTTCCACAGTCAATTGCTTCAAGTTTTGCAAGTTCAGATTTTCTGAGTGTTATCTGCATAAAAAGAGATAAACCAAATTCTCAGGGCATGTAACATGAATTCAATTAAAATCTCCGAAGCCCAAAGATATAAATGAAGCATCACTTGATTTGAAAACTTAATGAGCTTCAAAAAAATGTTCAAGATTTGTTTTGGTAAAAAACAAATTTTGAACGAGGTTTAATGAGTTAAACACGAACTCAAACCCGAGTAGCTTGGTTTGTGTACCAGTCCTAGCTGTGTGGTAAGCCCTTAGCTGTTCATGGTCCCTTGTGCCTTGAAGGTTCAATTAAACCACTCGAACATCACCTACCTCAGTCAAAAGACATGCAGATGCACATCCAACCCTTTAAAACAGGTGACACATTAAACACAATTCCTACTTGTTTCTCTTCCTTTTCTATTGTTTGATAAATAGGCATGAAACGAGAATTCGATTGTAATGGAAAAAAAAAACTTCTAATTCATATGATTTGAACTCTAAAGTTATTCTGCTCCATCATGCTGCATGTGGGGGACCAGTAGGTACTAAGAACATTTCAATACTCCAGCACACAGAAGTTACAGAATGAGAAGCCCACTTCCATTGAAGCAGGCATCAAACTTGGTAAGTAATTTTGACAGCCCCAAAAGTGAAGGGTTTTTCAACTTTCAAAGCGATAGCATCCTTATAAGGCAAATGCTAAAATCAGCCTAAAGGGCAGACGGTAGTGTTTGACACGCGCATACTTCTCCATTGTTTGTCATCAGCCACCAATACACTCTGTCAAGTGATACTGAAATGCCTATCTTTAGGACTTAAATGACCCCAAACCCCTACTCCCCTTCCTCTAGCATAAAATAGTACTGGGCCTATTTTCGTTTCAAAAAAAAAAAATACTCCGTAAATAAAATATTATGGGGCATGTAGAGGTGTCAAATGGGCCGTGCAGTGCCGGCACGGCCCGTTTAACTTCGTGCTAACCGTGCTTCATGCCGTGCCGTGCCGGCCCGTTTACTTAAATCGTGTCGTGCCGTGCCGTGCCGTGTATCAATCGTGCCGGTTCGTTTCTGAAATCGTGTCGTGTCGTGCCAGCTCATTTTCTTAAATCGTGTCGTGTCGTGCCATTTTCAATCTTGTCATGTCGTGCCGGTCCGTTTTCTTAAATCGTGTCGTGTAGTGCCGGCCCGTGTTCTTAAATCATGTCGTGCCATGCCGTTTTCAATCTGGTCAAGATGTGCCGGCCCATTTACTTAATCGTGTCGTGTCGAATCGGGCCGGGCCATGCCGTTTTAAGTCATGTCGTTTTAGTCTGCCCTAACATTTGGTTTCATATTAAATTACTCTTGCACCATAAATATTTTGATAAATATTTTTAATTTTACTTGTTATCTTGTATTGTAATGTTAAATTTGCAAACCAAAGGTCCAAAGCTTATTTAATTTTACTAACAAAAACAAAACAAATATTTTTACCGAAATAAAATTTGATAGTTTTTAAAAAAAAATTAAATGTCTTAGTTGTTTACCTTTAAAAAATGTAAACAAATATTTTTAACGGAATAGAAATTGTTTAATTTTTTAAAATTTAAAAAAAAAAAGCCATTTGGCTTATTTAATTTTTTTTCCCGTGCCTCGTGCCGTGCCCTTTCGTGCCCATGCTCGTGCCTGTGCCCGTGCCTTGCTAGAACCGTGCCGTGCCGTGTCGTTCCTGTCCACTTTTCGTGCCCGTGCCCGTGTCGTGCCCGTCTACGACCGTGTTGTGCCGTGCCGTGCCAGGCCAACTTTCGTGCCCGTGCCGTGCCGCCCACTTCCGTGCTCGTGTCGTGCCCCGGGCCCACTACAATCGTGCTGTGTCGTGCCGTGTCAGGCCAATACCGTGCCTGTGACGTGCCATGCTACCCCGTGCCCGTGTCGTGTTGTGCCGGCACGGCCCATTTGACACCTCTAGGGGCATGCAACCTTACACCAAGCAAAACCAGTTGGAGGACAGATTATTGCCTTGGGCACCACGTGACGGTGTTCCAAATCTTTTTTCACCACATGTTATGTGGTCCATACACAATCTCAGACCCTACAAAAATGTGTAATTGGAAGGCTTAGGGCACCACGTGGCCAGTGATAAAGCTAGAATTTTGATCTAAGGGGACTCGGCATAATAGACATGTATATTTTATCAGAATATACTTATTATATCATAAAGTTTTTGTTTTCAATACATTAAATTTGTAAATTGAAATAATTTTAACCTAATGCAATTAAAATAAATAAATAATTTTATTTTTTGCTTAGACTACTTCAACAATCATGTGTATTTTTTTTATTTATGAAAGAAATTGAAAAATAAGAATGTAAAATAACTAATTTTTTATTAAATCAAACCAAAATTATTTAAATTATAAGTACCTACCTATATATGAATAATTATCGATAATATTCAAAAATAGGTATATAAAAAAAATTTAAAACTCAGAGTCGGGACCAGGGCTCCCGCGCCCCAATCTAGGTCCACCCCTGCACGTGGAGATGCCCAACGGCATTGATTAATTTTTCCATTTGGAGATCCATTGCCAACAACGACCCACTTCGAATTCGACGTTGCCTTCTGTGCATCATCTGTTTAATCATAATTATTTAGTTTATATTTCTAATTCTAATTTTAAAAAATTAGACAATTGAATTTGTTGGATAATCTTAAGTACTTTTTTAGTTTTTGTTCAAAATTTATTCAGATTCCAAGATCATTAATTCTAATTGGAAAAACGAATAATTGAATGAAGCACTATTAATTAATCAATTGAGTTAATTTTTTAAGAATAACTTTCAAAAATTATTTGATGGTTCGAATTATTTGTGTGAGATCCTGTGATGATCCGAATTTTTACATTGCCTCAAAAATAAATAATTGAATGGAGCACTTATGATTAATCGATGTTAATCAATTGAGTTAATTTTTGTTAAAAAATTGTTTGACATAGGAAAAGCTGTAATTTTTGTATCCTAGTCTTTTTGATACTTGTTCATGCTAGTGATTAACTTGTGCATCACAACTTTTTGGTTTTGTCCCCGTTAAATTTTTTTTTTTACGTTTGTTAGTTTTATGCCACACTTTTTTGTGATATAGGTTCGTCTAGACGGGAGGAATCGAAAAAGTAAAAAATTATGACTTTTACACAAGTATTTTGAAAAATATCTAAGGAAAAATCCAAAAAGTAATTTTTTGATCTTTTTTTTGGATGTTTTCCAAAATATTTAGGCAAAAGTCATAATTTTTTTTTTTTTCAATTTCTCTCATCGAGGCAAACTCAAATCACATAAAATTTCGTGTAAAAGTAACATATGACAAAAAAATTGAATAGAACAAACCCAAAAAAATTATACTGCATAAATTAATCAAAAGCGTGAACATAGTGTGTCAAAAAATTACTCGGGGACCGATCAGGTAAAAAGGTTTCTCGGGGATCTTCAGACTAGCCTTTTGTCTTTTTTCTCTTTAAAATAGAAAGCAAAATTTGGTGAAGTATAGTGAAGGGTATAATTGTCATTTCAAATGGAAGTGGCATGAATGTTTTTAATTAGACAATAGTGCAGGGTGAAAGAGAACAAAGAAGACAGAGCGACAAAGGCCTGTCAGTTTTGCCTCGGTCAGCGAGAAAGTTCGTTCTTTAGTTACGCCCATTGGCGGACAATAGCACAACCGTACTTATACGCCCTGTTTGGATGGCCGAGAAAAAGGCAGATTTGTGAGGCGGCCAGATTTGTAGTCCTGATCCCACTCAAATCCGGTGTTTGGTTGAGTTTTGAGGAAGCCGGAGTTGAACACTGTAGCGGCTTCAAATCCACCTCCAGGTGGATTTGTGAAGAATTGGAGGTGGATTTGTGAAGAATTGGTCTGACCCTGTCGTTGACAAATCCGGGGGGTTTCAGACGTTTTTACCCCTCCAAATCCCCTTGTCGATCCAGGTGGCCCTCGTTTTTGTTTTCTTAGACGATTGGTTTTGTTTTCTGAAAACCAGACCAACAATAATTATTTGTGGTTAAACTCACAAATTGAAGGTTAGAACTTGAAGAATCGAAGTGGGTTCAGAGGGATATGTGGTGGAATTAAAGTTTTTTGACTGAGATTTGAGAGAGAGACGAGGAGATTTCGATCTGGGCTTGACTGACGTGAGTGAACCAGGGCTGGAACTCCGAGATTCAAGGTTGAATCTTGATGATTGTTGGTGGGGAGTGAAGGATTGGTGGAGAATGATCGACGACGGTCGGAGGGGAGATGATCGACGGCGGCAGCGGTAACGGCGGTGGTCGGAGAAGACAAAGGGTTGCAGAGCATCGGGTTGGGTGGGGGTTGGGTGAATGACCCGTGGGTTTCAGAGGATGGGGTTACGGGAGGGTTATGTATAGTTCCAATTATGTATATATACATATATAACTCTTCCTCACTTCCCACTTACATTTGTTTAATTTTTTTTGATAATTAATATTGTTTCTAACCTGTGTCGGAAATTTTTTTTTCTAAAATGAAATTAAGGTTAAACATTTTGTATTCTAAAATGAAATTATTTTATTTTATTCTAAAATTAATGGTACATATCTATTTATTTTAATTAATATGAAATAAACCAATTTTGAATATTAAAAATTCAAAGTGGGGCAATTAAGTCATTTTACATTTTATCGTATCATATCCATCCTTCAAATCTCCCTTTTAAAAAAATCATCTAAACACCTCATTACAAATCTACCATTCTTAACACATCACCCCTCGTTATATATCCACCTTCAAATCCACCATCATTCTATATCCACCAAAAACAAATCCTCCGTCCAAACGGGCCGATAATATGTACCTTGGCAGCAATAGCACGCAAGTACTCTGCTCGATGTGCCCCAGATGCTGATGCCCAATCCCTGCCCTTATTTCTAGTAAGGGCTCTCCGGGCAGCATCTACCGCAACCTCAACATCTTCTGCCGTAGCAGCCGGAATATCCCCTGATTACTCACACAGTTCAATACACCACAATTCAAAACACTGCAACGCCCCATGGCCTCAGGGAGCATAAAAAAAAATTAAAAAAAATCTTCCTAGTTATTTTCCTCAGTTTTCTTATCAACATGACGAAGGCTGGATGAATAGACCATAGTTTTATCAGCAAAGCTGATTATTACTAGCCGAATAAAGTAAGGATCCGACTGAAAGCGAGAAAAATGAGAGAAATGTAACTTTGATAGTCGAATGATAAACCAAACAAATACACGTCTGTATCAATTTTGGAGAGAGAGAGAGAGAATCTGTTCAGTGGACTAAGTGGAGGGATTGATGACGGGGATGCGTTTCTTCTTGACAGGCTCTCTCCATTTACCATCGATGAAGAGCTGACGACATGGTATCGCGATCGACATTCTTTGAGGTTTGAGCCCGTATGTTCAGTATGACTTTGTAAAGGCGATTTCTTCATCGGGTTTCCTTTCCTTTTTATACTGCTCCTGCTACTAGTGTTTTGAGTGAATCATTTTCGCGCCTCGACTTTCTTCCTTTGCATCTTCTATCCTCTGCCCAATTTGTCAGAGAAATTTTTCAGTGCCAAGCGAGTATCACGTGGTGTCCGCTCAGTGCATCTGGACGTCTATTTTGGTTTTGAACGGCTCGAATTTGGAGAGAAAAAGAGAAGAGAAGAGTGTGGGAGTGAGAGGAAAGAGAGTGTTTAATCTGGACCGTTTAATACACTTTTAAATGGCTGGATGTGTCCGCTTGGGCGCCACGTCAGCTGGGTGACGTGGTACCCATCCGGCACTTGGAGAAACTTTTCCGGAACTGCTTATACTCAAATCAAACTAATCTCTTCTCGATCAAAAGTAGGTCATCTATGTCAGGATTAGGAAATTGACAAGAAATTACTTTCTTGAAGCCAGCCTGAGAATCAAATGTTTTGTTTGGATGAGTTTTTGAGAATTTTTTAATTTGATTTTTGGGATAATAAGTGGAGAGAAAAGTTACGGTAATAATTAAAAATATGGGTAATTAGTGGTGAGAAATAGAGAGAGAAATGAGAATAATGATTAGAAATAAAGATAACGAATGAGAAGTGAAATGAGAGTAATGATTGGAACTACGGGTAATAAGTGTTTTTTAAGTTTAGAAATTTTTTTCAAATTTGGAACCAAACAAGGCAAAAATTTATTTCGGCCTAAATTGAACCCTGGTCAATTGTGTGGTGAATAAATCCACCAAAACAAACCGAACTAGGGTGTTATGGCTAAATAATCCTGTGATAACCTAATATTACCTCAAAATCTTAAGCGCGATACTCCAAAAATTTTCTTGTGATCCTGTCACCGTAGTCATTCTCGAAATAATTTTTCAAGTCAACGGTAAATTTGGGATATTTTTCCGCACACAAAGTCCAAAAAAAACGTAACCGATTATAGACTGAATACACAATGTCGGCAAGATAATTCATTCGAAGCACTTGATATTTTTTAGCAAGTAGTAAGCTATCGACGCTTCTCAAATACAATTGAATAGATGAATGGGCAGACAAGAGTTCAGTGTGTGGGCTCCATCTTTGTTGTGAGTGTGGGTATGTGATTGAGTGTATAAATATGTGTGGTGGTAGAATGATTGTTCTAGTAAAACACAAACCTCTCCCTAGCCTTTCTTGTTTTCTTGCATGCTGCTTGCAGTTTGGTTCGGTTTCGATTTTTAGAAATTCGAGAACCGAACTGCTAGTCACGATTTTTACAAAATGAAATTCGTGTTCGGATCAAAAGTCCTACGGTCCGATTCCAATCCAACCCGTGACTCGCGGATCAATTACGGTTTTGTCCATGAATTTTAACAAAAATAAAAGTCAAGCATATATCTCATACTAAAAGGGAAGAAGATTACACTCAAAATTAAGTTTAACACAACTAGAATGTACTTGTTACATAAACTACCAAAGGACTACTTCAGAAATCAGATTCAAAAGAATCTAAACACTAGTAGGATTGTATCATTCTAGAAAAGAAACAAACTACTGAAACTCAACTAAGTTTACTCATAATTTATACATATGTGTATATATATAATTAATTGTTAGTAATGTTAACACTTTTTTCTACCAATTGGTATCGGATTGAGCTTATTTTTTACGGGGACCCTTGAAAAAATGTTTTATATTTAATGAACGGCTCGAATGATTTTTGTGAGACCTGTGGTGGCCCCACAATGAAATCTATTCACAATCTGTACATAGATTTGCTGTGTGTGTAGCAGGACTCTTATTATATTTACTTATCAACCATCTGTTCTGTTTTGTGTGTTCCACTGTTTTATTCTAAAGTGATTTTGTTTTTAAGGTGTCTTTTCATTCAATATGATTTTTCATTTTGGTTTTCTTTCTTCATTCTTCTGCTTAAGGAGATAAACTAAAGGTGAAATCACACGGAGACTCCCTCATTTATACGTTTTGGACAAGGAAATCCCTTAACGTTTAATCTTCTATTCAGACCCCTCATCTATATGGAAAAAAAAATGGGCTAACTCTATTAGTGGAATGGGAAGAAATAACGATTTTACCCCTCACACACTCACCCCTTTATCCTTTATCTATAAAAAAATTGTCCACGCTGACCCCTTCATCTTAACTGTCTTTTGACAAGAAGGGTGCTGATTGGTTAATGGTTAGTATTTGAGGGGGCCTCTTGGGCATTTTTAAAGGT
This sequence comes from Rhododendron vialii, assembly GCF_030253575.1. Classification (NCBI taxonomy): domain Eukaryota; kingdom Viridiplantae; phylum Streptophyta; class Magnoliopsida; order Ericales; family Ericaceae; genus Rhododendron; species Rhododendron vialii. Next base: position 26,989,641 of record NC_080564.1, read on the forward strand.
TAGAGGGTGTTTGTATCCAAAATTTATAGATGATGGAGTCTTCGTGTAATGTCCCCTAAACTAAAAACCCAAACCAAATTGACTAAAGTGTAGGTTTTTTAAGATTTAATTCAACTGTAAAAAGACAAAAATAAAAAACAAAAAAATAAAATCGGAGAGTACAAACAAAAATTTAGGGTGAAAGTACATAAACACCCCTCAACTATCACTAATTCTTGTAAACACCCCCTCACATTTAAAAACGCCCATGAAGACCCCCTCAATTACTGAAAACAAAAAAATGACAAACTCCGTTAATGGAATGGATGAATTGACGAATATACCCTTATCATATTATACGGTGAAATACGATTCCTCTCTCATTCCCCACTTCACACGATACACACTCCACCCATGGCGATTCTCTCTCTCTCTTCATCTCCCACTCGTCACTTTAATCTTCTCTGCGTAGTGATTCGATAGAAACCCTTGAAGAAGACGCATGCTTTGATTGTGGCAACGAAAGAATTGTAGATCGTGGTGAACGTGAAACCCTTGTTTGAAGGTACGTTTTGTACTAAAAAAATCCTAGATGTCTGTGAGACAAGGCACGAATGTTGATATATTTTGACATAGTATATGATATAGTAGTATGTTATGAATTATGTATTGGATTATTAGGGTTCTTGGAAGTAGTATTATATGTATATCGTAATAAAAAATTTGGTGTTTTGACTTTGTTACGAAAAAAAATTAGGGCTTTTGTTGTTTTGCCTTTGGTATGACATTTTAATGGCTTTTGTATGCTACTGGTCCCATCGATTATGCAAAACTCATCTTATTTGGTCCCCCCTTGTCTGTCTTTGTCTGAACAAAGGCAATTATTGACCCTTGTTTTATGTTTTTTTTGTTTACCTTTCAATTTAAAATGGGATTTCTAACAGTAATACTTCTCTTTTACCATAGAGGGTATATATCTGAGGGACCCTAAAAGATGTATGTTGGTGGGAATGTGACCCCACTTGACATTGACCCCAACCTGATGTCATACATTGATTTAAGGGCTGTTGTCAAGGAATTAGATTCAGATATCTATGAGATGTACCAAAAGGGTCCACATCAGACTATGGATGATGTGTTGGTGGGTCTAACCTCTGACCAAAGTATGTTAGACATGTTTGCAATGCACAAGGACTCTAAAGTGATTGATATTTATATCCATAACCCAATGTTGTTGCAGAACAAAACTAGTGGTGAAGAGGTACTACCTCCGTCCCAATTTATTTGTCACTTTTTGGAGTTCGTGCCACTTTTCAATTGATTATATCTTGTAATTTATAATATTTTAGGTGATTTTAAAAATATTGTATTATAGAACAAATCGAGATCTATCAAACAAGATCCATATTGGATATAAAATTCATTACCAATTTCAAGATATAACTAATTTTTTTATCCGGTTAAAATAGAACTGGGACAAGTAAATTGGGACGGAGGGAGTATCTACTTTGACTAGGGCTGACCCTACTGTGCAAGGTGATGACTTAGTTGACTTTGATGACATAGTTAACCTTGATAAGATACCAGCTGATGAAGGAGTAATACCAGTTGGTCCACTGGAGGATGATAAAGATAATGATTCTGATAGAGATTGGAAATGTGGTGATGATATTGGTGATGAGAGTGATGAGGGGAGTGATGATGACAATTTTGGTGGCTTTCATGAGTCATCTGAAGATGAGGAGGAGGTTGAACAAATGCTTGCCATTAAGATTAGAAATGAGGAAGAAGAACTTAGTGATCAGAGTGATGACCAAGGGTGTTTAAATCAAGAGGACGAGAGTGATGAGGGTGGCCACATAAGCAAGCACAAGTTAGTTGAGTTTAACATGGACAAGGATATGAAGAATCCCAAGTTTTTGGAGGGCATGATTTTCCTTAATGTTCATGTCTTCAGAGCTCTCCTTAAAGAGTTTTACATTAGGGAAGGGTGTGAATACACCTACTTGAATAATGAATCTACTAGGGTAACTGTTATTTGCAAAGAGAATTGTGGTTTTAGGTTACATGCATTACCAATGCATGGTGAGAAATCATTCCAAATTAAGAAAATCAATGCTGACCATTGTTGTACCAGGAAATACATTAACAAATATGCAATAGCCAAGTGGATAGCTGACAAGTACATTGAGAACTTGACTGATGAACCAAATAAAAAGGTTAAGACACTAAAAAGTGATGTTAGGAGGGAGTGTATGTTGGATGTGTCTCGTAAGAAGGTTTATAGGGCAAAGAGAGTTGCTCTAGACAAAATCCAGGGGAATCATGAAGAATAATACTTGAGAATAAAAGATTATTGTCAGATTTTGATCAACAAAAACCTAGGGTCAACTGCACTTCTTAAGGTGGAAAGGATGGGCTATACTGTGTTTTTCCAAAGGATGTTCATATGCTTTGATGCTAAGGCTAAGGGATTCCTTGCTGGATGTAGACCTTTCATTGGTTTAGATGCATGCTTCCTTAAAGGCCCTTTTGATGGACAACTAATGCATGCAGTGGGGAGGGATGCCAACAACCAAATGTACCCACTGTGTATGGCCATTGTTGAAGCAGAACTAAAGGATAGTTGGGGTTGGTTTTTAGAGAATTTGATACAAATCATAGGAAGATCTGAGGAGAGGGGATGGTGTTTCATGTTTGACAAGCAGAAGGTAACCTTATTCATTGTTCTTTGATATTAATTGCATAAATTGATGTTAATTTTACGGGAATATATTGTTCTGTCCTTATTTTATGTGCTAATTGAAAAGATTGATTGCACAGTTTGATTGAAGCATTCAAAAGATTGATGTTTAACGTGGAGCATAGATTTTGTCTAAGGCATATGTATGCCAATTTCAACAAGACCTACAAAGAAAAAGAGTACATAGATTTGTTTTGGGGAGCAGCTTCTGCTTACACAGTTTCAGATTTTAATGAGAAAATGGCAGATATATATAGTGTTGATAAAAAGGCACATGAGTGGCTGCTTGAGGAGGAAAAAGAGGTTTGGGCTAGAGCCTACTACCACTATAGGTCCAAGGTTAACAGAATGGATAACAACATGAATGATGGTTCAATACTTGGATAAAAAAAGCAAGGGAGATGCCCGGCCATACTCACACTAGTAGAGTCAATTAGGAGACAACTGATGGTAAGGTACATGGAAAGACTTGAATATAGTAAGAAGTTCAAGGGAAGGTTGTGCCCAAATATAAGGAAGAGTGTTGAGAGGAAAAAGGTGAATGCAAGAACACTAAATGTGATTTACTCAGGAGGGGCATTATTTGAGGTGACTAGTGTGGACAAAACCTTTGTGATTGATATAGGGAGCACACCTGCACTTGTAGAAGGTGAGATCTAACTAAAATTCCTTGCAGTCATGGATGTGCAGCCATCATTGCTCACAAGGCACAGCCTGAAGATTATGTCAATGAGGCTTACACAACTGATACATTTGTTAGGACTTACAGAAATAGGATCAAACCAATACCAGATAAAAGCTTGTGGCCACAAACTGAATGTGATCCAATAATGCCTCCACTTTTAAGAGTGCCAATTGGGAGGCCAAAGAAGGCTAGGCGAAAAGGAGAGGATGAGCCCAATAATCCTTTCAAGACCAGGAAGCATAGTACTACTATGTGGGCAATTTGGACACAAACACCACAAGTTGGGTTAAACATAAAGGCAAGTACTATGGAAAACAGAATGCTAGGTTTGAAGGTGGTGTGCCACCAGCTGGTAAGCCAAAAGAAAGTGAAAGTGGGTCTGTTGGCAGAGGAAGGGGGATTGTTGGTAAAGGAAGGAGAATGGGAAGGGGAAGGGGAAGAGGAACTGAGACTGTGGCAGTTGACAAGGGCAATGGCAGAGGAACTGTGCCAAGTGGTTCTATGGCAATAGGTGGTTCTGTGGCAAGTGGTAAAAGGAAAGGAGTTGACCAACCACAACAGAACCAGGTGTGTATGATTGTTATGCTTCCAATTACTTTACTTAATTTTGTACAAGAGTCACCTTCAAATTACTATACTAATGCCTATGACTTATGTGGTACTTGTGTGTGTATTTTGTTAGGGTTCCAAGAGATTGAAAAAAGTTGGTAAAGGTTGGTTTTCCGGTCAACAATCAAGTACTTCACTATCAAAGTTTGAACCAGGACCTCGCCTCATTAGGAATGGAAAAGTTGTGACTACTATTTCCTCTCAAGCCTCAAAATGACATGTAAGTGACTGAAGTAGATAGATTGTTTTTTTGTAATGCCTTTTGAATGACCAATGTCTTTTTGTAATGCCTTTTGAATGGCTAAAGGCTTTTTGTAATGCCTCAAAATCAAGTACTTTATTTTGGCAATGCCTTTGTGTAAAGCATAATACTTTATTCTGGTAATGCCTTTGTGGAAGGCTTTTTGTATTGCCTTTGTGCAAACATTATGACTTGTGTTTTTGTAATACCTTTGTGTAAGGCTTATTTTGGTATGGCTAGTGACTGTTTTGTAAGCCATTGATGGTAATGAAATGTTTATTCTGGTAATGCCTTTGTGGAAGGCTTATTTTTTTGCTGCCTTTGTGCAACATTATAGGAACACATGCTCATTGAAACACAAACTACATATTTCATTGCATTGCATTGCATTAGTGTACAAAAGTACAATGCATTACCAAAAGTTCATGGCAGGTACAACATCCTCCTAGAGGTGGATTTCCAATTAGCCAACCAAACTACCAAGAGTAAGCCTATGACTACCATACAAAATACATTGCATTTCCACATCATTTCATTTTTCTTCTTTAATTCATGGTTCATTCTCCACAGCTTGTCTATCTTCTTCATCATCTTTTCTTTGTCCATTTTTGCAAATTCATTCAACCTCTTCAGATCCTCTTCCTTCTCCTGCAGGTCTTTGACATTGTTCTGCAATTTTCTACCATACTCTAGTCCTCTAGGATAAGTAGGAGGATCAACCCATATGCAAAAAATTGCATGCATTCTTCTCCTACAACCCATTATAAAACTAGAAATTAGGGCAAAGATTTTAGAAAAAATGAAATTAGGGTAACGAATTCAGATTTTTTTTTTATTGTATACATTAACCCATCTCATAGTTCACACAGCCCAAGAATCTCCTTCCGGGGTTGGCATATGTTTTTGAAGTCCTCAAGGGGGCTTTTTCTCCACAACCGCAGTAAGCATCACCCCAGTTCTGGGTTTGGCTGTTGCTGTTGCTGTGGGTGTTGGTATTGTTGCTACGGCAATGGCGACAATTGTTGCTGCTGTTGACAGATGCCATGGTTGGAGAGAGAGAGAGAGAGAGAGAGAGAGAGAGAGAGAGTCACCTAGAGAGAGAAAGGAGAAAGAATCACTGGGTTTCTTTGGGAAACAGATGGATATAGTACTGAAGAAGGGCATTTATGTCCAAAAAGGCTCATGTGACTGCCATGTGGTCATCCAGCTAACGATTCTGAGACGGAAGGGTGTCACATGAGTAACGGGAGTAGTTGAGGGGGTCTCCATGAGTGCTTTTAAATGTGAGGGGGTGTTTACGAGAATGAATGATAGTTGAAGGGGTGTTTATGTACTTTCACCAAAATTTAGTTATAGGAGAGAAAATCACAAAGTTCGAAGTTCAAACTATGCACAAGATTTAGAGGGTATTTCAGTCATTTGTTATGATATTTAAAACATTTGTGTGATATCTAACATGAGGGGAATCTCATTATTGATTGATTAAATTTTTTTCACCGGCGGTGAAAATGGTGAGTTTTCCACCACTGCCGTTGTGAGCCCCACCTCACATTTATTGTTATAATCCGCACCGTTTATCTTGCATAGTCCACAGAGACATAAACTCATGGTCCATAGAGACACAAACTCATGCAAAAAAACCAGCTTGACCGGACACCGATAGATCTAGCAAAAGTTGAATATTAATTTTTAAATTAGACAGTATAATACTGTCAAGTTAAACTGTCAATGACTATTCATTTTACAAACCAAAATTCAAAATTTGATATATATGTCCAATAAAGCTAATTTGCTGAAAAAATATATTGCGCTTTGGGCCCTATAAGATGAACGCGCGTTTTGGATCATTAATAAACGGACGATGGAGCCCACAACGGCGGTGGTGGAAAACCACCATTTCCACCGCCGGTCGAAGTGATTTAAATCTCATCTCATTAATAGTTTAAAAAACAAAGGAGGACAGTGTCATTTCAAAAACCTTAGGCAGATCAATGAAATTTACCCTCCTTTCTTTTCCTTCAACTTTTTCTAAGGCTGTGTTCCACAATCCAATAAGAACTTATTTTTTGTTGGATAAGAAGGCTTGTTCCCCAAAAAAATAAGAAGGAGGTGCTTATTTTTCAGAATTATATAGGAACCAATGGGCGCCGGAGAGGAAAATCATATCAGCGGCCGCGCCGGGCCATCTCTGGCCACCGGACGGCCGATCCGAGCCGTTCAAAAATTCTATAAAAAAAAACCGAGAGGCCATTGCGGGAATCAACGGCATCCGAGGTGTGTAGGGTGCTTGATCCGAGCACCCCTTTTTCGTGTATATATGATCATCACATATACACGGAAAATGGGTGCTCGGATCAAGCACCCTACACGCCTCGGATGCCGTTGATTCCCGCGAAGGCCCCCTCGGTTTTTTTTTTTAGAATTTTTGGACGGCTCGGATCGGCCGTCCGGTGGCTGGAGACGGCCCGGCGCAGCCGCGGGTACGATTTCCCTCCGCCGGCGCCCATTATCATAGCAACAGTCTTATTTTTTGTATAAGGCAACTTCAAACTCAAAAATCATGTGTTTACGCAAATAATTTTCCTATCACTATGGATCTTGTTTGATAGATCTTATTGAGATCTTTAATACGGTGCAAAAAAAATTGATTTTTTTTTTTTCATTTACATGATTTTTGAGTTTGAAAATGTGAAATGAACTTTTTATTTGGATTTTGTGGAATGACCCTTCTTATTTTTAAATGAGAAGTGGCAAAATAAGTACTTATTTTTTAAGAAGGTTTCCGGAACGGGGCCTAAGTCGCAAAAAGAGTCTTAGAACATGGTACAAAAGGACTGATAAAAATAAAAAAAAACATGGTACAAAAGGAAAATGAGACACAAATAAGATACTAACTGCAAGCAAAAGCGAAAGTCGATTACATCTCACGTTATAAAAAATCACTAATCTACTTCAAAGTACGCCTCCCAAAGAAAAAATCACAGACAAAAAAAAAAAAAAAATGATCATACAAAAAACAAAGGAATTATTACACAGAAAAAGTGAGCGAAGGAAACTCGACGGAAGACAGAGAAATACATCTCATTATTGAATATACATATATATATGGAACCCCTGCTAGGCTGTTAAGTTAAGAAGAAGAAAAGATAGGAGCAGGGGTGGCTGTGGTACTGGTGGGCTTGTGGTGGCACTTGTCTTTGATCCAGTGGATGGCAGTGGAAGTGCCTTCCTTGACCTTCTTAACCCCAGTCGAGGCCACAGCTTTGGTCCTGGCTAGTCCTTCACCCACCTTGTTGTTCCCGTGCTTGGCCCTGGCCGCAGACGCATCGCTACTACCGCCGTTGTAATTGTAACCGGTCTCGGCTGGGAATTCGTATGAGCTGCTGGTTGCTTCCATTTCCTTATGTTACACCAGGTTAGAGAGAGAGAGAGAGAGAGAGAGAGAGAGAGAGAGGTGGGAAGAGGATTGAAGGATTTTTTTTTTGAAGGTGAGAGATAGATATGGGATTGGGCCATGGTGGGATGTATTTATATACAGGCTGAAGCCAGCCAGGGACAAGAGAACAGTTTTTCAACTCGTAGGTTTGGTAAGTGGTCACACCTAGGGATAGACGGGACTTTAAGGGTTTACTCATTCTTAGAGTTTTAAGAACTTCTTAGATGCATGTTGTTAATAATTTATTTGGAGTCAATCTATACAAAATTTTTCTCTAATTTTAAATGGGAGCAACGCAAGTAAGCGGTGAAATTAATCCCTCAAGATTAATTAAGGTGCATGTAAGTAGACGCGGCCGGCGGCGAGTGGTCACACTTCGCTTTACTCGTTCTCAGAGTTTCAAGTTCAAAGCTTTTTAATTAGATGCTTTCAATTTATTCGGAGTCCGTCCATACAGAATTTTTTTCTAACTTTAATTGGGAGCACTGCAAGTAAACAGTGAAATTGATCTCCAAGATTAATCAAAATGCACATTAGCTAGCTAGCCCGGATTTATAGTTTTTCTTTATTTGGCCGGTTTGGAATGAGAATATGCAGAAAAGTCAATAAAAATACTTCAAAAACTTCAACGCGTGGAGTTTTAATCTGGATGGAGAAGAAAGTTTGTTTGGGTGCTCTGTATTCCATTGCGGACTTTTTGGCTATCCAGAAGCACGACGAATATATACGCGTTTACTTCGCAAAAGGCAGAAGAAGGTCGCGGGCCCACGGTGGGGTTCCGCAGTTGCTTCTCGAACCTTCATGAATCATCCTCCCTCTTGGTTTAGTTAATGGGAGAGGATCCGGTCCAGTCTTGTATTCAAACCTGCCCAGTCGACTATTTGTGGGTTCTTTCCGGACTTACAATAATAATTGAAACCATTTAATTTTAGAGCTCGTAAAAAATATTGACTATGTCAAAAATCACGTTGATCGAACATTGTTTGATATGATATAGAAATGTATTCATCTTCAGGTATTTGTGTCAAATAGGTTGCAATTCAGTGTTGCACACTTTTTTACTTACAAACTTAATGCATTTCGAAATCATATCAAACGATATTCGATCAACGTGATTTGGCGTGGTCAATGTTCCGATTATTGTTGTAAGCTCGGGAATGGCCGACAAATGGTCCAAACTGAACCTGACTGGTTGAAAGAAACTTGACGGGACATGACCCCTTAGTTAATTGGTTAGTTACAAGCACTCTACGTTGTGCGAAAGTGTTAACAAACACAAAAAACAGACGTGATTATTACTATATAATTGAACAAACAAATCATAGGAGAGAGAGAGAGAGAGAACAAGCAGTCACAAAGAATAAAGAGATATATGTGGTTCTATAACAAATACCTACTCTACAGGCAGCCAATGATCGATGGTTTTACTATATGACAGAAAACATATGCCCAAAGGGCTACAGATGAGATCTCTTAGAGTTCCTCTCTTGTCTCAGAAAAAACTGCATTCATAAAGTTGTTGTGAATGCAATACCATCAGCTAAAAACCCTAAAAATAGCTTAACTACTGATTTGTTCTATGCCCAACAGCCCGGACGGGATTGAGAGTCACCCGAGCAGAAAATTTCGAGAGCGAGGACTGACTTCAGGCAATTTCAGACAGTTCAGAAAAACTTCAAACAATTCTAGACAGCTTCAGCTTCAGATAGCTCCCAAATTGAGCCAAAACACTTCACTCTACTCGTCCTATGTGCAGGAGCATGGTTATTTAGGAGTAATTTATTTTGTACTCCTATGTGTGTTGTTTAATGATTGTTACCTCGTTTACGAATTAACGTTTATTATTAAATGATGATGAGATAGTAAATTTTTATGAATGGAGAAAGTTTAACGTGAGGTAAAGTTTGAAAGATTCTTTTTATTAAGAGAGAACCAACGGGGGGAAAAAATGAATATAAGTGTCTGACATAAATTTCGTGTGATTTCTACTTTGTTTTGAAGAAAATGAGAGTTTTTTTATTTGGTAAATGAAGAGTGGTCCCCGAGCCAGCTTGTGCGTACCACACGACTAATCTCTCCAGCCCCCCACCAGACTTTGCTAATTCCCTTTGGTTTTTTTACGCATGGAGTGGCCCTAAGGATTTTTCGCAGTGCAAAGGAGTCGAACCTAGAATCTCAGGGTGGCAAGTCCCTCCCTCCGTCTTGTCTGATCAACCAACTGCACTATCCCTTGGAGTTAAAAGAAGAAAATGAGAGTTTATTGTATGTCATGAACGTTTTGCCATAAAAGTATTGACGGATACGTAGATTCTATCGCTCTGCATTTGGCTCTAGGTTTTCTTAACCAATTTACTTGTAGTATGGGTATTTTTCAAAACATTGTTATCTTAAAGTGTCCCTTGAGTCCTGGACAAGAGTAACCAAGAATATCAATAACCCTAAAATTCAAATAATTCACAAGGACAGCTATGTTTTTTTGTTCCCCCCAAAAAGTAGCCCTCCTATAAAATATGTTCACCGGATAAACGAGAAGTTTTTTCACAAAATGTAAGTTTGTGAAAATTTTCACGAATAGTAAGCCACAAAAAGTTCTCTGTGTTTCGAAAAAGAAAATGTAAAACGAAAACAATTTCAAATAGACAGATAGAGGAGTCATATGCGTAGAATGGAGTGACTCATAGTTGAAATATTTTGTAATCGATCACTACAACAAAAAACTACTGTACAAATATTTTGTAATCGATCACTACAACAACAAAACCAAACGAGACAAACAAAGAGAGATCAATGATAGAACGGAAGGTATGTTTTACTGTGATTCTTACTCTGAAAAAAATGACATTTTTTTCTCAAAAAATCAAAATAAAAAACACTCCTAATGCAGAAAATCAACTTCATGTACTGATCATCAATAGGTGTCCGGATACAGCAAGTATTTACTGTACAGCCACTTGGACGTGTTGAGAGCATCTCCAATGGATTCGACTGGATATAGATTCCGGCTGCTTTGCCAATCATTAGTGAGCTTGACCCATTCCCTCCTCCAATCCTTAAGACGAAAACCATCGCCCTTTTCCAAACTCTCCATCAGATATTTGAAATAAATAGCAGCTCGGGGGCCATAGTAGTCTTTTAGAAGCCCACTCCAATACTTGTTACCTAGATCAAAAAGAGAAAATGGGATAATCACTAGAATATATGCTGCAATAAGCATGCAGGTGCATCATATCATCTATACCGTTCTCACAATCGAAACTCTGACAAATGAGGATATAAAGTGCTTTGCTACGTGTTCAAAAAAAAAAGAAGTGCTTTGCTACATTTCCTATTGATTGACGGGTCATGGAATTTTGTTTAATTTGACACCAAAAGCAATCTGATACGAAATACTACAGGTTGAGCTGTGGTATAATCCTGGTAAAAATAACGAGTCTCTGTTTTATAGGTCTGGCTATTAGTGATAGGATATGAAGTCCCCAGGGATATGTAGTCACATTAAATCCAAGAAAACAGGATCAACAACATTATCACTCCTCCGGTACTATGATGTCTAACTGTGGTGCCCAATGCATTTACTATCCAATCTGGACCTCAATGAAACATTGCTAAGAGAATTAAGGCTTACCATAGTCACGGAGCAGACTTGCTTCCTCCTCCGTGTTGTCAAACCACATAGTTATCTGAGTTCTTGCATTCCATTCATACTGAAAAATTGGATCACCGTTAGTTCAAGTATTCAGCAGGTCAATCAAATTCAACAAGTTACCAAGGGAAAGAGTTTCTCACTTGTTTTTTCTGCTCTTCATTTTGAGCAAGTTGCTTTGCGCTCTCTAACCAAGGTCCTAAAAGAAAACCTTCATGACAAGCTAAAAGTGTGTTCATATCTTCAACGAGCTCTATAAACTTTTGGCTCTGGTGAGCAACTCCACGTACATCACCTAATCGATAAGCTTCTATGATCATCAAGAATAATTCGTTCGCATATTTGGCCAAAGCTTGTCTTGTTAGGTCAACAAGGTCATACCTGAGATTGCACAATATACAAGGTTGACATGAATTTACGACGACAAAATGCTTATGGAGACCAATGAAGAAATGGACAGAATAGAAGTGACTGGTAGAATTTCAAGAATCACGAAAGTCAATGAAACAAAGGATCCACTTACAGAATGTTTAGGCAATGTGAGCCTGTGGAAACTAACCTGTAAGTGTCACTTCCTGATACTTCATCTCCACTTTTTATGAAGCGTTCTAATGCACGCACCACTTCCGAAGTTGAATACCACAAATGAGGTTGATCATAGGAACCATCCATTGTTTCTTCTAGGAAAGCCCTCCCGGATATTGGTTTTATGTTGCCATCATATCTTTGCCGTATGAAAACTTTTGGTAAAGAAATGAGGGTTGGATCAATGTCTGGGAATGCTACAATTACATCCCTGTTCTTATCCTGTTCCAAAATTGATATATATCAACTCAAGCTGATGTGCTTGGGGATCAGTCAACTGAATGGATTTACACTATTTGGAATCGGCATAGAGGCACACAATCAAGATGAAAACCCAACTAGCTATAGTTCCTGTATTGGTCTCATCGAAGGATTGGTGGATGCTGCTGCAACTTGCTTCCAGCAAGACAACTCGGTAAGAAATAATTTTGCATGAGGTAAGAAACACAACCAACTTGATAACACTGGTCAATATCGATTCCCCGGTCCTATTATTGATTTTGTCTTTTCCATTAATAACTTGGTTCTGTTGTCATTAATAGTTGCCTAGACGTTAATGATGTGGAATATCTGCATATTCAAATCACGATAAATAAGAAATGCTGGATTTCTGTTCATTATGCAGAGTAGTGATAATACACGTCGCATGCATCAACATACCATAAACTTGACACAATCTGCTGAAGTTTAAAAGCAACATGTGTCAAGAGAAATCGGTACTGGAATTATAGAGTTGCATCAGTAGAAAATAAACTACTCCATTCAAGCTCGCTTGCCCAATGTGTCAAATACAACGTTATCAATCATTTTTAGGAGTATTAAGAAGAAAGCCTTGCTTACTTTTCGTAGAGATAAAGAATTTACCAATTATGATTACTTAGATAAGCACCATCTGTACAATTGTAAACTGTGTGATATAGTATACTCCAGGCATCTTGCATTGATGAAACATATCTCCCATACCGTCTGCTTGAATAGGTATCAATCCACATCTGTAAGAACAAAATGGTGCACCTGAGTAGATATCCGGACACATTGATTAAGGGGGATTCAAGGACAGGAAAATAACGGGTTCTAGGTTTAGAGGGTTGACTGATTATGTTTCTACAGTATCAGTGACAAGGGGCTAATTACCAGTGAAGTTCATTTGATAACGGTTGTAACATATTCCAGCCCAAAAGGAGGTTTTCCCTTGATTAACCCTCGGAAGTATCACTTACCTTCTGAATTACCAAAATCTTTCAATGCAGAGTAAGTAGGCACAACATATCCAATACTTTGGGGCATAAAGAAACATAGCATTACCTTCACATCAACTGCGTCATGTTGAAAAGCCATTTCAGCCATCAGATCATAAGCAACGGGATTCTGTTCAATACCCTCCATCGACATTCCAACACCAACCTTCGACAAGTGAAAATGTAGGGTGAGGTACATAAATCGAGTGAAAGTATAAAGTAGTAGAGGAAAAAGGGCAGCATTGAACAATTTATTCTGTTTCGAAGGTAAGGAGACATAAGATAGTTGAGTGCAAGATTGGAAACTTAGCTCCACCAAAATGTTCTTCGAGTGAGGAAAGGGTGACCAAGGAGATCTATACTCACAAATAATTGCTGATTTACCTGGTCCAATCTATTTAGTTTTTCTGTCTAACTTAAAACTCTAAAGACCAACAGAAAAAGAAAAGGAAAAAAACGAAGAAAATTGCTTATCTGTTTACATGCAAATAAATCTGAATATTTCCATTTCAGCATGATAACAGTGTCAACATAGACAATGATAGGGACATAGCATCAAATGAGCATTTATAAAAATCGCAAAGAAGACAGAATACTACGTTGGAATGTAGGATTGACAAGCGATAGCCATTTGCTTTCATAAACCATTGATAGCATCCAAGAAACTAGACCTGTACTCAAGGTTGTGGTGACAATTAACCTGTCATGTCGACTTCGTGCACATAGATTACACTTTTAACCTTTGTCAGATTCATCACGAGCAAGAGACTATTAGGACTTGATAAGTTCCTCGATCTTTCAAGGTATAGGGGGGCTGCTATTTCAGTGGCAAAACTTCCTGACAGCAGCCTCTTTGTGCATATATTGCCAAAAGTTAGGTCTGTCTCCAATCCTCCCTTGCCCATACCCACATCGAGTGGGGATTTTATTGATACTGTCATGTTTGTCGTAAGTTGCTAAGCATATGAACAAGGATCAAGGTACCCTGCTCGCTTGATGTTTAGCTTAAAAGTTAAAACTAAACCACAGAAGCATGTCCAGTGACTAAAAGGGTTTTGCCTTTAGAATCAAGTGCCACTATAATGCTGTTTGACAGAGATTTCACTTCTATATTTGGCTCTGCCACATGATATTAGCAATGCATAGTAAAGAAAATCTGGAGCTACAGGCAACAGAGTAGAGACTTGCCATTGTTGAGTTTTTACTCATTCAAGCTTCAACAGGTCCAGATCCTACAGCATCTAAAACCCCGTACATCTCAGAGTTCCCCGCAAAATTGTGCAGCATACACCTGTAAGCAGTAGTCCACGAATATAAGAAATGCAATATGGAGGAAGAACATGAAAGAGGGAAAACACGAGTTCTTGGTCGCTAGTGAACCAAGCTTATTTAATAGTGGCTATTTGTTGATACACCTTCGGCAGCAGGCCCCACTTATCATTTGAACTCTGGCAGGTTTGCAGTGTTCAAGAATTATGGCAGCTGGGTTCGGATTTGAAAATCCTGGTGTACCCAACTGGTCACAAACAATTGCAAGTGCTAAGAAATAAAGCATCCTAAATTAAGAACTGTAAAGAGCGATAACATTGTTGATGGTTTTCTGGAAATATAGGCGAAAAGGTATCTGATAGGTGCGTAAATGTGCCTATTTACGCCCCTTAATTTGCTCTTGTTATGTCCGTTTATTATATTATTTAGAGTTTGATATTCGTTTTCCTTGTTTCAGTTTCCACAAAGCCGTTGGATAACAATCGGAGCTAAATTGAGAATTTTACCGGCGCCAATCGAATTAATTAAGAAAAGAGACCAAGTTTATATTCGATATTTGAAGAAGTGAAGCACTGTATAAAATTCCTAAGCTACTATGGAATTGGACCCACTTGATTACAAATCAGTAGAGAAGAACGGGGCTAGCTACCTATGGTGGGGAACCGACTACGGGGCTACAATATAAAAGGAGGATATATAGGGTTTAAGGGATATCTTATTTTTCCTAAGGCAAAACCGAGAACGGTGGCTGCCATCTGGATCCTATTTCCCACGGCAGAAAGAGAAAGGGGGCTGCCATTGGGATTGCTTTTCCACGCAAAAACGGAAAACGCATAACTGTGACGAGCGAGACCACGGTGGCAGCAGAAGAAGCAACACGACAGAAGAAGGATTCAAGCTTTGCGGTTTAATCTTTTACTGTTATTTCAATGGAGTTTATTTGTTTCATGATTATTTATTCTAACTCTATGCTCGGCTAAATCCCTTGATTAGGGTAACGAGGAGGTCTCTCCAAATAGCATAATTGTTTGATTTCTAGGGTTTTATATTCAACTTGATTGTGTGACTTGATCGATTCATAACTTTTTATGAAGTTTTATATTTTTTCAATATTCGAATATGTTTGTATCCATGGTTTCAAGCACCGTCATACAATAGTTTCTAATATTTCAGGATAGGCTTTGAGATAGACTATACGACGTGAGACGGATCGTGCCATTGGTTAAATCCAGTGAGACGATCCGTGCCATGTTGAGATAGCCTATATGGCGTACGAATCTTGATTATCTTTTTGGGAATTATAGATAGGAATTGCTATCCTACGGTGGTCTGATTGAATGTTGAATGTAAACCCTAGGCTTCGAAATAATTGCGTTACAAAGGGAGACTGAATTGGAAACCCTAGTCCTTTCTCTTGTTTGTTTCAAAATCTTTTAATCTGCTTTCTAGTTTAGTTTTAGTTTAATCAAATCAATCCAAATCCAAATCCAACTTCTCTTTACTTTTCGAATTAAATTAGAAATTAATTGAAACTACTGCAACTTAGCTTTTTACTCTCCATGGACGATCTCGGACTTAACTGCTATTCTTCGGGATAATTGTTAATTCCCTGTTTTATAAATTATATTTTTGGTGCGAAAACGACAGACCAGTATCCTTCTGGGAATGTTTGAACTTTGAAGTAAAGAAGCCTTGAAAATTAAAGTAGGTTATATACCGAGTATGGGAACTAACACTAGTCCAGACATGCCAAGAACTGTTAATTGTTGACTGAATAGGTCTTTGATCTTTTACATATAATTGAAAACTAGGAAAACGGATAATCACTTGCCAGATGTAAGGAATTCCATGGAACTGATCTGAAGTAGGCCATAAAGGTTTCACTTCTGCAAAGAGATCAAGGACAACTAATCTTCCCAAGGGAACAGTGCCTGAAATTCAAGTTTTTCATTCAAATCAGAAGAATAAGATAATGCACAACAAAGAGACTGGAATGCAGCCACATGAAAGAATCAAAAATTAGATTACATACACAATTACTATAAAAATTCTAAACAGTTGACCCTTGGATCTTTCAACTTATGCCTGTAACTAAAAGGACCACCCCGTGCCAATCAGCCATGCAAGTGACACTTGTATTCGGCATTTCAAAATTTCTTTCCCTTGATTAGTTTGTTGCTGATCAAAAGTTTACATGAGGAAAGGTGTACACATTTCAATGAAAGCATCAGATGCTTGAATATCAAGCAAATTTCACCTTTGTCCTCATTGACTTTGGTTTCCTTGGTTTCCGTCTCAGACTTGAACTTGAAATGCCATACTCAAATGAATGGGTGAATCCAGAAATGGAAATGCATGTTGAGTGTACTTGTATAGGTTATGTAAGCAACAGAATAAGACAATGAGGGGAGGAAATAACCTTCATTTGTGGAGGCTTCCAGAATGGATCATATGAGAAAAGCCATCCCTACATAACACAAATAAATTGTTTAGGATGTCAAATCATTAGGGAAAATTAAAAGCAATGGAAAAACCAAGGCTAGAAGACGAAAAAGAAAAAAGAGAAGAAGGCTATACTCAAGCAGTGGCAAAACCGACCGAAGTTCCTTTTTTCTGGCCAAGTAACTAAACTTGCAATTTATTACATCTATTATGAAGATTATTACCAGTATTACTAACAAATGGCAGTAAATTGGCTAAAATCATTGTGCATTTCTTCTACTTACCTGCATTAGCCAAACAGCGTTTTCATCGCCGCTTTGCATTCCCCTGTAAATTGCAGCACCCAAGGAAGAAATGTAATCTGGGTCATCAACTGGTGGAGTGTTCTCGTCAAAAGTATCACTGCAAAAGATTCACCTAACATTTAGCATAATTCAATAGGTTTAGTAGCACTGTTTTGACAGGCAGATTTACTATTACTTAGAACTCAGAATGAATAACAGGAATATTGTAGGCGGTGTTCTGACAAATACATCATAGAAGGATTTCCATGCCAGCAAGTGAGTGTTCGTTTCACAGAATGAGAGTTGCAGCCACAGAGAAGTTGGGTATGCAACCGCACAGAGGCTCAAATGGCAAAATTTTAGCGGGAGAAAACTATCCTAAACACGACCTCTCAAGAATGTTGAAGAAATGAATCCTGAGATTTCACACAGTAACCTGGTTTGTTTCCCCCATGAAAATATGATATTTTCAACACTAGTCTCCTCTTACTTCCAACCCTTTTATTTTCCCTATTATATATATATATATATACACACACACACACTCTAGCGGATGCCCGTGCCTGCTTCGAATCGATGGTCGAAAAATTATTCATTTTCATCCCTCTAACCTCTTTAACACAAAGGCAGAAAAAACTCAACACAGCATCCTTCTTCTCTCATTAATAACGGTGTTCGTCCATGTCTAAATGAAGAATATAATTTGAAGTTTTTATTTTTAATTTTGTTGTTTGTTTGAATATTATAGAAAAGGGAATATGAGAGGGTTGGTGATAGTCATATTGAGCAGAAATTAAGGGGGGCAAAAATCATTCGCAAATGGAGTTCTTGACAACTACCAACACATTGCTCGATTCAAAACATTTTCTAATTAGGAGCATAATTTAAGATAAGTGGACAACATTTTTAGTCTTTTAGAATCTTCTTCGATCCTATACTTGCAAATGCCGATTTGTATGGAGAGTCATTTTAACATTACATTTTCAAAATTGCACACATTAATTTTCTCTTTTATTTGGATAATCAATTAGAATATCTTTTTCCATTTTGTAACAATTCAAAAAGGAAGGGGATATGTTTAGTCTTGTCCTTTCAGGAAAACGTGTAAAATTTAAAAGGAATGTAGAATGAAGGGTAGATATCCCCTTCCTTTAGTTTAGGGATGGCAATGGGGCAGATCGGGGTGGATTTAGCGTCCCCCAAACCCGCCCCGTTCTATATCAGATTGGAGTCAGAGCGGGGGAAATAGGCGAGGTGTCGGGGTCAGGGGAAAATCGGGTCCTCATTCACCGTAATAATTTGACTAGTTTTGTTCTTTTCAGAGTGTTTTGAAAAAAAACAAGATATTGATGATTGATGAGAGTTGAAAAAAAATAGAAATAAAAAAACAAAGACATAAATTAGTGTTTTATTAATTGGTATATTGCTCTTATTATATCAAAACAATGAAATTTATTTAGACATGTACATAAAAAAATATAAATATCTATAATCAAGTTCGGATTGGGTTAAAACAGAGCGGGGAAGCAAATACCATACCCGCCCCATTTGCCTATCGGATCGGGGAATAGCCACTCGGATCGGGGCGGGAAGGTCGGAGGCGGGGACGGATCGAAGGTAATTGCCATCCGTACTTTAGTTATGTATTGGATTAAAAAACCGTTGGTTATGTAGGGAGGGGGATAAATTTGGACCGTTGGTTATGTATTGGATTCAAAAACCGTTGCTCCTTATTAGGTGTCCCAGCTAGAAATTACCCGTGCCTGAAGTCACGGTGCAACACGTTTTTTAACACAACTAAAAAGAATTATTGTGTATAGTGTGTATTAAAATTCTGAAAATGGTCCAACTTCGAAAGTTTGAAATCCGAGGAGTGCAATTGTGTCTAGGCCTGAAGGCACTAATTCAAAGTATTGACATAAAATAATGAAAAACTTTCATCCACCTCCAACACTAAAACTGCTTAATCTCAATAATGGATACTAATTACCCAAGGAATCAAAGCAAATGCGAAATTGTTAAAAAAAATTATATGGAAGAGCGGTTTATATATATATATGGATGAGCGGTTTAAACCATCAGTTGCTTCAATTGACATTAGCAATCCAACGAATTTAGCAATTGTTGTTAATGTTGCTAATGTTCACTCAGTTGGAAGAGCGGCTTCAATATTACGTCAATTGAAGCAATATTATACCATATTCACTCAAGATTGGTACATATGCTAATGTCAATTGAAGCAACATTACAACATGAATTTTGGTTTTTAGCCAAAAAAATATGTACCAATCCAAAGGATGGAAAATATAAACCGCTATTCCATATTATATCTACCTAATAATTCAGAAGGGTGTGGGGGACCACACAAGACAAGTTGATCCAAGGGTTGAGAGGCATTCTTCTAACTCTATTGAAGTGCCCATCGTTTTTGCCTAAATTACACAACTGTCATGTCTTTCCCTTTCACGTGCTCTGGGAAGTCTTTCTTCTCATCTAAACCCTAACCCCCAACTTCTCACCTCCATCCTCCTATTCATGGGCGTGGAAGAAGGAGACCAAATTACCACTTTTTATACATCGGCATTCTCCCCAATTAATTAAAATTGCCATATGTTTTCTTTTCAATTGCGGGCATAGAGACAGAGGTCTCAAAATCGATCGTTGTCGGTGGTTTAATTGTGGGCATAGAGACCGCTTTAGGGTTTTCAACTGGGAAAGGCTTGACCTTTGAGAGGCAGAGGAGGTCGCAGCCGCCATTGGAGCTGTACACTGCAACAGCTGTGGAGGACAGCTTGAACTTTAGAGGTATTTTTTGTTGCCCACCATGGCACCATGTGTTTGTTAAAATGCATGTTGCCCACCATGTGTTTTTTTTTTTTTTCCCTTTTTGAGGTAGCCCACTCCTTAACACGGAATAATCAGACGACATGTTGCCCACCATGTGTTTTTTTGCCATGCTACTTCGATTGTCATATGATAGGAAAGCTTAAAATAGCCATGCTACCCAAATGGAAGTTTAAATTTGGGTATTTTAAACTGATTTGGGTAAAAGGCAGTGAAGTAGTTATCTGATTTGGGTATTTTTAACTTCCATTTCGGTATTTTAAACTTCCTCTATATGTCAATTTTTTGGGTTGGCTATGTAGATGTAGTTGTCTAATTTAGGAATAGGTTTGCGTGTCAGTTGTGAGTTCGAATTTTATGAGACTTTGAAATTACAGCTCCTTGGTGTACACTTTTTTGCGATTGTCATAATCGGTTTTGTATGCAGGTTATAAAAATGCAATATTTAAGTTGTTGTCTGTGTGCATAAACAGGCTGTTTATCCAACTGCAGAATTCGAACGTTTCAATTTGCATATCAAACTTCACAGTTGGTGCGAGCAGACTCACGAATGTTGTACTAAAAGACCAAACAAGTAGTGCAAATTTATGTGTGATCACTGATCAAGAACACGCAGGTACTTCTTGCTGTCAAGATTTGTTGGTGGACATATTGCTTTAGTATATATTGATGTTGAGCTTTGCTGATTCAATTTTGGTGGAAGTTCATATGAATTACTTGACTGAAATGATCAGGCCACCTACGTTAATTGGATACCATGATGCACAGACACGGATACGAACACAGACACAGACATGGGAACACGAAAATTTTAATATAAAAAAATAGGGACACGGACATGGCGGGGGACATGCCACGTGTATATTTATTATGCAGAGCACTGGTTGGTGTGCTTATATATGCTTTTATGTTGTTAAATGCAGAGCTCTGGCTAGTGTGCTTATATCTGCTCTTATGTTGTTAAATGCAGAGCACTGGCTGGTGTGCTTAGATTTTTTCTAATTTCCTTGATGCAGAGCACTAACTGATGTGCTGCTTGGTTTTAACTTTTTACCTGCTATTTACTAGAATTCCATAAGCAAATTGATAGTTCTTTGTAGCTAGCTTAAATGTATAGTTGGGGTAGTGCCATAAGCATAGGTAATTCTCTTTCGTGCCATTAAGAAGAGGATCACATACTACACACTAATGTTTGAGCCACTAGCTAGCAAGTGCCGTAGACACAGGCAATTCCAACCGGGGTGAGTCGTGCGGTAGGCACGGGCAAGCACTAGTAGATATGTGTGTGTGTGTATATATATATATATATATGTGTGTGTGTGTGTGTGTGTATATATATATATATATACACACAAAACTTCTAATAAGGGCGCCCTTACCGTATTACGGTAAGGACGTCCCTTTCCCGACCAATTTGCGATGATCCGAGCCGCTCAATGTGTTTAGAACGTGATTTTAAGGGTACTCGATAGAAATTAGCAAAAAAAAAGACCGAAAAGGGCTTGATCCGAGCAGTTTTTGTTTGTATTTTATCTAACGGTTCAAATAAAAACTGTTCAAATCAAGCCCTTTCCGGTCATTTTTTTTGCTGATTTCTCGCGGATACCGTTAAAATCACGTTCTGAACACATTGAGCGGCTCAGATCATCAAAATTTGGTCGGGAAAGAGAAGAAAAGGGGAAGCTCTTACCGTAATACGGTAAGGGCGCCCTTATTAGAAGCTTACTGTATATATATATCGGGACGGTTCAGGGGACACCCAAAAAAATACCTAAAAAAACACCCAAAATCTCAATCTCATAGTTCCCGATCTAATTTTTATGATCTGAACCGTTCAATGTGTGTAGAATGTGATTTTAAAGGTGCCCGCGAGAAATTAGCAAAAAAAATGACCGGAAAAGGCTTGATTTGAGCAGTTTTTATTTGAACCGTTCAATAAAAAACTGTTCGGATCAAGCCCTTCCCGGTCATTTTTTTTGCTGATTTCTCGCGGATACCCTTAAAATTACGTCTGATCACACTGAGTGGCTCGGATCATTAAAATTTGATCGGGAACTATGAGGTGTTTCTTTGGGTGACCCCAAAACCGCCCCGTATATATATAAACCGCTCTTCCATATAATTTTTTTTGAACAATTTCGCATTTGCTTTGATTCCTTGGGTAATTAGTATCCATTATTGAGATTAAGCAGTTTTAGTGTTGGAAGTGGATGAAAGTTTTTCATTATTTTATGTCATTACTTTCGATCAGTGCCTTCAGGCCCAAACACAATTGCACTCCTCGGATTTCAAACTTTCGAAGTTGGACCATTTTCAGAATTTGAATACACACTACACACAATAATTCTTTTTAGTCGTGTTAGAAAACGTGTTGCGCCGTGCCTTCAGGCACGGGTAATTTCTAGCTGAACGGTTTTTGAATCCAATACATAATCAACGGTCCAAATTTATCCCCCTCCCTACATAACCAACAGTTTTTTAATCCAATACATAACCAAAGGAAGGGGATATCTACTCTTCATTCTACATTCCTTTTAAATTTTACACGTTTTCCTGATATGGGACAAGACTAAACATATCCCCTTCCTTTTCGAATTGTTACAAAATGGAAAAAGATATTCTAATTGATTATCCAAATAAAAGAGAAAATTAATGTGTGCAATTTTGAAAAGGTAATGTTAAAATGACTCTCTATACAAACCGGCATTTGCAAGTATAGGATCAAAGAGGATTCTAAAAGTCTAAAAATGTGGCCCACTTATCTTAAATTATGCTCCTAATTAGGAAATGTTTTGAATCGAGCAATGTGTTGGTAGTTGTCAAGAACTCCATTTGCGAGTGATTTTTGCCCCTTAATTTCTGCTCAATATGACAATATCACCAACCCTCTCATATTCTCTTTTCTATAATACTCAAAACAAACAACAAAATTAAAAATAAAAACTTCAAATTATATTCTTCATTTAGACATGGACATTTGAACACAGTCATTAATGAGAGAAGAAGGATGCTATGTCGAGTTTTTTCTGCCTTTGTGTTAAAGAGGTTAGAGGGATGAAAATGAATAATTTTTTGACCATCGATTTGAAGCCGTGCCTTCAGGCACGGGCATCCGCTAGTATATATGTATATTTATATATTTTGAAAAGCCTCTTCTATTCATTTGAATGTGCCATCTTTTGAGCTTTCTTAAAGCTCAGCATTTTCAACCCCTTCATTATCTTTGAACTTGGCTTTGGCTTCTATAGGATTCCTAACATTCTCCTCCCTGCTTTTTACAATCATTTTTTGTCTTCACTTAGATCAAAGCCTAAATGTAACTTAAGAACTTCCTTTTCTTTTTTCTGTAACTCTAGGGTAAATTGGCAGAGCTAATTTTTGGTCATCATTCTTTTGGCCTGATGTGAAGGCTAATGAGTTATCAAATATTGAATGCATATAATAGTTATTTTTTATAACCTTGGAAAAAATCCCAAGTGAGAGTAATTGGCAATGATAAATATTTTAAGCAGGCAGAGAGACTCATCCAAGAAGAATGCTAATGTGATGTGAAAATTGAAGTAAAGGATCAGCAATAAAATTAGCTCATGTAGAGGAAGGATATAAAAGAAAATTTGGCAATGACATGCCAATCATTCACTTCCGATGATTCAACAGGGACCATAGTTCTACTCGTAGAACTTAATTGAAGGGATGAATCCAAACTTTTCCCAAGGTCACCAGGTAGACCATAGGTGATAGGCCATCATATTTTGTTCTCATCTCCTCATCATCTGTCATTAATATTTTTCCCTTCTTTTCCTTGCAGGTCTCACATACTTTAATTCCACTCCAAGAACAAGATCAAATTTCCAAAGAAAGACAGTGATGCTGTAGGACATATGTTCAAATAAGGATGCTCTAAGACATACTTAAGCATCTACTGAGATGAAACGAATGCTAAGGAGGAAAAAACGGACTTGCAGGAAGAAAACCAGGCATTGCTTAACCAACAAGTGTTCTGGCCACTAGGACCTATACTGGGCATTGCTCCACCTATAATTTGTTTTGCCTATGTGGACTCTTCAGAAGAAAAAAATGCAAGTGAAAATGATTTCAAGGTCCATAAGTGAAGGAGATCTTACCAGTTGTAGATGTGGCTAGTCCTCCCATATTCTGCCAAGAGGTAAATTCAAGTATCGCAAAAAGCTAGAAATGATCGAGCCTTAACGAATTAAATGACAAGACAACCCTTAAAAGAACAAACTGAGAGAGAGCATTAACAAAGCTGAAACACACCCCTTGATTGTTCTTGAACGAATGCTTTTCCAATTTCGACAAATAAAGGATCAGTTGCATCCAGAAGAAAAGTGCAACACCATCTAGAATCGCCTCCCACAGTAAACCTAAAGCAATATGAGTATTGGATTAACCATAAGAGGCTGCAGTAAGGCATCAGACAACTGAAAGAGATCGCATTTTATCTTCTACAAGTCTGAATTTCTGATATGTTAGATGTGTGGAGGGTATGGACAAAGGCTTCATTGGGTTAGTTGACTTTAACTGTACTCCTCAAATGGCAGGAAGAAACTGAAAGGTTTTGGTTAAAGATTCAAAACTGTTCTTTCTGCCTCTAATGTTTACTCCCATTCGCACAGTAGTCATCTATTTTCACCAAGAATATGCAGGAAACGAGTAGTTATCCGTCAATGCTGCAGGCATATTATCTAAAGGGCGATCAGAAACATGTACAACATCCGTGGCTTAAAACAATGTCAAAATGCAGTTTATTGTCAAATGTGTCAACCTATCAAATGACAGCACTCACCAACTTGCCAAACATGTTATACTTGCTGACGGAAAGATAGTCTTCAATGCTGCTGGAACATTTCCAGCGAAAGCAGGAAGAACTGGAACACAGCAGTGGC
Source organism: Rhododendron vialii (assembly GCF_030253575.1). Taxonomy (NCBI): domain Eukaryota; kingdom Viridiplantae; phylum Streptophyta; class Magnoliopsida; order Ericales; family Ericaceae; genus Rhododendron; species Rhododendron vialii. The sequence goes on from NC_080564.1 coordinate 27,014,546, forward strand.
ACAAAGATTATATTCAGGGGTAAAAAGACTCTGTTTCCTCTGACTGACTACCATGTAATAATCTGAAGTTGTCATTACTTTTGCATCCTAGGGCACAGAACTAAACAGCTTCGAACATCTGGAAAAACTTAATTTGCTGAGGATTAGTTTAAACAATGCATATCAAGTTCTCAAATCCTCTTGTGCGACCCCCCATTACATGCCCAAGAGTCCGAGACAGACAAACATAGCATGAACAGAATGATGTATGCATGAGAGAATGGTACAAGAAGCATCCCCATGATGCTCTTTTAGTGTACATACCATCTTTATAGTGCTTATCCTGAAAACAACAAAGTATGGCGAAACAAGTAAAAAATGAGATCTCAATCCAAGACTCCAAGAACCAATGGTCTGATAGTATGTTCAATAACTATCCCAAAAGGCTTAAATTACGAAATTGGGTCAAGATTTCGCACCGTCCCTCCCATGCAAACCCTTCTCCCATGTGAGGAGAAATAAAACAGCACAAAAACAATGGAATTCATGAGACAGGGACATACATGCAAAAGAGACTTGATTCAAGAAATCTCAACAAATAACCTAAGGAAACAATGCCGTCTATTTTGCCGACTTCCATGAGATTACAACATTTTATGCCTTCTCAAAAGAGTTTAGCCGTGAAGTTAACCAGAAACCGGAACAGAACAGATGAGAATGCTAACATTACCTGGAGTCATCCCAAATTCAAACACTCTGGCAAGAATTTTCTTCTGCAGAGTTAGTTGTTGATCTAACCATGTTTGAGGTAGTGGTCCACCCCATCCAGAAAACGTCATGTTAAATGTAAATTGTAAAGTAAGAAAGTAATAGAAAACATAGAAAAAAAAAGCTGGAGACACGAAAGGAAAATCTAATCAACACTAGAATATAAAGTCCTTGGCAAGGGTACAATGTCTCTAATGGGGAAATTTGCAACAACATGAGTTCAGCAAGTGGGAGTAAAGTATTTCGTACACACAACCGTTACTCATGAACAACTACATAGTTAATAAAGATTTATCGCTGTTATTCTTTGTCAAATAGTACACACTTATCTCCAAAGCACCCATTTTACAGAATTTATTATTCTGGATCTGATCACTATCAAAAGAAAGTGAAGAGATCTTACCCAATGCACAAGCGTCTCACTTACAGAAGGGTTTGAAATTGAATTTGCTAAGAGATCAATGTAAAAGATGAGCCAATGAATTTGCAAGACTCAAAACAAACCCAAAAACGGAATATAAAGTTGATGTGCCCAAGCTACAAAGGTGGAATATGTGATAAATAGACTTTGCCGCCTAGTCAAAATATTCATGCACTCACACTAAAACAAAACAATAAACCAAGGACAAAATGCTCACCCATGCAGATTTCCCATCCGTGCCCATGCAAGAAAGGCAGGGCCTCCAAAGAAATCATTCAAATCTGAGCTGCTAATGTTGAAGTTCTGTTAAAGGATGAAGTACATCATTAAAACACTAATTCCTAATGGACATTAATTTAAAGCAAGACAAACTTTTACAACACATGAAGCTTCACTTTCCATTAGATGAATACCCGTACATTAAGTCATAAATTCGTGGAAGTGTTTACAGAGAGAAAGAATGAGAAAGAGGACGAGAAGCTACATGTATTTCTTTGGTTTCCCAATCATTTCTTTTCCCTTGTGAGATCTCTCTTTGAATACACAATCCAAACACAGCCCAAGAGATAAAACTATACCTGAAAGACTTTTTGCCAAATAGCCTCTTGCCCTGTGAATGCTAGAGGCAGATTGATACCATGTAGAGCCATCCAGTCAATCTCCTTCTCCCATCTTTCCCAGTCCCACCAGGCAAATGTATCTTCAGGCATATGAATGAAAAAAGGAAGAATGTTGTCAGAATATGACCTCAAAATTTTTAATCCATGTGCGTTAAAAAAGGTTTTAACTGCTCTAAATTCCAAAGATTTCATTAGAACTATAAAAAAATTGAAATTGAAGCTTACAGCTTGATGTAACAGCATTCTGGTAGTAATGCCAAGGAATAGGCCGCTGAATTAAAATGCCAGAATCTTGGACACAAGGAAGAGAGGCTGGTTTAGGTACTGAAGATAGTTGTACCCCACCAGTTTTATCCCATGATACATGAGCCCCACACCAATGCTTTATGTACCAGTGCAGACCAGCTGAAAGCTCTACTCCAGTGACCCCACTAATTCTAGAAAATAATTGAAACAAAGGTTAACGAGCATGTTACCGTAGTTATAAAGTTATAATCTTCTTCTTTCATGTGCAATATGTTGCACCAGATGAAACAAGTATTAAGGCACATCAATCTGATAAGAGTGGTAAACTACAGTTCAAGCGGTTTCGCAAGACACCAATTTTCAGTTTTGCAATGGTACATGATAAGATTCCGAAAACCATAACCATTGAATCTTCTACATCTTGAAGTAAAAATATCAACAATTTCAGAAAGGTACAACACAAGTAAAATTAAGAACTCAAACACTTACACTAGAATCTAGATGATTATTCCGGAACCACAATGCCATTAATTGAACTAATCATTACCCGGTGAAGGATAGTCGGACTGAAACATGACTTAGAGTACTTGTTAAAAGGGGTTCATTGTTTCCTGCAATAAGTACTTTCCCCAGTGGGCACATCTGATTGATGTGCATAGACATCATTAGCTAGAATTTGCAACCAAAAAAAAAGAAGGACAAAAGAAATAACAATTTGTTTCTAGCAAGCAATGCGTAATGGCTGCAAATAATGAAAAGTGCTTATATTTTGGTCTCTCTCCCTCCCTAATGATTTGCCACAACTGAATCTCACATCCTAGCAAACATATTAAATATGTGATTAAGTATACCGAACTCATTATTCAAAGAAAGCAGTGTAATAAAAAACAGTTCTTAACCAGAACGTAATATCATTTGCTGACAATTGCATGGTTGATCAAAATCAAAGAAAATCATCGATATGTAAGAGCCACAATCTTAGCCATGTCAGAAAATCATCAATATGTAAGAGCCACAAACAAGATCGGAAAACAAAAATCTCAGACAAAATGACTGATGCATAGGCAGTAGCCAAAACTTCAAAAGGCACATCCCATTTCAGTATATGGGGTTATACTACACATCAGATTTGTCATCTACGCTAGAATTAATTAGTCGCAATTCTGTAAGCTGATGGTTAGTATAGGCATTGCAAGGAACAACAATATAAAATGAGCGAAGAACAGCCACATACAGAATCTCTGGAGATCCTGGCGTGCTGTGTTTACTTAGAGAAGGAGAATTGCGAACGATAAAGCAAGATTCCCCACCGCAACGCTCCTAAGTCAATAAAAAAAAAAAGTGTAACCTTCAATCCCGTCAAAAATTTGACAAAAATAGATAATAGTCATGACATCAAGACAGAATCAGTAAACATAACTTCTGATTTCCACTTAAATCTTCCCAGAAAAATTGCCTAAAAGAGATTTCATGGAATTCCTTCATTTACAACTGAAGGTACTACTTCGATACCATCACTACCTATAGACTCCATGCTCAAGTGAACATTCTGCTGATTAAATGAGATTTAAAATGGGTACTTCCTAATTCACTTCTAAAACACGTGAAGTTGATCACCTTCAAGAAACAATTAAAGAAAACAAGACCACAGTGGGCGCTTAGAACAGTCCTTTCTGAGTGAAACCCACTCTAGTCTTTGACTTAAACTCACATCAAATTGAGTTTTACTCGAAGTTTTACCAGGCTGTTTCCTCCCTTTCATAATTACAGCGATACCACAACTAACCATTTGCTCAAATTTGTACTTTACTTAGATTAGGGTTTTCCCAAGTTCCCATACCAAATAAAGCTTTTACTCCAATTAAAGTTTGAGTCAAGGACGGAGATGCTTCTATAGACATCTTAATCTCAAAAATATGATATTAATCAGAAATTAAACTCAAAATCACACTCCCGCAGTCAAATTGTCAATTGAGTCCCAAACTACATACTCAGGATTAATCCCAACCAATAACAATACACTCCCTCTGTCACAAACCGTCAAACACCCCCACACACACACAACCCACCCCCCCCCCCCCCCCCCCCCCCCCCCCCCCCACACTCAATCCTCTGTACCAACCTTTGTTCCGGTGTGCTTTTGCCCATTGGATAATTCGAAACTTGTGAAGAATATAAAAAGTTTAAAATTTGATCCAACAACCGAAAATGCATAGGAATAGAGGTACATAGGATTCTGGGTACCCTCTGCTAAAACAATGTCTGGTTTGCAAAAAGGACTACTTAAAAACAATACGTCTTTGTTTAAAAAATTCAAGCATTTTTTTTTTTTTTGGCGAAAATTAACAGAACTAGTTGATTAAAATTAGTAGGGGATTTAGTGGGTTATGAAACTTAGAAGTGAATTAGATGGGTTTGAAAAGTGCTATAATGGACTTATGAAAAAATTATCCCTTGATTCTTCGGGAAAAGAGTTCGAACTTTTTCAAACAAAAGGGTTCTTTTCTCTTTTTTTTAACTTTTTTTCCCTAAACTCTCCATATTTTTTTTACTTCGTCGTAAACAACAATTTTATCCCCTCAACTCTTTCTATTGGCAATCTATTTCGTCCAAAATTGGACAAAATTTTACCTAGGAACAAAATAGATTGCAATTAGAAAATTGAGGGACGAAATTATTGTTTACACAGTTTAGGGGCGAAGTAGATAAAATATGGGCGCTGCTATTCGCAGCCCTCTATTTACTCCCATAGCCCGTTAAAAATTTTCAATTATACTCGACAGTTAGTTACCGAAATTGAGATATATTTTCAGCATCCAATTACCGAAATATAATATTTTTTTCAACAGATGTTTACCGAAAATGCATGTTCGGCAGTTGTTTACCGAAAGTTGAACATATTTTCGACATGTAGTTACCGAAATATAATCTTGTTTTCAACAGCAATTTACTGAAATGTTATTTATGATTTTCAACAATCATTTACCGAAATTTAGTGGGCTACGGGAGTAAATAGAGGGCTGCGAATAGCGGCACCCTAAAATATGGATAGTTTAAGAGATAAAAACAAAATTAACACCAAGCAAAATTACATTTTTTCAAGTTATTGTTTTGCAAACCCGTCCTTCTTTTGACGGATGCAGTAGAGTATTAGAAAGTAGAAGAACAAGTTTCATCAGACGAAGAAAACCTTAGATACGATCCGAAACTCGAAGCTGGACGAATGCGAAGGGATGAGCCGATCGAGGGCGCCGCGAGCGGCGGATATCTGGACCGCAGGAGGAGCTCTCTCTCGGTCCTGAATCTCGAGGAGGTGCGATATGTACCCGACTCCGACGGTCGACGAACGAGTTACTGAGAATGTACAGAAGCTGAAAGTAATGATGAAGAAGATGATTGAAGAATTGGCGGGAAAGGGAGAAGCCATGGATGGTGACGAAGAAGAAGAAGTTGGAGAACAGATTGTTCGGTTTTCAGGTGAGCGGAGAGTCTGTTTAAATTGGAGAGAATCATCTCAGAGAGAGAGAGACAAGACAAATTGCAGGCGGAAGAGACTAGAGAGGGGGGGAAGGTGACGGTGGCTAACCGTTGGGAGTTACTTTAAGGGTTATTTTAGGTCCCGTTCGGACAAATAAGTCACAGTGGCTTATTTTTTGTCCTTATTCAAATTTTTTTCGTATCACTTGGCTTATTATCATTTTTTTGGGGATTATTGCATCTTCACGACAAGAGGAATCTAAAAAGTAAAAAAATTTGACCGAAATCTATTTTTTTTTGAATAAAGACGAAAAAATTGGCTTATTGATTTACTTTCGTCTTTATTAAAAAAAATTGAATTTCGGTCAAAAATTTTTACTTTTTCGATTCCTCTTGTTGTGAGGATGCAATAATTTCCAAAAAAATGATAATAAGCCAAGTGATACGAAAAAAATTTGAATAAGGACAAAAAATAAGCCAAAATGGCTTATTTGTCCGAACACCCCCTTAGTTGAGAATAACCCTTATGATATTTAAGGCTCCGTTCCAGAAACCTTCTTAGAAAATAAGCAGCTTATTTCATATTTTCAAACTCAAAAATAAAGTAAATGAAAAATAATTTTTCAAATTTTTTTGCATCGTATAAAAGATCTCATCAAGATCTTCCAGAAAAGATCCATATTGCATATTTTTAGATTTCAATAGGTCCATAATATTTGAGCTTGAAATTGTCTTCTTAAAAAATAAAAGCTTTTTTTAGGTTCCGGAACGGAGCCTCACATTCCACTTTTTTACTTATGGTGTTTTATTTTATTCATGATAATTTCATGTTGAAATTGAAGCGTCATCGGTAAAAAGTGAAACGCATAAATCAGTTTTCTTGATTTTAATACTCCTGTAATCTTAATGCAATTTCATTAAAGAATTGATTTTCCCACTTCTTTTTTGTTAATATCATTTTCTTTCTCTTACAAAATAAATCATTTTATATAGACACAAAGAAGAGTGATATTAACAAAAAGGAGAGTGGCAAAATCACTTCACTTTTATTAAAGGAAAAAAATGTTAATTTCATGTTTATCCTAACCATGAGTGGATTAAAAAAATGTGTTATGTGTAATTCTACGATTGCACATGAATGAGAACAAATAGGAGTATATAGGGATAAAAACAAAAAAGAGTACTATTTCAGTGTAGTTCTATTTTCTTACAAATAAAAAGAGAATAAATTTTGTTTGAATCCCACAATTTACTTCATACTATAGAATTTATTTTCAATATACAAATAACTCCGGTCGCTTTTGTACTATGGCTTAGTATTTTTTAGTTACAACCAAACAAAACACACACAAAATTTCAACATATATTTTTCAACAGAACCCAAAAACTTCTCAACCCATTTCACGGAGACACTTTGTTGCCTCAGTCGATGAAACTTCGATCTATTTTCTGTGAGAAAAAATGCCATCAGGGTTAAGTGGTTTTGGGTTGAAAGAGATTGCAAGATTGGAAGGGAATTACAAAATTCAAAATAGCAAATTATGGGGTATATCTTTGCCATTATGGAATTCGAAACTGAAAAAAGTTGTTAGGCAAATATGCTCTAAACAAAAAGTCCAATTAGGAGCTTTTTTTAAGGGAAATGGAAAATAAAATGGTTGAGTATACTTGCCATAAGAAGGCACGGAAATATCGCAAAATAGGTAGCATTTAGAACCATTATACTAGTTAAAGTTTTTTTTTTTTGTCAAAGAATAGAATAATATTATTATCAAGAAATCGATCAATGCATCAGTTTGGACCCTTATCCTCATAAAGGGAGGAGTAAAGCCAAGAGGGTGGATAATATTCCCAAATACGAATCCCACTCAAAGCCAAGGAGGTGGATAATATTTCCAAGTACGAATCTCACTCCCTCTCACAGCATTCTTGGGCACTAAGTGTGCCACAGAATTGCCAACTCTCCTAACAAAACTCACTTTTGATCCATCAAACGAATCCCTCAATTTGTTCACATCGGCAATGATCACCCCAACTTCTATGTTGTCGTTTTCCTTCTTTTGGATAAGATTAATAATCTGTTGCGAATCACCTTCTAATTGGATATATCTTAACCCAGTTCCCTTGCCAATAAAAAGACCATCATCCCTTGCTGCCAAAGCTTCTATCACCACTGGACTCATCAAATTCCCATAATAAATTACTCTGGCTGCTCGGAAAATCCCAAATTCATCAATTATAATGATACCCACACCACTCGACTTGCTCTGGTTGTCCAGACCTCCATTTGGTTCACTTTGGATCCATCAAACGAATCCCTCAATTTGTTCACATCGGCAATGATCACCCCAACTTCTATGTTGTCATCTTCCTTCTTTTGGATAAGATTAATAATCTGTTGCAAATCACCTTCTAGTTGGATATATCTTAAACCCAATCCCCTTGCAAATAAAAGACCATCCCTTGCTGCCAAAGCTTCTATCACCACTGGACTCATCAAATTCCCATAATCCGGTTGCTCCGGTTCTACACCCCTACTCACATTTAGTTCACGGTTTGCCTCCAAGAATTTCGTCGCTTCTAAGACCGCAGACGTACACGCTACATCCGGTCTCCATCCCTTGCTATTAAAAACCTCATCATTTTTGCACTTCTAGATTTTCCACATGATCGCACCCACTGCTGTCCACACCTCTTTATGCTCGTTCATACCTTACCATCTTTCTAATAATTGTTCCTACCATCTTAGCATTAAATTCCCTTCGATAGAGTCCATGTTTACTCCCAGAGGAGATATTCTCCAAACAATTTGTATTTAGCTAGGTACTATTAATTTAAGTGTTAGAGAATATCAGGTGGTGTTCCACTTTCTAAAAAAAGTACCTTTTGAAAAAAGAAGGTAATTTTAAACTCAAATATAATGAAAATGAAAAATATTTTTTCAATTTTTTTTGCACCATTTAAAAGATCTTAATAAGATCTATTAAACAACATCTATATTGGCAAGAAAATTATTTGCGTAAACACATAATTTTTGAGCTTTGAAATTACATTATTTTTTCAAAAAGTACGTTTTTTGGAAAGTGGAACACCCCCTCAATCTTGAATTTGATTTTTATTGTATGATAAAAAAATTAATTTTTATTGTGTCTGCAAGGCAAGGTTCTGGATATCATATTGCATAGAGTACCGATTTTCTTTTTGATTTTGATACCAGTTCGCTAATAGTGTAATTTATCCAAATGTATAATTTATTCATTTATTAGAAATAAAAATAAAATTGAACATAGTTTGGTATCGTCCGGTATTAACCAGAATCATTTGGATATTAGAAGAAAAAGTTAAACATACAAGAAAAAGTTAAACTTATATGTAATTCTCATATTGACCGGTATTGTTTGGTATGGTTTGGTAAATATAAGATACCGGATTTGATTAATATCTATACATAGCCAATACAGTACGAGATTAAAATGGGAAAATTTGCCGAAATGATCCAATACCTCTGGATCCTCTTACCAAATTTTCAAAATGAGATTAAAGTCCCAATATTGCCAATCAAAGCATACCCCGATCAATACTTTCATTTTCATCGAGTCCAAAGGAGAACCTGGGCCCTCTGTCTCCCCCAATTTCCCCTGTAATCACTTCTCTACAACAATGGCGGACAACGCATCAAACAAAAGGCCGAAGGCGATAACCGGCGGAGGAACTGCGTCGGAAATCTCACCGGCGGCAGAATTAATCTCCAGCAACGCCGATCTCCTCACAGAAATCTTCCTGCGTTTGCCCGCGAAATCCCTGCTCCGATTCAAGTCCGTGTCCAAGCACTGGCTCTCTCTCATCACCCACTCCCAATTCTCCACCAGCCACTCCATCCGAAACCCTAGGCCCTCAATCTCAGGCTTGTATTTCTACACACAAGGCCGCCTAGAGTCCGTCTCCTTTCACGGCCGCCAGAATCTCCCGTCCCTCGCCATCGCAGTAAATGGCTCCAAACCTAGGATTCTACACTCCTGCAACGGCTTACTTTTATGCAAGGCCGGTTCTCGGAGCGAATCGATATACATTGTTTGCAATCTGACCACGCAGAAATACAAACTAGTTCCTAAGCCTACCGGACTTTCATATCGATTATACGTTCGCCGTGGCGCTTACTTGGCTTTTGACCCGTCAAAATCACCTCACTACAAAGTCGTCTTGGGTAGTCGCTACAGCGCTAGTAAACACGAGCCTTGGTGTTTTGAAATCGATATGTACGATTCGGAGACTGGGAATTGGAAAAAGATTCTTCCACCGAGTACGTGTTGTGGTCGTGGTGTCTTTTGGAACGGAGCAATTCATTGGTTGAGTTATAAGAAAGTCCTCTTGAGATTTGAAGTTGATGCAGAGATGATGGTTGCATTGCCACTCCCTCGAAGAAGTCCGAGAATTCTTCCTCAGAATTGTGTCAAATATTTTGGAGAATGTGGTGGCGGTTTGATTCTTATTCAGACCCGTTCATTGAAAGACACAAGATTTGCAATCCTTGAGTGGGGAAGTGACCCTAGCCGTTGGATTGTGAAGTACTTGGTCAATCGTAGAACCATAGCATCTGTATTTCCTGCGATGAAATTCTTTGAAATTTATGTTTTGTGTGTTGTGAAGGGCGAGGACAAAGAAGATTACAAACTGGTGTTGTCCATTCAGGAAAAAGCGATTTCCTATAATTTGAAGTGCAATACATTCGATGTGCTTCGTGATCTGGTGCCAGGTGCATTACTCGATCACAATGAGAATTGTTATTCTTATCCCTTTGCTGAAACTCTATCTCCTGTTTGAACAGATGTTACATGCGGGAGCGGATGTGCTTTTTTTAGAACTTTTCAACTAATCAACTTCCTATAGTTGAAAAGTTGAACATTTTGCTAGCAGTAGCAATAGGTGTTACTATGAAGCACTTGAAAGTTTAACTTCTTTTGTTATCCCAAGTAATCTATAGTTTCTAAGACTATTATGCTTAGGGCTTTGGTTGTGTTCTTCATCTAGTTCTTTCTCAGTGTTCTTCGCAAACATGATTTGAAACGAAGGCGACGATAGCATTTTGCTAGCAATTGGTGTTACTGTAAAGCACTTGAAACTTTAACTTCTTTTGTTATACTAAGTAATATACAGTTTCTAGTACTATTATGCTTACGGTTTTGATTGTGTTCTTTATCTAGTTCTTTCACTATGTTCCTTCGTAAACATGATTTAAAACGAAGGACACGACAGTAAACAGACATTATAAGAAAACTTGAACTAAAGAATCTCAAAAATCAAAACTCACTAGTGTATGTCGTCTTTGTATTCTAATGATCATTAGTCAACTAACAATCTTTCGGTCCCTATTTTTGTAACAAACTGTAACCAATTAGCTAGAATATATCCATATTATAGCCTTAACATACAAATGCTATCATATCAATGAAAAATCTGAATTCATCTTACTAATCGTAACTCATCCTATAGAAGTTCACTTCATATCTTTTCTTCTTTTTCTCTTTAACGGAGTTGTACCCATCCAAACATATTTTCCATTTTTGTTGGTGTATAGTAGTAATACCATATATTGTTTACACTCTCTTTGATGTTGGCGTAGATACTTCATTGATCACTTGTCATTGCTCACCTTCGTCCTGTGCTGCACTAGAGCATGCCTGCAATTACAATTTGTTGCTTCATATGTAAGCCTTTTATCCAACTACCATCATTAAGCAGAGTATAATAATTATGCGATCGCCAAATAGTATTCCTTAAATTCCTTTATTACCAGTTGCCGATCAAAAAGATAAAAATTCCGTTATTATCAGCAGTGTTTTCAAATCGGAATGTGTATTGTGTATCATTTTTTTCAATTGTATAGTTTGTATTTGGTTACGTATCGTGTATCTTGAGATAAGTTTGTTTGCTGAAAGAGTAAGAGTTTTTATTGTTTAGTTAGACAACATTTTTGGAAGGAGGAGAATACTAAAGACAAGAGTGGGGAAGGAGAGTGTTTGTATTGCACATGAACTCAAACTTTTTTTTGGCTTAGTGTAAAATGGTTAGAACTCATCCCTATTTGTACTACTCTATGGAAGATTTTAGTACAAAGATATTTTCATACAACAACTTTGAGGTAATTCTAGAATTAAGAATTACACATGTCACTAATTCTTACAAAAAAACCTCTAGATATTTCACAACGATATTCTAGAGCTAGATATTTTAGAGTTTTTAAAAACTAGACATTCATATCTTTTTCGATAATATCTATCATATTTGGGTTTTGTCCATTGGAGCTTTGTCAAAATACTAAATTTAGTTTATGCTTTAACAATGTTAATCATAATTAATATGTAATTAAAAAGTAAATACACCTAATAACACCAACAAACTATGCTTACATTTAAAAAAAAAAATCTAAGATGCAAAATTTCAAGTCTCTCAATTGTGGCTTATTACATTAAGGCTTTATGTTCCCTTTATTAGAAAAAGAAAAGTCTGACAAAACACAATCGAAGTACAGTTCTTTCTTTTATACAAGTCTTATATTGAGTTCTTTCTTTTATACAAGTCTTACATTGAGATGGAATTTCCATGAAATGGTTTGAAAGATGCCATGATTAAATCAAACAGCTTAGATTAATGCATTTGAAGTTCCGCTTCTTGAAATAAGGTCCGACTTTTTTCGAATGAGTAATCGTAGGATATGTACAAAATTAGAATACTCGTATAAATCGTAAGATTCGCGGTCGTATCGTAGGATTTATATACAAAAAGGATACATGGTGGGATATATATCGTTCCCCGAATGAGATGATACAAATCATAGGATACGTATCATGTATTGTAGGTTTTTAACAACTATGATTACCGGTCTTTGATATCCTTGTTATGAAGTAGATGAGTGAATAAGCAATTTTTTGGATCTTTATTATGTTATTATTCATGTTTCGTGGTATTTTGATAATTTACTTTTCTAACTGAAGGGACACAAGTTGGGGGTGAATGCATTTGCTCTGAGCAGAGATGGGTTAGTGTTATTTTTGAGCGCCAATGAAGGGGCGGTGTTGGTGTGGGAGAAGGAGGATAGAAGTGGGGGTGGGGGGTTGGTTTGCTAGAGGAGGGATGGTGGGGGGGTGTGGTTTGCTAGAGGAGGGATGGTGGTGGTGGGAGAGCTAAGGGGGCAAAGTAAAGGCGATTTTGTGCTTGGTTGTGGTGGGGCATTTGGTTTTCAGTGGTTCAGCGGATAGAATAGTGAGGATTTGGAGACGGGTTGGTGGTGGTGGTGGTGGGTGGTGGTGTTTGGGGGTGCTGGAGAGGCACAATGGGCCAATCAAGTGCTTGGCTGGGTAGTGATGGATGTAGTCGAACTAATGATTGTGAATGATCAATGTATGTATTAATACGTTTGGATTGTGACATTAGGGTTTGGAAGATTTTTGTTCCTCCCCTCCCCATGAGAGGATATTATTATCATCTATCTTCTTTCTTTTGGGTCTGTATGATTTCTACTAGAATGAGGCAGGGGAAAATTCAAAGGAAAAGTTTTTTTTTTGTTCGATTGTTAGAACGTACTCTAGGGGAAGGGGAAGGAGCAACATACCTAAAGCGCCTCTTATGAGAACTTGAACCTGACCTCCACTATGGGAGCCTTTGAGCAATACCATTGAGCTAAAAGCTCGTTGGTAGGAAACACGCCCAAACACACATACAATTACACACTCACAAAGCTCAGGGCTTGTTCGTTTTGAATTTTGAAGGAAGAGGTTTGAGTGAAGAGATATTGCTAGAAAAAATGTATTGGGACCGTGCACAGAGGCTTAAAAACCCCCAAACAAGCAAGTTCCAAGGGTTCACAAACACAACACACACCTAGATACACATGCTCAAGCTTTGTGAGTGTGTGTAATTATATGTGTATTTGGGGTCTGGTTCTAGTATTGTTGAAATTTAGAACCGCGAAAACAATGGAAACTACAAGGAGCTACATTCGCCTGAAATTTATTTTTTATATGTTTTTTCATTTTTGTTGAATTTACTTAAGCATTTTGAATTAGTCATTTGTATTGTTGAGATGAATTCAAGATTAGAAAACTGCAACTAAAAAATAAAAAAAAAGTTGTCTTTAGTATCATCTTATCAGAATGTTTCAACTTCGCTCAATATTTTTGTACTTACAAATCATTAATCTAAAATATTTAACAAAAAGTTAAATCAAAGATCATGTAAAGTAATTAATAGGGCAGTGATAATGCCAAAAATGTTTTTGTTGGTGCCAAAAACTTCAGCGCATAAAAGTCTTGTACATTACACATGGTACAAGTCTTTTGTGCACTTGAGTTTTGGCACTAACAAAAACAGTTTTGGCATTATCATTTCCCTAATTAATATCTCCTTTTAATCTTTGTAATTTTCGGATTCGGAGATTAATAAAATTCTTTTGCTTATAAAAAAAGTAATTAATATCAATTGTCTTTAAAACAAATTAACTTGGACCAAACTGAACGTAAATTTACCCTAAATTTGTGGGTTGATTTGATTTTTCAGCAATGTACTTCAATTTTAGAAAAACTAAAAAAACTAGGAAATTGATATTTACACTCCCTTTTTTATTTTTTAGTGTTGGAAGTGTGTGCATATTTTTTTTTGCTAACAGTCAAAAAAGGAATGTGAATAACAACAAAGGAAGTGTGAATATCAATTCCCAAAAATTAACTCAGAAAATATGTTTCTAATACAAAAAATTGCACGAGCCATTTTGGAGGGGAGGATATTATTGGATTGTCCATAGAAAAAATAATTAGAAAGGGAGAATATTAACTGAATATGGACAAAAAATCTAGTAAAAAGGAGAAGTAAGAAATAAAATCTTTTGACCATATTTTTCAGTGGCATACGCAAAATTGAAAAATCTAGTAGTAAGAAAAATGATATGTGATCAGAATTCAAAAATTTCTTCCAATAAAAATAAAAGTAAACAAATGTGTATCCAGTAATTTAATCCACGTTTATAGTTTGGAGTTTCTCATGAATTTGATATTACTCCCCTTTTCTAAATAAATATTTTAGATTGCAAACCTATGCTTTTAAAAAGATGTATTTGTTTCGCAAAGAATTAAATTTTTTCCATGAATCAATAAATATTAATGAGTTCTTTCGAATTGTGAAAAAGTTTAAATTTTTTAACTAAAAATTGCATGTTTTTAATGGCGTAAATTTACAGACCGGATATTTATTTATGCACTGAGGGAGTTTTACGTAAGAAATACTAAAAAATACTAGGAAACAGGTAACTCCTGATTGCCTGCCAGCCAGCCAAAGCACCCACCCACGACCCCACCTAGTATCATCTATCTTGTGTCTCATCTCTCCTTCTTGGCACCAATCCAACATCTCTCTCTCTCTCAAAGTCTATCCCAGACATGTTCCTTCGGAAATCTGGGACATGGGTTCTGATTTTTCTGGTGATCTCTCCCACCATCTTTTGCAAATCTATGTCTGCCCCCGATCCTCGTTGGGCAGCGAAGAAGAGACGCATGAGTCAGAAAGTTCGCAACATGTGAGTCAATTTCAATTCTATTCAAATTTATAAGGACTGTTGATTGATGATCTGTAAGATATAGTTGGAACACCGTCACCATCTGGCAGTTATATCTGAATTGTTGCTTTTCTGTTTCTTAGGGTTATATCTTGTTTATAGGTCCACTTTTCATTATGTCATTTACGTTAGGAACTCTCACAAAATTTTGTCTTGAAGGAGTGAATTCTCCTGTACAGACTCGGATTGTAGTTGGGAGTGTGTTGGTTCCATTTAATGGGCTTCTTCAAAAGACATTGTTTAAAACCCAAGATTTTTGGGTTTCGTTATTTACAACCCCCACTTGATTGCTGGGTTTTTTAGACATCGAACCTCGACTTAATTATCAGTTTATATAGAGTTCCTAGCGATCAAAGGAAATATAGAGTTCCTTGTTGACAACACTTTGGAAGCTAGCTGATAGAATAGCATGTTTTTTTGTGTGTGGTGAATATAGTGTTAAGGGTGTCAAAGGGGTCATTTTTTTTCCCATTTGGCGACTTGGAACTTGGAGGAAAGGAGTGTAATAATTAATTATTGTTATTAATATCTTTAATTGAAAACTAGTCTACTTTGTCTTTCGCTCGTACTATGTAGTAGTTAGGTTTTTGTTTTCTCAAGAACCAAACTGCCCTTGAAAACTGAATTGAGCTTAGGGGTCATACTGGAAGTCATTTTCTATCCGATTGCTCTGACCCTCTAATTATATTTTTAGTCTAATTGAGTACAAAACTGAGTAGACACTTCATTTGATTTGAATAACTCTGCTGGACGAACTCAAGCATAAATTTGAGAAAAAGCTTCATTACTAGGTCAATTTGAAAGCCCCAAACTAGCCTCTATAACTTCAAGTTGAGGAAGCATTTCCCTTGCCCTGAGACAAAAAGTGAGTAAAAGTAAAACTCATTTTGCTATGAGTTTGAGTAGAGGAGCAGGTATGGCTTTGGTTGGTTTTTACTCAGATTAAGGTTGAGTCAAGATGTTAGCATAGCGTTGGAGATGCCCTTAGTGTGAATTTTTCCAAGTAAAAGAGAAAAGGGTAGAAAACCTAGTGGCAAAAGCCGAAGAACAAAAATGGAGGACTAAAGAAGCATCTTTGTTGTTGATGTCTGGCATCTCTTTCTTAATTGATCAATGTGGCAAACTAACAGTATAGTGCTTCCTCCCTTTTCCAGGTTTTACCATGCTTATGACAACTATATGACTTACGCTTTTCCGGTCAGTTCAGGTTCCCTGCGACTGTTCTGTTCAAAAGTTAAACTTTCTCTCATTATGAAAAATATATGAATGTTCTATTTTATTTTTTCTTGTAGCACGATGAATTAAAGCCTCTCACCAAAACACACACTGACTCCCTAGTTGAGCTTGGAAATTTGAAGGTAACTAGTTTTTCATCACTGATGTCATTTGCACTAATAGCTTTAATGGATAGTTTACTTGTTTACTGTCTCATTTTTTAGCTAGAACGTTTGCCGCAAGAGTATAATGGATCAGCCCTTACACTTATAGAATCACTGTCCAGGTACTATATAGTTTTTGTACAGATAAGTTCATGGACACAACGACGTAGTTAATTTTTTTGTCTACGTCTTTATGTTCTGCCAAAAAATACTTATATTTTAGGATTTTCATATTATTTCTAAATTGAAGTGTTGTAGCAGAGATCACTCTAACACTCTCTCTCTTCTTTCTTCTTTCTCTCAGCCTTGTTATCATGGGGAACAACACAGAGTTCGAAAGGGCTGTTCTTTGGCTTTCTGATTATTTAACATTTGATGTTGATGCAAGGATAAATCTTTTTGAGGTAAAAATTTGTGAAATTAAATGTAAAATTTTAGATACCATGAACTTGTTTGACCCAAAGCTTCATCTAGCTTGGCTACACTGCTACTGGATGAAAGCTAGAGTCCGTCGCACTTTTTTTCTTTCTTTCTGTTATTTCCTCCTTTGAAGGAGTGGTGTTTATGGTAAATAAACTTGAATTTGATGTGCTTGAATAATGTTTAATGGTGTTTTCGCTATTGTGTAGTGCAACATAAGAGTTCTTGGAGGACTTGTTTCTGCTCATATTCTTGCAACTGATTCTACGAACAGGTTGGTCCAAGGAAATTACAAGAATCAACTTCTTAATCTGGCTGATGATTTGGGGCGGCGCCTTCTACCTGCTTTTGACACCCCCACAGGCATGCCATATGCATGGATTAATTTGAAGGTACTTCTTACATCATGCTTAATTAAAAGAATGCATCGTGATTCTTAATCAAGCAATTTTGAGGTATTCAATGTGTTTCATTCTTTAAAGTAGCTTTGAATTTCTTGCTTCCTTCATAATCCACATAGCAGTTTGTGCTTGTTGCTCCTGTGTGGTTTCTAATGTTCCCATCCTAATCCCTCATTGGCCTACAATTTAATTGGCGAACATGGGTTCTTGATGAACATATGATATATGTGCAGTAATTGCCTTATACCATGATAGTTTGAGAAGTAGAGATTAGAGGACATAATCAGCAGATTCAGAAGTTGACTAAATGCAAGTAGAAAAGATACCTATTCAATGTAATCAGTTTTCAGTGGAGATGATGAGGAACAAGAGATAGTAGCAAGTATACACAACCCGTCACAAAATGCTGTCAGGCTAGAACTCAATTTGTTTAAACTGATGAGATCTGTTTCACAATGGGAAAGGAATACCCTTTGCCGGGATCCTCTTACCTTATTTACATGAGGTCGCAGAAATAAAGATGATAAACCTGTTGAAGCATTCGCCTTTCGTTTAGAGATTTGATTTATTTCTTTTGACCTAAGCTTGTGTACCATACGTAACTCATGGCAAATCGACTAATAGGCAATGCATTGCTGTTGTGTTGTGCTTTAATGCTGGGACTTGTAGGCTGAAAAATGGGCCGACTTCAGGCTAATAGTAATTGTCACGGGCTGGCAATAAATAGCTTTATGATCACAAAATTGATACGAGTATTGGAGTTTGGTTTTGTACATTTTGACGCTATTTGAAACCCATTATCATGAACACCTATGGAGCTATTGTAAGAAATATTAAAGACTCGTGACGAGGATCCTCCAAATTGTCATCCATCTGTATTTTGTATGGTCATGTGTTGCTTTTCTGAACCTACTTTAGACTGGGAACATGCTTCAATTGGAAATATTTTGAATACAGTATACTCTTTTATCATATAGACCTTTCAATAGTTCCGAAAGGATGAATATGGTTTGTTTGGTTTTGTTTTAATAAGGATTTATGACACCACATCAATGCAAAATTCTGTGGACAGTATGGGGTGATGGACAATGAGACAACTGAAACAAGCACGTCAGGGTGTGGTGAGGAGCCCATTTTTTGCAGTTTGAATGAATCCTTTAGAGGATGTCCCCCAATAGGCTAATTTTCCGTTGCCGGATTCAGGTTCACTGATTCTTGAAATGGGAGCTTTGTCTCGATTAACTGGTGACCCTAGATTTGAGTCTGCAGCATTGCGTGCTCTTCGTAAGTTATGGAGCATGCGGAGTTCTTTGAATCTTCTAGGAACTACTTTGGATGTAGAAACTGGAGAATGGTTAGAGTACTCATCTGGCATAGGTGCTGGTATGTTCTTTCAGCTTTGATTCCTTCGTCATGATGTATTTTGTGCATAAAGTTCATAGATTTTTTTAGGAGCTTCAGCATTTCAGAATCCATTTTTTCAGATTTTGTTTTAAAGTTGGATCTAAAACATAAGCCCTCATCATTTTCATATTGTACTTAGGTTTTAGTGAAAATAATTTTCGAGGGTGAAACCATGTTTTCAAAAAAGATGATTTTTTTTTTAATAAAAAACCTTTGTAAATATGTTTTGAAATCCATCGGCCAGACATTTTTTTTAAAAATTTCTAGAATTGATTTTGAAGCAGTTGTACCAACAGAACAGACTGATCATCTTTCTTCAGTTGCGCTTGTTAGTCTGGTGTTTGGGACATAGTCTCTGTTAGTAACATGAAATGCTCCTTATTATTGCATATGCATTATTGCATTCCTTTGCTGTTTTTGATTCTGGGTTCCTTGTGGTTTCTTCAGGGGTCGATTCATTCTATGAGTATCTAATAAAAGCCCACATTCTTTTCGGAAAGGATGAGTTTTGGAGGATGTTTCAATCTGCTTATCTTGGGGTGCAGAAATATTTTAGACATGGGCCATGGTACAGTACAACTGATATTTTCCTGTTACAGTGTCAGTTCTCCCCCCTATAAGCTACTTCAATTCCGAAATGCTTGTTTATGTATATACATTTGTTTGTCCGTTTGTTTGTTTGTTTGTGTGTGTGTGAATTTTACTGAACTAAATCCATGTTTACAAACCTGGATCATCTGCCATCCATCGGACGGAAACCGATTTACGATTGGATAGTTACATTTGTCCTCTTCAAAGCTTCTAGTCTAAAGAAGCAATGGAATTTCTTTCCTTTTGGTTGATACATGAGTTTTATACTTCTTGTTTAGAGGTCAATGTGATTTGTGAAATCTGTCGAACTTTGAAGGGCATTCAAATTCCGAATTTTTAGCTTTTATGGTGTCTGAAAGTATTCCTGTTTTCTCTAAGCCCAAGTCTCAAATCATTGAGTTATTTGATTCACATTGGGTAATAAATCTCGAAATAAAAGTCCTCGCCTCCTGTTGGAGTGTTTGAAGACTTTCTAGTATTTTCGTAGCGAGGAGAAAAAATCTCCAATTTATTATACAAATTGGCCAAAAAAAAAAACAACCTATCTGGCAAGTTTAGGATTATTTGCTTTAGAAGTTATATTTTCTGCGCCTGCAAATGAAATTTATGATTATCCAGACCAGTAGTGCGCAATGTCCTCAACTCTCCGATTCAAGTTTTATGTTTGGCCACTTACTTCACATTTTCAAATTAAAAACACTTTCTGCATGTTTGTGACAGTCACTTTTTAAAGTATCTGGTATACATAGTACAAGGCTCATCCTCAGAGTAAAATTATTGCTGTTATGGCACAATCACATCGAATTGGTCCACTGGGCGGTCTACTAGATTTTGGGAGTGACATGGATCATTTCACTGTAATTAGGTACCATGAAGCTGATATGAGAACGGGACAAGCAACTTATTGGCAACTAACAAGCCTTCAAGCATTTTGGCCTGGTCTACAGGTAAGTAAATGAAAACCATTACTTGTTCGTGGATATGATTTAAAGGTAGAGTCCATTTTGATCTTCCTGATTGTAATTAGGTACTTGTTGGAGATATTACAGCTGCTAACTCATCGCACCGTGAGTTCTTTTCTGTATGGGAGAGGTTTGGAGTATTACCAGAAAGGTGTCCGGCTTCTTGTCCTAGTGAAGTTATCCCCCTTCAGCATACAGACAGTGGTTCAATTAGCTTACAGTGGTTGCCTTTTCAAATGTACTAATAAGAACCTTAAAAAATTATAGGTATTTGCTGGATCGTCAGATGTTGCACCCCACAGAAAAGTATTATCCTCTGCGCCCTGAATTAGCGGAGTCCACGTTTTATCTTTATCATGCAACCAAAGGTAAGCTCATTTCCTATTCTGATGGTGTCTGTTCATGGCTTCTATGTGGCAGCTTGAATCTTCAACTTTGTGTGACTAACTGGAAGTTGGAGGTGGTAGTTTTATGGCCTTCTTGGCTTGGTAGTACGTAAAACCATTATTCTGTTACTCTTGATGCACAAGAATTCATGTGGAAAACTCTGCGTGGACCTTCCTTAAGGCTTGCAAATCTGGCCATTTTGAAATAGAGACCCCCTTTCTTGCTTGTAACCAGTGTCAACTGATGTTTTTTTCTCTACATTTTCAATTACACATGTTACACTTTCAAAAAGGAGGTTTTAAATGCAATTCCTTACTCTTTCTTGTTCTTTCTGTCTCTGAAGAGTTTAAACCCTAAAGATACTTTCTCTTGAGCCTGAAATTGGTTCTGGCTGTTCCATTAAAAAAAAAAGGTGCTGGCTGCCAGTCTCTGCCGAAACCACCTCCTTGATTGAGGCCATCTTTCCTTCACCTATGCCACCATTCAGCTACCCATCCCAGCTCAAAGACATCACCAGTCCCTCCATATATCTCTTGATGTTGTTTCTACACTTTAACTCAACACTATGGCTGTGTAGTGCATAAGACTACTTCAGCTTCTCTCATTACTAATTCCTTCTTATAAATTACTACTCGATTGAAAGCCAAAATGGCATATTCCCAAAGCCCACTGGATAAAAATCAAATTTTGCAGAGCGATTTTCAGGGAACTGTTTTTGAAGCACACCCACATTGTTCATATGTTTATTTCGAGGGCGATCATTTTCAAGAATTATGGAAACACCCTTTCGATGTTGTCTTAATGTATGGTTCTTTTCCATAAGATTCTCAAAAACGAGTTTCAAAAACTGTCAAGCAAACAAGTTCTCTTATTATTAGAATTAAGTTCTCCTATTATTACAGGAAATGAATTCAGGAAACAGTTCTGAAAACTAAAAGCGTTTATTTTTTTAATGAATTGGATGATCAACTTTGGAAGTTTTCGTTCTCTCAATCGGGGACCCTCAAACAGTAGATTCCGGGAGACCTGGGCTTTTCTCTGCCCCATTCATATAATCCAAATGAATGCTTGCAAGGCAGAAATTGCAGAATCAGGTGGTGCCCTATTCTGTTAATTGGCTGTTGAACCTTGGTGAATTTTGTGTGTAATGGGATCTCTGGAATCATGCATTGAAGTCGTCTCAGTTTCATGTCCACTGCTTTGGTTAGGTTAGGACCTTCTTTAATAAATAGCATCTTTCTTGTTCTCACTTCTCAGATCCATGGTTCCTGGAAGTGGGTGAATCAATTGTAGATTCGCTTAATTTATACACCAAAGTTGAAGGCGGGTTCGCAAGCATTAGAGATGTCACTACCATGCAATTAGAAGATCATCAACATAGTTTCTTCCTTGCTG
The DNA here is from genome assembly GCF_030253575.1 of Rhododendron vialii. Lineage (NCBI taxonomy): Eukaryota > Viridiplantae > Streptophyta > Magnoliopsida > Ericales > Ericaceae > Rhododendron > Rhododendron vialii. The sequence continues at coordinate 27,036,600 of NC_080564.1, forward strand.
AAACGTGAGCATTCTGAAAGAACTACCTCAAATGCACATTTCGAATTGCATTTGTTATAATGTCTGCGATACTTTTGTAGGTGCAAGTATCTATTTCTTCTCTTCGATGATTCATTTTTGGTTGATGGCAATTATATTTTCACTACGGAGGGCCATCCTCTTCCGGTATTGAGCACTTGGCACGAGAGGCTCCCCGAGGCCTACATCCCAAGCAACTGGACGTTTGTCAAGGTGAGCTGTCTCCTTTTTGTCTGTTGTGTTGTGTTTGATGGTTTGAAGGTTATCAGTTGCTTTGTGGAGAATTCTCTCTTTTTCTCTTGGCTTTCTCTGTGAGCATCATGTCATCGTTGACAGTTATTTCAGCAATTTATGGTGGGTTTACCAACTAGCTGAAATCACACTGGAACATATTTCAATCTAAGAAATGAATGTCTTGGGGAAAGCTTACATTAGTCTTGTCAATACTCCTTTTGGTCTTTTCTGTGAAATGCCCTTGGCCGGTAGTTGGATGGTCATTTTAGATGACAATGGATCTTGCTATTTGGTGGCTCTGTCTGACAATGTTGATGTTTTCGTTTATTTACTCTCTTTTTATTTTGTTTATTTGTGTTGAAACAGAAACCATGAAAAGTTCAGAAACACTCATAGTTTTCAACAAAAAGGTTATTTTTTGTGAGAAAACGTTTAGAAATTCACATCTTTTTGGTAAGTGTGTTGTTTTAAGAAAAGTTCCTTGTAAGTAATTTTTCAATTTTAATTACAGTTTGTTGACAAAGTTTCTCTGCTACATAAAACAGAAAATGTTACCAAACCAGGCTGAAAAACTGAATGTTCAATTTCTGCCTGCATTGCATTATCAGGGATTTTTAATTGCTTCTTGTCCGCCCCCCGAGTGTTTCAGCGTTACGATGACACCATTTTTCACAGGATGAAAGCCCATAATTTTTGAGGTCTCTAAGTATTAGGTTTTTATTTCCTTGCAGAGTGAACAAGCAGCAAAAAGAACGAGTGCAATGTCTATGCAAGTCTGTCCAGCAACAACGTTGAAATATGGGGATGGAATTGAACAACAGGTTCAGAGTGCTTGCCACATCACTGACATTCGTGGCGACCACAGGTGTTTGGTAGATGAGGATTGTGGGGTCGATGCAATCACTTGTAGGCGAAGGTCTTGCAGCATGGCTGGATACTGTGGCCTATGGTTGTCCATATGAAACACTGTAAAACCCGATATTCTTTTTGCAAGAAGGAAATAAATGCTGTTTCTGAGGTCAGAGAGTTGGCGGGTATGTATTTTAACACCAGTTCTGTGAGATAGGGAAAGGAGAAAGAATAGACTTGTTGCACATATCCCCGATACTTAATACGTACTTTTGTTTACTCAAATCTGGTTAGATAGTATAGGAAACAGTTTTTTGGTTGTTCTGAAAAGGGTTTGTAAAACTGTTACTTGCATTCTGCTTAGATTAGCAAGCTCAGAAGAAACTAATTCAATGTGAGATCTGTTTTAAGGATTTATTTTTGAAATGATGCTGTGCGCTTCATTCTTTGGCTCTTGGATTTAGCATTTCACAGTATTTGGAAAAACAGATGTGTGTATTAAGACTATGTTTGGTTTATTGTATATTGAGTTATATATCCTATGCATGTTTAATTCGGGCTATAATGTTAACCAAAACAGGTAGATGGAGCCTCTTTGAATCTGATGTCCAATTCAATATTCAAAATTTGGAGGGGAAGAAAAATGCAGGGGTTGAGTGTTCTCTATCTTACCCAAAAATCAATTATCTATATTGTCTCAATCCCGTTAGTGGACGACAACATTGGTCCCTTAGAAAGTAATTAAGGTGCACATAAACTGTTTCAAGACACTTTGAGATGTGTAAAAAAAAAAAAAAAGATTCAAATAATGCGGAAGATTAACCTTTCCTTCCTCCATGCCCTTTCACTTCTCATCCTTTGTGTTGTCAATCAACTCCTTTGGGATTAATCAATACAAGGTTTTGCTCGTATTTACTGGGTTCCCCGGGTGGCTGGTGGGATTAATTCCTCAGGATTAATCGAAGTGCACGTAAGCTGGCCCGGGCTCTTAAAAAATTATGATTCTTTCAATTGTGGGGGAAATTAGATGCGACAGTGTGAAGATAATATTCAAGTACTCTTCAGAACAAAATACAACGTGATGGTCCAAAATAGTGAACCCTAGCTTCAAAAATTGTAGTAGCTCCTTTATTAGACAAGACGACAATATAATAGTTGATAAAAAAAAAAAAAAAAAAGAGGACAAGATAATCTGCATCATTTAAGGGCGGAGTTGGATAAGGATGGATTATTTCTCCATTATGTGGAGGATTAATTAAAACTAATTTGAGGGAGGGGTGGTATTAGCTTATTGTAGCTCCTTCCCAGGATTATCTCCCACGTCTAATGGTAAAAAATAATCCAAAAATGCTATGAGTACCAACCATGGGGGAGGGAAATCGTACCGCCGGCTGCCGGCGGGCAGTCTCCGGCTACCGGACGGCCGATCCGAGCCGTCCAAAAATTCTAAAAAAAAAACCCGATGGGGCTCACACGGGAATCAACAGCATCCGAGGTGTGTAGGGTGCTTGATCCGAGCACCCTTTTTTCGTGTATATATGTATATACGTGTATATACACGAAAAAGGGGTGCTCGGATCAAACACTCTACACACCTCGGATGCCGTTGATTCCCACCAAAGCCCCATTGGTTTTTTTTTATAGAATTTTTGGACGGCTCGGATCGGCTGTCTGGTGGCCGGAGACGGCCCGCCGGCGGCCGGCGGTATGATTTCCCTCCCCCATGGTCGGTACATATAGCACAACTCAAAATAATCCTCATCATTTTTATCTCATCTTCATTGCACTCTAATGAAACACGATATAACTAATTCAGTATTCCCCATCCATCATCTCGTGGACCCACGTGTACCCTCTATTCTCATCCTTAATCCCGTCTTTTCCAATCCTTTATAAAAATAATCTGACAGACAATCAAACATGCCCAATAATCGCTCATAAACGATACATGTTAGCATGAATTATTAATCGGCTACTCTTGCAACACCACCACATGATTTTTCAGGGATTTTTTTTTTTTCACTAAGGACTTCACCGCACAATGCATGGTATTGAAGAGTGTTAAAAGACCATGCAACGATGGACCCAAGGCTACTGAATAATTACTCGTAGGTTGCAAGTGACCTTTGAGAATTGAGACAAAAAAGGTACTGCAGTATATATACTAACTGGTGTGAGAAGGTTCAAAGTAATTTCCAACTATCTATCTAAAATGTTTTAACTAATTCAGTTGCCCATTGCTTGTGATCTTCATTTGATATAGTACTACTAGGTCGCAAGTCCCTATCCCAAGCGATTGTCGGCTGGTTAAGAGTAATCCAACTCTCGCTCTCTCTCTTGTCTGCTGGTTAAGAGTAATCCAACTCTCTCTCTCTCTCTCTAGATTACTGCCAAAACAAAAACTAAAGCCCTTAAAGCAAGTCCAGTGGTAGCCAATTGGGTGCTGCTGTACTAATAATTTTTTGGAACAAAAAAAAAATAGAACTTGGAGCTCCAATGGGGAGGCAAATTGGTTCTAAAAGGGCTTGGCTTCAAAATTGATAGTACCATATCTTGAAGGAAGCAAGGGAGGCATCCTTGCCACATCACCAATCCAATTGAAATTAACCATAAAAATCCAACACAGAAAGCTACCAAACTTCACACGGCATCGCGAAGCAGTATCACACTCCACCAACAATCTCTTCGATGCATGCATCACCAAACTTTATGGTTCATGCCCAACTATATATTCAAAAAAAACAAAAGATCATGCCCAACTTCCATACTCCATCACCAATCTTTACACGGCAACACCAATTTTTACACGGCATCACCACTCATTGTTACACCACTAGGAAGGTCTCTACACTAAATCGCTAAACTTTACGTGACATCACCAAAAGTACGACTTCACCACAAATGATGCCAAATGTACGACTTCACCACTAAAGTCATTACACTGAATCACCAAACCTTACGCCCCATTGTCAATCTTGAGATTGTGACCTTCCTGGTGAAGTTGGCGTGTAGATGTTTGTCATGAACTATAAAGTGTAGTTAATATTTAAAACTGTTTGAATCAAACCAGAAGAAAACCATGGGAGACATGGCGCCAAAATTTGATTTAAAAAAACACTTTTTTTTTTGTCGAATTATTGCATTGGCTATAGTCATTTTACATCAAACATTGGGCTTCCTCTTACATGTGATATAGAACATCACGTACTGGGAGGGAAACTGATCTTTCAAAGCCTCAAGCATGCACCTTCACATTTCGTGTATCGGGTTATCATGATCTTATATTTCTAATGAAACATTCATAGAATAAGATAATCACTGTTTAATTACTAATATCTTCTTTCTTGTAGTTAATTGCTTCTCCCTTTATGATTCAGAGCATGCTTGTTTTGGAGCCGGATTATCTCATTACGCATTGTGGTTTCGGAATTCATCCGTCAAAACATTATCGGAAGAATTACATTCAAAAGGAGCTTTTTGAATTCTCGTTATATATACTCTTAAACACTACTTGATTTTCCTGCCAAAGTTTATGATCTGAACATATTATTACTCAATGCTAATACAAAAATTATACTCCTACGTTGCCTTGTTCTCTTCACTTTTCAAAAAGAATTTTTCAAAAAATTCCCCCTAGATTCTCCCTACTTCCAATATTTTTCTCTCTATCTCTTTCCACTTATTACCCTTACTATTTTTCAAATTTTTTTTCAAAACCCAATCCAAACATAGCAGTAAAAAACTACTATAATTCAAACCCTTAAAACTTTGTTTTAAAAAAGAAGAGTGCTAGGTACCCCGAAAAAATATCCAGAAATTATCTCGAATTTGAAAATCAGTAGTCCAGATTCACTTAAAGTCAATCTGGACCATCGATTTTTAAATTTGGAATAATTTCTGAGTACTCTTTCGGGATACGGAGAATTTTCTTTAAAAAAACAAAAAAAAAAAACAAAATTGACTCTCAAAACATGCTGGCCCCAAGCCTTCCAAACTCCGTAGTACGTATTGTCCTTTCAACATGTACGTGTTGATGACACGGACGGAACCAATTATTGGTATGGTCCCAGTACTGCTCTTCTGAAATTAAACTATATCTACACTTAATAATAAATTAGTAATTAAGGAAAGCGCCGGGCAAGCACGAAACTATTCTTGAATGATACTCCACACCCATTATTTTAATAGGGTTTGCAACCTTCTCCACATACGTACGGTCGGACAGTTGAGAAACCGGGGTAGTTTAATCCCGGCCGCTGATCATCATCTTAATAATTAATTATGGTCTAGATTGTAAAAAGCATCTTATCTTGCATTGAGAATATCTTGCATTGATAAAACACCCACACTCATACAAATATATTACAAAAAACACAAAAAACACAAAGGTATGAGGACCACATAAACACAAGTTGAAAGACGGGCTGAGATTCATTTGATGTAAGGGCTGATGTGTACTCTCCAACTCTCTTAAGAAAACATCCATATTCTTACAAATATATTACAAAAATACCATCAGTTCTTTTTACCCATCGCTCGGCTTCTAGCGTTGGCATAAAAAAAAACAAAAATAGATTATAAAAATGACCATGTTTATGACACTACAGGGATACATAGTGCCGTAGGCACGAGCAAATACTAACGTGTGTATATATATATTCTTTTAGTTGCCAAGTTGTATGTTTCTAAGTAGAAATGTGATGTCATTTTAAAGGGTTTAAAATCTATAAGAAATGTTATATATGGAAAAGAGTAGTTGGTATTTGGACAACCACAAAATGTAGGAACAAATACGCAACTACGGATATTATATATATATTTTATAAACGAGGAACAGCTCTACAGCCGAGCCACAATTGGACTCGATTGCACAACTCAAACCTCGGAAGGAACTAGCACTGCCACACCAGTCACGGCTCCTCACTTACTATCAGGGTACTCACCCAGTGGCGATGGGGAATCGAACCCCTGATCAAAAAGAGTACTCTCAATGTCAGTCATTCGCCATTACTACTGGAGCAACCCCTAGGTGCGTATACACAACTACGGATATGGACTGTGCTATCAGATTGATCTAATTAAACTACTGCAATAATGATTTCCCTGATGCAATCAATAAAGTTAGGTACTATCAATCAAGACTTCGGCCTCATGTGCCTTGTTTTTTTGGAAGTCTTGTGTTCAAAAAATTTTCAAGTACTATCAACTCTTGAATGTAGGGACCGGCAATTTACAGAGGACTTTATCCCGATTTTAATCAGCTCACTCGCTAGTGGTGACGGAATTAGTCACTTAAAAATTAGTTGAGGTGCACATAAACTGTTATGAAAGAGGAGGAAAAATGGTAGGCACTACTAATAAAGATATAGAGTTTGGTGGTTCTGGACGGTAGTTTCGATGACGATCTGGTGTATTAGCTTACGGAAAATCGATTTTTCCCTATTGTCTGTTTCTCTTCAACGCCTAACATATATAAATTGGTTTGGATCTTGAATCTAGCAGTAAGAAAAGCCAAAAGAAACAATTGAAAACTACTCTATTTTGGACAATTTTGTGTCTGCCTTAAATAGTTAAGGAGGAAGAGTTAAGGTCATGTCTAGCGTAGATGACATGTCTACAATCTTTGACAGTCGAATCAAAAAAAGAAAAAAAAGAGAGTAAAGATTCGTTTGGAACTTGTGGAAAGGTAGAGAAATGAAGGAAAAATTAAAAAAATTCATCCCCCATTGTTTGGTTTGGAGAGAAAGAGGTGAGAAAATATAATTATCTAAAATTGTGAATATTACAATTTTTCTCTTATTTTATCTCATTTTCCCATATTTTTCTTTCTCTCACTATCCTCGAATTCCAAACAAAACATTGGGATCTAGAAAGTTGCTATGTGTCTCGTTCAAAGAGGTACATGAGCATTTGTCTATATAATGTAGTATAATACTCTATGCATGTTTGGTTGAATCGATTGGACTCCTATGAATGTGGACTCCAATCCATAGCCCGTGTTTGTGTTGTGCGATAAGCGAAAGACACAATGATTCAATCAAGCAATATCAATCTCAAATAACACGAAGATGAAACGAATGCAAAGAAAGCAAGAATCTAAGTACACAAGAACACAAAGAGATTTACGTGATTTAATATGAGGGGAAGAGACGAATCAATCCACTATAATCAAAGGATTATAAGCTTCAATCTCCTCTCAACTGTATATCTCTGTCTCTCTGGGTTTTTCTAGAGGAAAAAGGTGAGCCCGTCGATTCTTCGAGTGAGCAAATTAGTTCTTTTTTCTCCGGTGAAATTGTAATCATGCTTTTCCATTGGGTTGCTCTTCCTTTCTAGGGGGTACCCATCCCTTAAATTGGACCTTGCTACACATACTGACGGAGCCACCGATGGGCATGCGGGCCCACTCCGGGCTCCGCACGAATGATTCGAGTCATTCAATAATTAAAAAAAAAAATTGAGTGGGCCTGTGAAAAATCAGCTCAATCTGATATGAATAGTTGCTCGATCAAATCGTTCATTTTTTCATTCTTTTTCCGAATTCTTGAAAAACATGAAAGATTGGATCAAACACCTAAAAATATCGAATTAAGTTGATTTTTCACAAGCCCACTCAATTTTGTTTAAAAAATTATTAAACGATTCGGATCATCCATGCGGAATCTAAAGTGAGCCATGCATGCCCGTCGGTGGCTCCTATCGGTGTGCCTAGTCCGTTCCGACTTAGCGCCTTGAATTTGGGTTGTTTTTCCCTCATAGTGACTTGTCTTCCTTTTTCAGTTGGAGATTTTCCTTTTCAGAGACTTGTATCCCTCTTGGCATATTTCTACCTTAATCACCAGTCATACATGTGATGTTGGAGTTATTAATTAGCCAATTATTTTCCCTAAACGCGCTATCTATGGCCCCACGTGTAGACATCCCATCCAATCCTACCCAATCGAACCCCACCTCCCATCTTCATCCTCTCTCTCCGCCTACGGGCTGTGAACGGAGACTCATCTCTTTGCTGGCATGCGTAGACGACGTGCATCGATATACTACTAGTTGTTTATACACATGAATTTCTATATATACTGCGGCTGTTTACATCTTTTTGAGTAAATAGCAGTTTCTAGCTCGTTCCCCGTATACGACACCGTATGGTGGTCTCTTCTTCCCCTCCTCAACCACTTCATGCTTACAGCCACAGCCACAGCCGCCGCCGCCGCCGCCGCTTCTTAGGTTTTGTTTGTTTGATCACCTGTGATGCCGCAGAAGAGACAGCAGCAAAACGATTGCAAGGCTCCGTCGGACGGAAACCCTTCCGAGGACAAGCGCAGGAAACTCCCTTCTCTCAGAAAGTCAGTCTCTCTCTCTCTCTCTCTCTCTCTCTCTCTCTCTCTCTCTTGCTTATTATACACTCCCCATGTAGTGACACGTGTATTGGGTGATTTGGGTGTTTGTTTGTGCTCAATTAGCTATACCTGAAATTTGGGCGTGGAAACAGGATTGGGTGTTGTTTGTATACCGAATTTGTTGATGTGGTTTGCCCAATCGAAATTCGGTTTAATTCTGCTTGATTTCTAGGGGGACATTACCAAACCGAGCCTTGTGTCCCAATCAATTGGGGTTTGCTACATGAATCTATTTTTCCATTCCATTGAGCTGTGCTCAGAGCTACCTGGTAACCTAGATTTAGTAAACCCAAATCCTTTCGTCGTATCACAGCATCCAAAGTCAAAGTCAGTTTATCTTCCTCTTCCCCTAGCCCTGCTATCCACCACCATCATGTCACGCTTCTTAACTACTGCGTGTATGGTAAATATGTCCAAACCTCCTTAATATATTTTCTCCCAACTTATCATGTATAGGTACACTTCTACCGTCTCACAAATAGTTTCGAGGTAGAAATTATTTGATTATATGTTCTTGTTTATTAGAAGGGTCCAAAGGGGTTCCTGAATTGAGCGGGGATAGAAGGAAATAGGGTAAATTTGTTCTCAGTTGATTGGAGTCTCTTGTTTTGGTTGCAATTTGTCCGGAATTCATTATCAAGAACCCTTATTGGAAATGATATGTGAAAACAGTAACGCTTTCATTGTTTTCATATTTCGTTAATTTTCCGGTTTTCGAGAATAAGATTGATGTGTTCTCATAAATGCTTCTTTTTCCAAAAGGGGTCCTACAAAATGTAATTTCAAAAATCATCAACCAATTCTTTTTCTGCGTGACTGCTGGAAAATGAAAAATGAAAACGGATTCTAGAAGCTGGAAAAGTTGCAGGAAACTGCTTTTATAAGTGGGCATACTGTAGATGTTGGAATTTGCATAGTTTGGCATCAAAGAGCACATTAGTTTTCTGCTTTTATAGTTGGGTCAGCCAAATTGTCCCAAAGGTATTATGTGGCCTATGCTGAATTGGCTTGGTGTTAGTTTTGGAAGTTGGATTGGGCCATTTAGAATGATTGTGTGTCTTCAATTAATTGCTAGTGTGCAAACAAGACTTTTAGTTGCTTTCTAACTGTGTGTCTGATATTTGTAGTGTAATACTGGAGGTGATGAGTTTGCGCAAAGTCCAGCTTTGCGTGGAGCCGGTCCTGGAGCCTTTGATTCGTAAAGTTGTAAGTGCATAACCTCTTGCTTTGCAGTTGCGGTATGCAATATGTTTTTTTCCCTGTGCCAAACAGCCATATTTCTCAAAATTTGATATTCGGGGGGATGCCATTTTCGTAGTAATGTGTTTTCTTAGCACTGAAATAATCAACGAGACACATAGCTTTGATATTCTCCGGCACTCCTCAGTGATTTCTGACCTCTAATTAGGGCTGTAAACGAGCCAAGACAAAAGCTCGGCTCATTAAGGGAGGTTTGGTTCGATAAAGAGGCTCGTTTAGTAAATGACTAAGCTTTGCTCGTTAAGGGCTCGGCTCATAAGGCTCGAGCCGAGCTCGAACTCAAGTTTTTGGCTTGTTTAGTAAACAAGCCGAGCTCAAGGTTGACAAAGCTCGGCTCGGCTCATTACAGCCCTACCTCTGATGGAAGAGTCTTTTGGCTTCCCAACATGTAGCTGTTGTAATTGTTCTTATGTGTTCATGGTGAATAAAAACTTTGGATAGATGGAGGTCTCTGCAGTTCATTCTACTAGGATTATTATTGGAGCTCCTGGACTTTTAGTGCAACTTTGCCCATGTAGAATACTGGGTAACTACTATGGCTTGTACTATTAAGAGTTTGAAGCTAAATATAGGTTATGTTAGGGCTTCAAAGTAGTCTTTCAAGTTGGTTTACTTGTATTAGCTTTGGGTGTTCCTTTTGAGTGTTTTGATGAAGGATAAGGCTTCTTAAAGGAAGATTTCTAGTGTTCAGAACCTTCTATTAAGTTTTTGTTGTAGATTGATAGCGTGCCAAAATGGAATAGATGAAGAGAAGAATTGTAAACGAGAGTCTAGGCATATTTTCCGGAAACTTTTGCCTTCATTTGGCAAGGTTAGACCTTTAGGAATGGAAATATGACAAGCCAATGGTCATTACGTAATATATAGTGATATGCTGTTAATACAGGGACTTGTACATAGTGGTAGTTGTTGACATTTAATATCCAACTCAAAAGCTTATGCTATTAGGTGGAACTAGTGTTCTAAAAGGCGCTAGGCGCTAGGCGCTAGTCGGGCGGCGATCCACTGCCTAGTGCCTAGGCTGCCTTGGCGCCGCCTTGCAATTAAGTTTATTTTATTTTATTGGAGAGTCCAAACCCTAGCCGCCTAGCCTCCCTGAGCGCCTAAACAAACCGCCAAGGGGAAAATCGTGGCGGCAACCCGCTGCCTTTTAGAACACTGGGTGGAACTGTGGAGAGGCCTTAAGATTATATTAAGAAGTCCCATTCCATACCCCAAGTAATATCGGATTGTATGCCTTAACATACCCCTCACATGCAGCCATGCTTGAGGTCTGTCACGTGTAGCCGCTTCGGTCTAATATTGTGCGGTCTTTTGTTGGGTCTGTCATCGTGGGTATGGATTGCGCATTTTTAATATGTGGGTTGCAATGGGCATGGTTCTAATATCGTGCACTATTTAAATTGTGTGGAGATACTACCATAATCGGTAACTTTGTCTGTATGGTGCAATATATCCTACATAGCTGTTGCTGTATGGTAGCTTCTTGTATAGTTTTCATTAGAAGCATTTTACGGATATAGATCAATAGGTACTAACTTATTATGGCATTTAATGTCGCTCCATGGTGGCTTGATTGTGGCAGCAGCTTCCTTTATGTTAAATCTACTTTTTCTATAACTCATTAGTGGTAATCTGGATTGACAGGTGAAAGAAGAAGTTGAATTGGCTCTAAGAAAATATTTGAGCAATATGAATTGGTAAGTCGATGGACTGTACAGTATGCTTGATAAGTTAAGTTGACTGCCTTCATCACTCTTGCTTGATGCATTGTTGCTCTCATTGTTTAGGAATACCGTGAAAGAGAGAGAGTCTTTTGAATCAAGAAGCCTACAGTTGCAATTCTTACCCAAAATCTCTCTTCCTATATTCACCGGATCTCGTATTGAAGGAGAAGATTGTAACACCTTAACAGTGGCTTTAGTTGACGGTCTTACTGGACAAGTTGTTTACTTTGGGCCTGAATCCTCAGCAAAGGTGGAAATTGTAGTTCTTGAGGGAGATTTTGATGGTGATGAAAGAGGAAATTGGACTCTTGAAGAGTTCAATAATAATATTGTTAGAGAGAGGGTAGGAAAGAAACCCCTTCTTACTGGCGATTTATTTTTAGCTCTCGAGGCGGGCATTGGTTTAGTGGGGGAGGTTTCTTTTACAGATAATTCAAGCTGGACAAGGAGCCGTAAATTTAGGCTGGGCGCAAGAGTTGTCGATAATTTTGAGGGAGTCAGAGTAAAAGAAGCAAAGACTGAATCATTTATTGTGAGAGATCACCGTGGAGAATGTAAGTATTTTCATTGATTGCATTACTTACTACTTAGTCTATTGTTATCAATTTGGTGCTTTGAATAGAATAGCTTGAATCGATAATAATTAGGGGAAAATCCTAACAACTGCTTGAAGGGCGGTGGACCGGTGGTTATTGTGAACATGGTGTATCAAAACATCTGAAAAGCCTATCAAGATTGGTGGATATGTATTGATATCGGTGACATGCACTCTCAGATTCTAACTTTTTTGAAATTTTGTGTCTTTTATATTAAGCGGTGGTTAGCGAAATCTATAATATGATATTGCACTTCCTGATATGTTCTATGCACTGTTTTAAAAACTGTACCAGTGAGCGAACCAGAAAAGGACCCGGGTGGATGGTTCACTTGAACCTGAATTGAACTGTGATATCATAAGTCAAAATATATTAAAAATGTACATAAATTAAAAATATAGTGTAGAGAGTAAAGGAAATTAGTTAACTAATGTAAATTCTTATGTATATCTTATACGTTTTATCTTTTGGTTGACCACATTAAAAACATCACCACTAGTCCTCTATACTCATCACTGGTCCTCTTCACTGATTGTTAAATCTCCAAAAACACACTCACAAGGTGTGTTGGATCCACATACACAAGTACACCACTTGTGCGTGTGGACCCAACGCATCTTGTGAATGTGTTTGTGCATTTGTGTGTGCAAGTGTGTGATGTAGCACTACTCAAATCTCCAAATAGAGTCTAGATACAGTTGCTACCATTACGACTTTTTATTTGTACCTTAGTAGCAGGATCCTTCTAAAATGGGTGCATTCCCTAGACGGGAGCTTGAATCGGCGCTCCCAAGATGGGAGCTTGCTCCTAACTAAGATGGGAGCTTATTGGGCCGTTAAGGCAGTTATTCTCTTACTTTTAAGGGAGCCATGCCATTGTGGAAATAAGAATGAGTATCATATTAGTCAAGAAGTTTTGTAAATTGAGAATATATAACTTCTAATAATTACACTTTAAGATCAAATTTTTTTTAGTATGTATCACTTTTCCTTTGATGGTTAAGTTTTAAAGTTATTTTATGTACATATTTTTATATAATCTATATACGCTCCTTAGGCGCTCCCAACTTTAGGAGCTTCTAGGTGCCTCCGCTCCCCCGCCCCCGCTTCGTGCTACTAAGATTTGTACCCATATGTGTAAAGTGTAAAGAATTTCTACAGAACCGGACCGATCCGGACCGTGTGCAACTCTAATACATAGTCTATATATTTTGACAACAATGAATGTAATAATTATCAGATACAATATTAATTTTCCAAGAACAAATACTCTATTGATGCCATTGGCTTCATCAAAAGACATAGTCATCAGAAGTACATGTTGTTGGGTAGGAATGTCGAATTTCGCTTATTATAAAGGGTTTAAACAAACCAACACACAATTATGGATATATTGACTTCCAATTTTGGAAAGGTTCAGTGGGATATCATTCATTAGCATCAAGAGCATAGTTGTAGCAAGGCAAGATGGATTATAAACAGGGCCAATTTCTAGTTATTTCACTCACGCCCATAATGATAAACTGCTTTTAGTTTTGGGCTCAAAATCGAGGAGTACATATGATTTTTCCTTGAATAGGTATGTTGCATTCGCATAGTAGGAAGCAAACATTGTCTCAATTCCACTATAAAAAACGGTGCCTTCCAAACAAGGAAAGGCTTTAGTGATGGCATAGGTGGACTTGAGGTTATGAACACGAGAATTGTAGGCTATATGAGCACATTCCTTGCCTTTGAAGAGGTAAGCTTTACCTCTTTCCATATCTTCAAACGCGGCATCTACCTCATATTCGAACACCATCCCTTTGAAGAAAGGGAACATCTCACCAATTGTCATTGGCCTTCAATGGTCTTGAAATATTTGGTGTCTATTTTCTTCTCAAGCCATACACAGAGGTGTCCAGAGAAGATCACTGGTTCATCGCTTTGCATATAAGACATGTTCCTTTCTCCACCGAGCCGTTCATGTCCGTGTGTGGAGCATAATATGTAGGCTTCAAATCTCTTAGACGAACGGAATGCAACATTTATATAGCTCAGACACTTAACCACATTGTGAGCATACCAGTTTAAGGTGGAAACTCGGAGATTGTGGTGGGGAATCTAGTCCGTCTAGATATGTCTATTGCTTTATACTTTTTGTATCTCTATCCTTGTATCTCTAGCTATTGGATCTTGTGAACAAATGTGTTGTAACGTAAGCCCTCAAATTTTATTTTGCAATATATGTATTTGCTATCTCAATAGCTAGAGTACTATTTAACTTATAGACTTGAATTATAGAAAATGCCATCACTTACAAGCTAAAATACATATTAATCACGCATGTAAAGGGCACATTTGATCATGAAACTTTTTGTCACGCAAGACTAGAAATTTTACTTTATTTAATCATCAGCAAAGAATAGAAAAATGAGATTTAGAGGAACATGAGAAATCGAAGCAATTCAAAAAAAAGTAAGGAGGCTTACAATGAGCCAATTGAAGAAAGCTTGAAGGTTTGGATAGCCCGAATGTACGAACAGGCAATGCCGGCAACAAAGGCGACATCTTTTTGGTCATGGAAATTGTAACGCTTACCAATAAGTCTTTCCAACCAAAATGCCACCTGACACATATATCTCATATCGATAATATTCACCTTCAGTGGTTTGGGTTAATTCTCAGTTCCCAGTTCGAGTTGAGAGTGATGCTAACAAAGGCATACTTGGCTTGCCTCACGAAATCAGACCTACAGACGTCTCCAGATTGTAGTAGTCATTGTCCTTCGGAATGGATTCCCAACAGACGATCCAAGGAGACACTCCAGACAAGTACTACTACGATTTGGAGACGTACATTAATCGTGGCGGTAGGCCTGGTTTTGTGAGGCAAGCCACATACGCCTTTGTTAGCACCACTCTCAACTCGGACCGGAACCGAGAATTGACCCAAAGACTGAAGTTGAATATTATTGATATGAGATATATGTGCTGGGTGGTATTTTGGTTGGAAAGACTCTTGGTAAGCGTAATTTCCCTAACCAAAAAGATTACGCCTTTGTTGCCGGCATTGCCTGTCAATACATTCGGGCTGTCCAAACCTCCAAGCTTTTTTCAATTGGCTCATTGTAAGCCTCCTTTCTTTCTTTTTTTTTTGAAGTGCTTCGATTTCTCACGTTCTCCTAAATCTCGTTTTTTCTATTCTTTGTTGATGATTAAATAAAGTAGAATTTCTAGTCTTGCGTTACAAAAAATTTCATGATCAAATGTGCCCATTACATGTGTCATCCATATGTATTTTATATTGTAAGTGATGACATTTTCTTTAATTCAAGTCTATAAGTTAAATAGCACAATAGCTATTGAGATAGCAAATACATATATTGTTGCAAAGTAAAATTTGAGAGCTTGTATTTCAAAACGCTTGTGCGTGTGCACAAGATGCAATAGCTAGATACAAATAAGTATAAAGCCCTAGACATAGTGTATGATCTAGACAGGGTAGTTTCCACCACAATTCCTCAAGCAACGTTTACTACAAATTTTCACCTGTATGCTCACAATGTGGTTAAGTGTTCGAGATATATAAATGTTGCATTTCGTTCATCTAGGAGATTTGAAGTCTACATATTTATCAAGAAACAATATTTGTTGTTGAACTATGCTCCACACACGGACATGAACGGTTCAGTGGAGAAGGGACCGCGTCTTATATGCAAATGGTTTCCAACCATTGCAGAACATGGAACATTTATGCCTCTACAAAGTGATGAACCATTGATCTTCTCTAGATGTCTCTATGCATGGTTTTAGAAGAAAATAGGCTTCACAGATTTTAAGATCATTGAAAGCGACAATTGGTGAGATGTTCCCTTAATTCAAAGGGATGGTGTTCGAATATGAAGATATGGAAAGGTGTTCGAATATGAAGATATGGAAAGAGGTGAAGCTTACCTCTTCAAAGGCAAGGAATGTGCTTATATATTGCGTACAATTCTCATGTCCCCAGCCTCTAGTCCACCTGTGCCATCTCTAAGGCCTTTCCTTGTTTGGAAGGCACCGTTTTTTACAGTGGAGTTGAGGCAGTGTTTGCTTCCTACTATGAGATATACCTATTCAAGGATAAATCGTACGCACTCATCGATTTTGATCCCAAAACTGGAAGCAGTTTCATCATTGAGGGTGTGGGCGAAATAACTAGCAATTGACCTTTGTTTACAATCCTTGTGTCTCACTGTACTATGGTCTTGATGCTAATAAATGATATCCCACTGAACCTTTCCAAAATTGAAAGTCAATATATCCATAATTGTGTGTTGGTTTGTTTAATCTTTGTGGTAAGTGAAATTCAACATTCCTAACCAACAATAGGTACTTCAGATGACTATGTCTTTGGATGAAGCAGTGACCTCAATGAGTATTAGTTTTTGGAAAATTAATATCCGATAATTGTTATGTTCATTGTTGCCAAAATTTATGGACTATGTATTAGGGTTGCATACGGTACAGACAAAACATAAAACATGGGTTCGGTTGATGGTTCAACCAGTCAAACCCTCGTCCGGTCCGCTCCAGTTTTTAAAACATTGGTTCTATGGTTAGCAAACCTACATGCAAGTTCTAGGGGAGGCTCCTGCAGGGGGGAAGTTTAGGCGACGGTATGCTTAGTGGTATTTTTTTTTTCCCTATCAAATTTGCATTCTTTTCCTGGATCATCATGGCTTTTAGTTACTTAGACTACAAGGTGAAACCAAATATTGATGATCCACTGTCTAACTCTGTGTGCTTTTGACCACTTGTCGAGTGTCGTTAATGTGAGTGGGTTGTGGAACTCAATTACACTTCCCTACTCAGGCTCCTTGTATTTATATATTCATGTAGCTTTTCATTTAGGACAGTACCGTATGTTTAGTTGGTCTTTTCATTTCCTACTATACCTGTATGTCATGTCTTGATTTTCCTATTCTTTGGTTTATTGTTTCTGTCATTCTCTTTGGTGATTGTTGTTGGCATGCTATTCTTTTCGCCCTACTGGCTTCCATGCGTGCCTGTGAAACTAAATTCGTAGAAAGCCAAACCTGGTCTAGTGTTAAGCATGTAAGAAGAATGGTAACTCAGAGTTGCAGGTTAACCATTATTAAAAATGGACTTGTAGTTTAATTGTTTATGTTGCAGTGTACAAGAAACATCATCCACCATCTCTGGATGATGAAGTATGGCGGCTGGAAAAGATTGGAAAAGATGGTGCTTTCCACAAGCGTTTGAATCGGGAAAAGGTCAACTCTGTGAAGGATTTTCTGATTCTCCTGTTTCTAGATCCCACAAGGCTTAGAAATGTAATGCACACTGTCCCTTCTATCTTTTTCTTTCTGTACTATTCTCAAGTAGATACTATAACCGTAGATGTATCCTTATCCCTCCCCCTCTCCTTTTAGACATTGTACATGAACTATTGAGTTAACTTCATTTTGTAGTTTTACTCAACAGAACTCTACACACTTTCATAGGGTATATACTGCGTATTAAAGATGGTTTGCCTAGTGCTTGTCCTGCAAAGATAAGGCGGTGGGAGAGTAGGGCGGTCATGGTTTTGACCTCCGGAAAAATAGTTATGGCATTTGAAAGCTTGACATTAAATTTGTTGCTTGGAATATTCGAGATTCCGAGTCCAAGATTTATAGGTTGCTTTATTTGAAACCCCATGTACATGCTGGACGAGACCTCCATTTTATTTCTTTGCAGGAAACCTCATGCATCTATATTAGAATTCGTCGTAAATAAGTTTGTTCATGTCTATGAGAGGAACCTCATGCATCTATATCAGAGTTCGTCGTAAATAAGTTCGTTCATGTCCATGAGAGGACAACATTTCCCATCTCCTTTCACAATGTCAATCTCTGACAAGAATTATTTCTTTGGGTTTCTGTAGATCCTTGGCACAGGTATGTCTACTAAGATGTGGGAAGTTACTGTAGACCATGCTCAGACGTGCATACTTGATCCTAGGTGGTACTTCTACTCTCCAGGATCTCAGCAGAAAACTGGTGTGGTCTTCAGTGTTGTGGGACAAGTGATGGGACTTCTTTCTGAATGCCAATATACCCGTCTTGATGATCTGTCCGAAACTGAAAAGGCATTCTTCTTTAAGTGCTTGGATTACTTTCTTTACTTCTTTTTGTTGTTTCATTCTCTTTCTAATCCTTTCTTTCATCTTCTTTTCTTTTCAGGAGGACACCCATAACATGGTAATAGCTGCATTTAAAAACTGGGAGAAAGTTGTCTCTTTTGATAATGAGGCCTCACTTATCAATGCCTCAGCGCACTTTTTCAGTAACATTCTGCACACCAACTCAGCTGACATTAAGGTTTTAACTTCTCAAGAGATTGGCGGATTCGATTATCCCCAAGTAAGTGTATGTTCCCCAGATAACATTCCATCCATTTATTCTATGGGAAGTGTGAAAAGATTGGATGATTTTGGATTGCATGATATCGACCATTTGGATCTTAGATACGACGAAACTTTGAATTTCCATGGTCAAGTTGCAAACTCCCTAACCTGTGAACCCGAGTCTGTTACTCGAGCCTTCTCTGAGGATGAGGGTATGCAATATTTTGGTGCTGATGGTTCCTTTCAATCTGGGAATTCTTGTTTTGAGTCGGATTTACATAGTGCTGTCAATGGATTTCTACTATCTCGTTCTGCGTCTTTTGCTCAGAGGAGATGGACGATGGTATTCAGCGTGTTGAAGTGGTTCTCAATACGGAGGATTGTGGCCAATAAAACCCATGTCAGAAGATTTTGTTGATTGGCAACCCAGAAAATGAAATATTTTCATAGAAAAAATGTAACTTGCTTTGTAGTATGTGCTGCCCGATATCGTGTGCAGTTGTAGGGTCAGAGGGAGTTTTTCGCTTGCTGTGTAAAGAGTATGCTGTACAACTAGTAGTTTAAGGCATGTTTACTGTTGGTTTGTAGGTGGTTTTGGGCTTGAATTGAGCTGTAAAATGAGATAATGGAGCTTTCATACCATATCTTCAAATTCAAGGGAAGGATATGTTTTAAAGAAATTATGTCAATTCCAAACTTTTTTCGCTTTTTAAGTTGAATCAAGATTCGATAATGTCCTGCTAATATCAAGTGTTTGTATCACGGCGAAGAGATTTATGGGGTGAAAAGATATGTGACAAACGAAGGAATACTGTTTAATTGGGTGCATCAACGATAGGAACGCTGGTTGTCCTTGGGAGATCAGGGCTTTGGTGGAAGATACTATTAGATTCTGGGCTACTTCGTTTAATTGATCTTTCTCGTTGTGTTGCCGTGAAAAGAATCGAGCAGCTCATTGGGTGGCATCAAATAGTTTGAATGGGATTTGTTTCTGCATGTGGGAATATATAGCCATTGTTAAATTCCGCTATATCTTTCCTTTGTCGTGGACCGTGCTGCTTCTTCCTCCTCTTCGTCTTTTTGCTTTTCCTGGATCAAAAATGCAACTTAATGTGTTAATAAGTTGCTCTAATGTATGTCGGTGTATCATTTTAATCTTTGTACTCTTATTCAAAGATTAATAAAATATAAATAGTTCTGTCGGTTCGAACCCAGTATCTTATCTATAAAAATCAACTTTAAGAGAAAAGATGCAGAAACGTTGCCCTTGCGACCCAGCAGCATCATCCAACGGCTTAGGGGCGCTAAGGGATGGTAAGAAGCGAAATCCCATAAGAATAGATTTCGTGGGGGTGTTATATCTCAATTATACTTTCTTCTTTGTTCACCGAAAAAAAGGAAAATTTCCAAAAAAGGACATGAACTTTTCACGTATTCTCACAAAAAAACACAGACTTTAACTAATGATAAAAAGACACCTGAACTTATCATTCCATTAATAATTAGGCTCCAGTCGTCCAATTCCGTCAATTTGTAACGGATGGAGCTAACAGAATGTGTTAACCTTTTCTTTTTTCTTTTTCTTTTTTTTTTAAAACTTTTTACTTTCAAAAATTACTTTTAACTCTTTTTTTTTTAGTAGTAAATAAATATGTAATAAAGTTCTTTTTTTCCTTACTATTTATCACAAATTACTTTAATCCCATTTTTTTACTATTTACAAAAATAACTTTGAGCTCTTGTATGTATGAGAAGCTTCTAGATTCCTTTTGACTACTAATATTCCTTTTGACTCCTCTACGCTAGCTCACGACCTGTTCCACTTTCTCAAATAAATACTTAAAAAAATAAGGACATATTTTCAAGCTTAAAAATAATAGATTTACAAAAATAATTTTTCAATTTTTTTTTGCAAGGTTTGATAGATCTTATCGAAATTTATCAATCAAGATCCATATTACATTTTATTTATTTATTTCAGTAAGCCTATTATTTTGAAGTTTGAAAATCGTAAATAAATACTACTCCTACTTTTTTTTAAGGAGCAAAACTGGAATGCACAGCCTAATAAGTGGTCATTGACGGTTCTAACCATTGAGCAGTGACAAGATTTCGGTGTTGATGAAAGGTGTCCCAAGAAAGTTGTCACTTCCCTTGCCTCACTCGTCTTGCTAGTCATGTTGTGGGTGTGGGCAGGGCCGGCCTTAATGTTTGAGTTGCTTAAGCCCGACTCCAAGCTTAGTTGTCCATTTACTATTATTAAGTTATAAGAAATTAAAATACATACAAGTGAAAAAAAACAAAATCAATGTTACATTCTGCTTTTAGTTGAATTACATCAAAAACTTAATTTAAAATGTAACCTCTGTTACAATGCTTTATGATTAGTATGATCCGATTCAAAAGAAACACATTCTCATTGCATGCAAAAATTGGGACTAAAGCACATTAGTGACAAAGAAATTGTTGTCACAAGGATATCATTAAGAGAGAGTGACAATTTTCACCAATGTGTCTCTTGTTAGCTTTAGAACAACATAAATGCATGTTGAACAAGTATTGAACCCCTGACCGTATAGGATCTTAAATGCACGTTGTTGACCAACAAGCTAGCTACACATTTTATGTTATATTTTCGTCAAAATATAAATATATACATTAACATGGAATTTTTTTTGGTTACCTAGTTTGGAGGTTGTCCAAATCCACGGGCTTGTGGACCTTATCCCGAGCCGGCCCTGGGTGTGGGTGAGGGGTGTGGGTGTCACTTTTTTGCTACGCTTTCAAAATAGGTAGCCACGTCACTCGTGCACCCGAGGCTAGCCCGCCATTGACTTGTATCCGTATAGTACTGTACAGTCTTGTCTATGAAAGCTTAATAAATACGTACATGGAGGATGATTGGATGTAATACTACCAACGCCGATCGTCGGCCTCGCTCGCTCTCTCTCCCTGTCTCCACTGAAAGGTGAACTTTCCTTCAACTCTTTCTTTCCTCTTCTCATTTTCTGTTTATCATTCTTTCTGTTTTCGCTCGCTTTCATCCTTGAGTAGTATAGTTTCTGGCATACTCCGTTATTCATATGGTGCTTTTGTAACTTGGGAGTATTTTCTTTGTGACTTTATGATCCCGTTCGTTAAAGGGTTTTGGATTTTAGATTCTAATCATTATCCTAGTTTCCTCCGACCATTACCCTCAATTTTCTCTCTATCTCTCTAATCATTACTTCTATTTTCAATCATTAATCTAATCCAAATCCAAAATTCCAAAATGAACGGGTTTCTTTTGCTTGGCGAAAGTTAGTATTGTTAGGATTGTTAGATTAGCACCTTAGGGGAGTTGATCAACTCGATCCTAACCTGTGTACTCCTAGCACCTAAGTGCACCCTGATGCCGTTGGGTCAAAGGGCTCTTGGTTTGTGACTTTATGGGTTTGTATCAGGGTTTGCAAGTTTAATTATGTGAGTTTGCTGTGTAAATGGTGGGTTGTATGTTGGTTTTCTAAGAGCATATCTCCAACCATACTTGATTTCTTTGTTTTTGTTCTTCAAATCTTTATTTTGGAGGATTTCACTCCTCCAAACATACTTCTCTTTTGTTCATCAAATTAAAGAACCATTTTTATTTTTCAAATATGAAGAACCATCCCTCCAAATGAAGAACATTCTTCTAATCAATTGGCACTATTCACTTTATCTAGAATTCCCACTTCATCCAATATATCATTTGACATCCCAAATCTATTACCAGCCCAATCCTTCGTACTTTTTCCTTATTTTTATAAAATACATGTATTCTTCAGATTATTGCTTCGTTTTTCTTGTTATAATCGGTACCAATGGTAATAAATAAACAAAACCTACAAAATGAGATTAACATTGGGTATACTAAATAAAATCTGATGTAGGCAATTTTAGAGGTAAGTTTGGACAGAAATTTTGGAGGGAAGATTATGGAGATAGTGAAAAAGTAGATGCTACTGCTCTGCTGACAGGCAATGATTGCAGATGCTCAAACATAATCACTGGCAACACTGAGCAAAAAATCTATTTTTGCCGTTTTTGCGGTTTTGGCTACATCAGTATAGATCACCTTGGACAAGTCTCTGATCTATTGCCATCCTCCAATGCATAGTTTGTACGAACTTTTGGCAGCATAAGTATGTTTTTTAGCAGCTTGAGTTGCTTTAAAACTTTCAATCTTCTGTGTAGATTATGTGAAGCAATAAGTGACATGCTTGATAATATTTTCTCTTATTGTGATTAATAGGATATGAACATATAGTTTTATGTTAGCTCTTACTCTTAATTATGCATTAGTAGAGGTATCTTCTTAGATTTCCTTTTGCAAATCTTATTATCTACACCAAAATATAACTACTTTTTTTTTTTTAGCTCGGCAAAATATAACTACTTAAGAGCCATTGTATTAATTTCTCAAAGTAACGAACCACCCATTGACGGTTCTTACATCCACGTCATTTACATGTCAAAATTCTAAGCTAGTCAAAGGTTTTAGAGTGGCAAAAATGCCGCAGAAATAGGCAATGTTCAGTCGGAGGAAGGAAACAATAGTTCAAAGGATAGGCAAAAAAGCCTGCTTTAAGAAGGTGATCTATTTCCTTTCTCTCTTATTCTTCTTCTTATGTAACCTTTTTTCTTTTGGGTAAGTACTTTGGTATAGTACATAGTTGTCACTGACACTATTTTGTTAAAGAAATGGAAAAATTGAATGAGAAACGAGGTGGGTATCTTGAGAATTTCAATGGGTCAATCTCTGAATGTGTTGGGCAATATTTAGATTATTGGAATTTCAATGGGTTTGATTAAATTGACATTTTGACAGAGATGAGTTTAGTTTTGGATTCTTACCCTGTTTTTTATGATATTTCAGTGCAGGATCAGAGGTTATGAAGTTGCAACCGGATCTGCTTTCTGTGGAGCCTAAATTAGAGGGCTTGATTTGTGAAGTAACTGTATGCCCCTCAATTTTTAGTTGCTTCTTAGAGAGCTGCCGTTTAATATGATTCTTATCAATTTCGCTGTTTAAGATTGTGTATAGACTATCTGTTCTTTTTTCTTGCCTTGCTGAATCTGTTTTCTTGAATGGCTAATTCTATGGTGGCCCACTGAAAAACTGTTTGGAGTGCTACATATTCCCTATTTACACACTAAAATGGTTTTTGTTAAGGGTATTGCAGTCCTGCGTCAAATGAAATACCACTCAAATCTGATAAAGAAAAAGAGTAAGGACTGGAGACTAGAGTATAAATCAAAGTGGTGTTGTTTATATACTTGAAGTGGTGGTTAAAAAGTACATGGGGTCGGCCTATGGTCAGATTAAAATGGGTCCTGACTTGTTTATTTGGCTTTGTGGTGTTTGGTTATGTACCGAGTGGCTTTATGTGACGATATGGTTGGACTTGGGGCCCTGGGGCCCAAACTAGGTTTGTTATGAATGAAAGTGGCTAAAGATCTCGGTGCATATGATTTATGAATGCACCCTTTTGGGTATGTGCTCTATAACACTTGCTTTCTTGAATTGTTTAGTATTATTGGAGGCTGATTCATTTAGCTCTTAACTTTGGTCTAGTTGTGGATTCTTTCCTCCATGTCAAACCCTGTATCTGCCTGCAAGAGTGCTATCGAGTTTGGGAGTTTTATCAAGATAGATATGAAATAATTATCTAAGAGTGACTGGAATCCATCATATTAAGATTCCAAGTCCCAACAAGATACATCTCTTCTAGCTCTAATCCATCATAGTCATCTTCGGGCTACAATGGGCCATACGTTTAGCCTTTTTATGATTTGGCTGCTAAAGACCAGGCAAATTAGGTCAAGAAATGGAAGAATGCCACATCACCAACCAATCATTGGGGTTTGGAGAAACAAACAACTTGTCGGTAAAATAAAGATGATATTTTTCGGGGTACATTGGCTACGGAAATGAATAATTCGCCTGGAATTACTCTCATTGAATATTAAATCCCTAGATTTAATACAAACAAATCTCCAAAGGGAGCCTGAAGTACAATAATTTTTTAAATCAGAGTGAGACCGAACAATTGCAATTTGGGGCAACTACTAGTGCACAAACTCTATAGACACCTCAAACTAAAAACAAGGAGGAGAAGACTGCCGGGCTGAAGCCTGACTAAGCGTGAGTCACGCTTCGCTGACTATTTGGGGTTAGGTCGCGGGGGTTCAGGGGCGGCACCGACGGCCAGGGATGGGGCGCCCCTGCAAAACCCACACTTCATTTCCAGTAGGGGTTTGAAGCACATCTCTTTTTGATGACAAGTAGAGGTACTTTCCTTGGAGGCACTTCCTTGCATCCAAAGTGACATTTGTTTGTTTTTTTTCTTTTTTTTGGTGGCTTAAGTGCATAAAACTTTAATTGTGTAACATGCAGCCTTTAAGCTGTACTTGCAGATCAAAAAAAAGGAAGCTTTACTTGGATCAAGGATTTGTGGATGGGTTTGGGATGAAAACAGAAGGCAACAGGGGATTCCCTTCACCTTTTCTTTTGCCTCAACCATCCTCTCCACAAACGCTTGATCCATGCACAGCCTTAAAGTACTGTCATGTTTCTTTTATAGTTTGAAGAGGAAGATCTCTTGCATGTGTTGTAGTTCCAAAAAACTGTATGTCTTGGTGTCTATGCATTGTTTACGCTGTAATGAAGTGTACATAAGTTGAATGGTTCAGAAAATTCTGAAGTTCTATTGCAAGAATAGTGCACATAAATTGCATGTGCTGTTAAAAACTGGTGATCTATTCCATACAATATTATGCTTCATAATTCATCTAGTCTAAGAGATAATGTTTGCATATGTTTTTTTTTGCTCGACTAATGTTTGCATATGTTGGTAGTATAGGCATAGCCCTTGTGATAACTACGTTATTTGAAGAGTTCTTACTGTAACATTGTTTCGGGCCTTACCCAACCATCTTTAAACTAGCTGTATGGAACTATGAATACAGTTTTCCAGCTGTATACTTTGATGTCCAATAAATGGTACGGTGGGTTGTTTGTTTTCTTGGTACGGTGGTAGTATGCACCCAACTACTATATGTAGAATGTCAAATGTGATCTCCCTGTGGATTACAGCATTAATTAATTGCAATTTCTTACTAATGTCCGGAAACCATTTCACTTCTTCCCATCAGATTACATTCTTCTGTTTGTGTCTAGTAACATTTTCCTGATGTTGCCTGGTGTCTCCAGATAAATAAAGAAGTTGAACTGCCACTCACAAAACAAATGCAGTTGTGTAATGAGAAACGGTGAGAGAACATAATGTTAATGTCACTCAATCTAATGATCCCCATTTAGAACTATTGTGTTGATGCCACATCCTTTCCGATGCTTGTTCAGGTACTCTGGGATCACGGACCCTGGGCATGAGACATATCTTTCTACATCAAGAAGTTTACAACTACAGTTGGATAGACTCTCTCTTCCAATATTGACCGGAAAAAATATTACAGGAGAGAATAAAACCCCTATTGGAATAGTTTTATATGACGTTCGCACAGGACAAGTTGTTGACTCTGGCCCTGAAGCCTCAGCTACTGTGGAAGTAGTAGTTCTTGAGAAAGATTTCTATGGTCATGATTGGTCACTTGAAGAGTTCAATAGTAAGATTGTCTGGAAACGGGAAGGAGGAAAAACTCTTCTCGTTGGAGATGTTCATGTTAATCTTAAGGAAGGTGTTGGCTCCATTGGCGACATTCACTTCAGCCATACCAAACGCTGGATGAAAAAAATTGAATTCAGGCTTGGTGCGAGAACTGTGGATTGTGCTCTTGGACACAAAGTAAGAGAAGCAAAGACAGAGTCTTTCTTTGTTAGGGATCGCCGTTTAGAATGTGAGTATTTCTTGATTAATGTGGTTTCTGTTTTTGTATATGATGTCGGGTGGATCGCGTCCACGTTCCTTGATCGGTTGGACCGTTCGCGGTCCAAGCGTCGTTAGTCCGACGTTACGTTCACAAAACAAGTCGGAAGGTTTCGATTGACTACAGATTGATAATCCGATCGATCTGTTGGTCAATTCGTCTAGTCCCACACAAGTCAGAAGGTTTTGATTGACTGCATATGCAGTTTTTGCCATTTTTGGAAATAATTGATTTGCTTATAACTTTTAGTGGGAAACTCCGTTTTGGTTGCCGTTTGTTTTGGCATTTTTCTTATTTCACCTAGTATTTAATTTTTGCAATTTATTTTTGAATTACCATTTTTTGTTGTCATTTTTGTGATTTCTTTAATTTCGGCTTGATTAGTAAGTTTATAGTTGGTCTAGGGTTTCTTTGCCGTATAAGTATCATTGTAAGCCGTACGGCAGAACTTGGTTGTTATTGAAGAAAGAAAATCGATATTTATCTCCTATTGTGTGTTCATAGAGGGAGTACCTCTTGTTCATACTTGTTCGTGGTTTGCTTGTGCGAATAGTTCCGTTTGGTCATATGCTTCCCTGCATCAGTATATCTTTGTAAAAGACAACAGTTTTAGTAGTATATTGTGTTTGAGGTCAATTATGGGAGGGGTGGAAATTGATCGTGAAATTTATTCCAATTGGTGTTTCCAGAGAACGTAATATCATTACGCACAGGATACCCTAGTTCTGAATATCTTGTAGCTATTTAGTAAAAGAAGAAACTCCATTGGAACTTCTGGTTTTTGTTTGCAGTGTGCAAGAAGAACCATCCCCCATCTCTATCTGATGCAGTCTGGAGATTGGAAAAGATTAACAAAGATGGAGCTTTCCACGACCGTTTGAGCAAGGAAAACATTAATACCGTGAAGGATTTCATGACTCAGTTCTACATGGACCCTCTTAGGCTAAAACAGGTAACAGTTGCAGGACATGTCTGGATTGTTACCTTTCTAGTAATATGGTTTACTTGTTCCTCTATCTGTGCACCATTTTGAGCTTAATACAGCTCCCCTCCTTCCATACCCAGTGTTTCTTGATTTATTGATAAGCTTGTGACCATTTTGCTTACTTGCTTAATTTAGATTTCATCAATTCTGTTAAGGCATCCAACTCAAAAGCAATTGGCAAAGAGCGGAGACGCCGCCCCGGCTTATATAGTAGTTTTGGATTTTAAAATTGACTACAAGCTCTAACACTCCTCCACGCGTGCGACCCCTAATCCGCCCATGGAGAGGTAAACAAAGGACCCATAACATTGGGGATCGCAACGAAATAAGGTGCGCTTAAGGCACAAACAATGGGGCAATCAATTAAGAGAGTTTTGTCCAAAAGTTTCCAAAAACCTAGCTCTAATATCACGTTAAAACATCCAACTCAAATCCAATCGGCAATGAATAGAGAGGCCACTTAGGCTCGTATGCTATTAAGTATTAACGAATGTGGGACAAGCTCTAACTGATGCTTTGAAAAATTGTTGCTCCTCCTTTTCATTAAGAGGCCATGTTTTTTAATTGTTGCACAAGAGAACACGTTCGAACATGAACTTCTGTCACTTATGACCTGACAGTACTTCTTGGTTATTTTTTTGTGTGACTAAGATTCAGTTGGCACTCAATTGGATACTATTACTGGAGATGTGTCCTTACCCCTCCCCCTCTCTTTTACCCCCCAAAAGAAGAAGCTGTATATGAACTCTGAGTCAGAACTCTAGTTATGCTTTCATAGTATATATACTACGTATGGTTTGCCCAGTGCTTGTCCTCCAAAGACAAGGCAGTGGGAGCATAGGGTGGTCACTGTGTTGACCTTTGGAAAAATGTTTATGGCATTTGAATGCTCGATATTAAATTTGTTGCTTGGATATTCGAGATTCTGAGTCCGAGATTTATAGGTTGCTTTATTCGAAACCCCATGTCCATGCTGGACAAGACCTCCATTGTATTTCTTTACAGGGAACCTCATGCATCTATATTAGTTCATGAAACTTCATGATCGTAAATATTTTTGTTCATGTCTATGAAAAGACAACATTTCCCTCTGCTCTCAAAATGTCAATTTCTAACAAGAATTGGTTTTTTTGGTTTCTGTAGATCCTTGGCACGGGTATGTCTAATCCGATGTGGAAAGTTACTGTAAACCATGCTCAGACGTGCATACCTGATCCAAGGTTGTACGTCTACTGTCCTGGATCTCAGCAGAAAACCTGTGTGGTCTTCAGTGTTGTGGGACAAGTGATGGGACTTCTTTCGGAATGCCAATATACCCGTCTTGATAAGCTCTCTGAAACTGAAAAGGTACTCTGGATAACTTGCTTTGCTTCTTCGTTGTTTCATTCTCTTTCTAATCCTTACCTTCTTTTCTCTTCAGGGGGACGCCCATAACATGGTAATAGCTGCATTTAAAAACTGGGAGAAAGTTGACTCTTTCGATGATGAGGCCTTGCTTATCAATGCCTCAGCACACTTTTTCAGTAACATTCTGCACGCCAACTCAACTGACATTAAGGTTTTAACTTCTGAAGATGTTGGCGGATTCGATTGTCCACAAGTAAGTGTATGTTCTCCAGATAGCAATCCATCCGTTTATTCCATGGGAGGTGTGAATAGAAGGGATGATTTCAATTTTCTTGATATCGACCATTTGGATCCTGTATACAACGAAACTTGGAATTTCAATGGTGAAGTTGCCAACTCCCTAGGTGCTGGTTATTCCTTCCAATCTGGGAATTCTTGTTTGGGGCCTGATTTACAGAGTGTTGTCGATCGATTCTCTGTGGCTTTTGCTCAGAGGAATTGGACGATGTTATCCAGCGTGCTGAAGTGGTTCTCAATACGGAAGGATTCTGCCCGAGAAAACCCATGTCAGAAGAAAGCAAAGACTTTGTTGATTGGCGGCCCCGAAAAAATAAAATTATTTTCATAGAAAATTGCAAGTTTCTTTGTAGTATGTGCTGCCATAATCGTGTGCATTTGTAGAGTCGGAGGAAGCTTTTTGGTTGCCGTGTAGGATATATAGTACTCCTTCCGTCCTTTTTTAAATGTCCTACTTCGTAACTCCAACTTATTAAAAAAATATTATCATTATACTTTTCACATCAACTTTTTCCTCCACTTTCCCTACTTATCCATCATCATTACACTTTTTACTCACTAACTTTTCAAAATGGAATATACTTTTAGGGACAAAATAGACAATATACCAATTTTTACTCACTAACTTTACCAAATGGGCACTTATTAAGGGACAGCCCAAAATGGAATACTGGACTATAATAAGGGGACGGAGGGAGTATACTGTACAACTAGTAGGTTAAGGCATTTTTAATTTTTTGGATGGTCTAGATTTTAAAAAAACTATTCGCTGGAAGAGTTTTTTTAAAATCCGGACAATTGATTGCCGAAACGGACGGCTGAGATTGCGCGGAGCCATGAATAATAACTTATTCACGGCACTCCTCATATAGTGCTAAACAGAATTACATTTTCCTTAAAAATCTGTCACTTACTTTCTGCTCCTTCCTCATGTTTTCTATTCTTTACACAACTTTCGAACATACCTTATACTTCAAAATAATTTTTGCACAAGCTTTCACTCGCGCGGAGAGTGATCAGAAGAATTTTGCTGTTCGTGAGAGTCAAACTAGAGACTGTGCTCATAAGTCACTTACTTCCCCTCTCCTTACCACTGGAGCTAACACTTAGGGATCTGGTCTATGCCTCTTTGAAGAAAACTCTCCTCTGATCATGGGTTTTTTTTCTTCACGTTAATCTGTTAATAAGTTAGATACTACAAAAAAAATAAAAATAAAAAATTGATATTACTCTATCAATTCGAACCTAGTACCTCACCCTTAAAAACCAACTTCAAGGGAAAAGATGCAGAAAGGTTGCCCTTGTGGCCAATTAGCATCACCCAAACCTCTCTTTGGGCTTATGGGCAGATTGGAGTACTAAGGGATGCTAAGAGGGGAAATCCCATAGGAATCACTGACACAGTCCGCACGTGACCTAAGTTTGTAGGCACCATATACCTGCGTGCCCAAGACCAATGGTCAAATCTCACTAATATCAACAACTAAAGTAAATTGAGATGTCATTGCCAATACTAAAGTAAGTTCTATAGTAGTTAATGATTGTTGGCATTGGCCCAGAATTAGAAGCTCTGTAACTTCGTGCATCATTGCCAATACTTCTCCAAATCTTAGACCTGATACTGATTGTGAAGACTCAATCAAATGGATCTTACATCCTAGTGACCCTTTCACTACTAAATCTGCTTGGGAAGCCATAAGAACTAAAGCTCATGGTGTTCCTTGGCACAAGGTAATCTGGTGCTCCCATTATGTCCCTGGATGGTCCATCATTCTGTGGATTGCCTTCCTAGGCAGGCTATCCCGTCTGTGGTCCATCAAAGACGGGATCCTTGCATGGGGGGTTATCTCTGAAGGCATATGTGGGTCGTTTGGTGTGGTACTGAGCAAAAAACACGACTGTCTCCTTTTCAAACTGTGATTATTCTGCTGTAGTTTGGTCTCATTTCCTTCAAGCAAATGGTGTTCTGAGGGGTGGTTTTACTCTACGAGATGAGATAGCTTGGATGTGTCAGCATAGTAACAGTTCCAGCTTTAAAAATTCTGTTTTGAAGCTTTCTCTGGCAGCTGTGGTCTATGGTCTTTGGCGTGAAAGGGATTGTAGAGTTTTCAAGAGACAAAGCTTCAACCATAGGGACCTTATTATCAAGATTGCAACAGATTTGACGTGTGAATGAGTTATCTCTAGTCAGTATCAACTTTGGAAGCATTCACCAATAATAAAGAGCAGTATGTGAATAGTACTTTTCAACAACAATAATGAAATAAAGTTCTGATAGAAGAGAAGCAAAGCATGTGATGATGGGGCCCCCAAAAGCGTACCCTCTTCATTTGAGAGCTTGCTTTATCTCATGGAGAAGGGTCAAAAAATCAGATGAGAATCGTCCGATATGCCAAGCTTGGCACATCCCCTCAGTTTTTGCTTAGACTCCTTGATTTTGTTCTTGGTGTTCATGTACTTGATGGTTTTGTTCCTGTTTCCTTATAAGCTAGTCAGTAACTCGCTCTGCTTTGGATTTCAAGGGCATTCCCTTGGTCTTTTGATCTGGTTGTTTTTTTTTCTCAATGAAAATTAACTTGCCAAAAAAAAAAAAAAAACTTAACATTAACAAAGTAACTTACTTCTTGCATGTCTTAAAATAGAAAAAGCTAGACAGGTAACTTTTTTTTTCCTTTTTCACCTAAAAACTAGTTGTTTCTTTCTTTTGCCTTATTAAGAGGCTAACTTGATTTACCCAAAAAAAGAGAGGCTAACTTAATCCTCACAGGATCCTTAAAACACCAACACCCTAGTGCATGTCTTCAAGGCCTTCTAACCTTGCCGAGCAAAAAAAAAAAAAAAAGGCCTTCTAACCTTCTTTCTTTCACGAGTTCAGAACTCAGATCAACCCGGACTACAAAATGGACGTCAATTACACTTATGTTAAATGTAATGCATTCCAAGTAATGCAGATGCACTCTTGAGTCTTTCAGGGAACTTGGCTTCGGAGGTTAGTTCTTCTTGCATATAAACCTTGCCGATATTATTATTTCTTCTTGCATAAACCTTGACACAAACTGGATCAGCTGTCACTGAGCAAACTGGATCAGCTGCCATTGAGCCAAGAGAAATTACAAAACATAAAGAAAATGAGCCAAGAGAAAACTTAAACGGAAAGCAGCGTAATGAAATTAGAAATCAAACCTAACAAGTACAACTAAACATCCAACGGGTAGCACCTACCAGCAACATCCTCCACCTGATCACTATCTTCTGAATTATGCACTGGGGGAGGACACATGTCGTTGATGCAAAATCCATCATCGTCACCAGAAGCGGAAAATTCAAAGTCTTCACTCTCAAAACATATGAAAACATTGTGCAGAAATCAACAATGACAGTCCAAGGCAAGTGCAGAAATCAACAATGGCAGTCTAAGGATAGTACTGAAAAGATTTCATTCAAATGGTTCAATTACTTACCTTCATATGGTTCAATTGGTTTAGATGGGCTTCTCTCACACAAAACAAAATACTAAACTGATTTGGGCCTAAGGCTTATTTAATTTATATGTCAAACTCCACTTTTTTGAACAGTTTTGAACATCTCCGATTGGTATCAAACTCCAGCTTTAGTTTTTCCCTATCCACGCAAAAGATGAACTGGATATAGATTGGATAGAACATCCACAAAAAGAAGCCAGCACAAAACATCAGGTGATATAAAACAGCTAACCAGAAGTGGAAAATCTAAGGCAGTCTAAGGCTAGTGCAGAAGTCGACAATGGCAAAATGCAGAAATCAACAATGGCAGTCTAAGGGTAGTGCTGAAAAGATTATAATTACCCATAAATGGTTGAAGGGGAGTAATGTAAGTGGAACTGGCTGCAACTTCTTCATTCGTAACAGGACCATAATTGGAATACAAATGTGGGTCCATTGGTGGTTGTTCGGCTGCCAAACTGGAGAGCGGTTGTGGATTGGAGGAGCTCGGAGAGTTTGCCTCAGAGGAGGCACCTTGGAGGTCATCCATTGGTGTTTGTTCGGCTGCCAAACCGGAGAGCGGTTGTGGATTGGAGGGGCTCAGAACGTTTGCCTCAGAGGAGGCACCTTGGAAGTCGATTAGAAGACTGCCTGTTATTCCATTCTTCATTGAAAACTTTATAGCTCCCGTGCATAGAGCAATCCTTTCCCTTTGGCCCTGACCGACTTGTTTGACCACTTATATCAACCAAGGCCTCCCCCAATGTACACTCAAACTCTTTTGCCAAGCCGAATTGCCTAGGGCAAAGATCGGGACGGTGGTATGCAGCCTTTTCAAAACACAAGACAATTGTTCTGGACTTCCCCACAATAGATTGTCCCCTAAAAACTCGGGAATACGGTTATTCAGCATTAGGTACGGCTGCCATTCAACCTGATCCTCCTTAATACCACGGAGAATTCCCGACCAATCAATAGCTTTGTTGTGATTGTTCTTTAAGCGTTTCTCAAGAAGATTGGCCCAACTTGAAGCCAAAGGAAAGTCCCTAGAGCTATCCACTTGTCCTTTAGAAAAACCAAATGCTTGCGCAAGTGGAGGGAGATGCTCAAGAGCAAAAACATTAGAACAAAAAACTGAAATATCAGATTTGTCATCTCATACTCAACAAAAAGTACTTGCGAAAAAACTGAAATGTTGCTTACCGTCAAAGCAAAATAGAACCCGGCTCCATCCTTTCTCTGTTTCGCCGCCACCTTGTTGAAAGACGAGCAAATGTGCCAATAGTGCAGCGCCCCGGGCATAACTCTTAATCTCAGTTATATCTTCCAGTAGCGGAAGATAATGAACCGAGACATGAGCCCCTGTAGTGCTGGGCGAAATTACACAGCCAATGAGAAACAAAACAAATACCCGGACATAAACTTTTATGTCATCGCTTTCTTCCGCCACCTCTTGAGGAACTTTCATGAAGTTCTCTTGCAGCCAATTTAGAGACACAACAGGGTTGTATTTCTCACCTTTCAACTCACAACCATTTTTACCAAGAAGCCTCGCACAAACCTCCTCAGGAGAGGTTGCTTCAACCCCGGTCACAGCCTTCCCATCTATAGGAAGTCCTGTAATAAACATAACGTCTTCCAAACCGAAACAAATATCCTGCTTTAGTTCCCCACCAATCGAAAAAACATACCTCCTTTCGTCAAATAATTCTAACAAAGAACGTATTAAAGACTTCTCAACCCTAAAATTTCCCAATGGTAAAGGATTATCAAATCCGGACCCTTTTAAACGACGACGGACTTTATCATCAAGAGTCCATTGTTTCAACTTGTTACCTCTGCTGGTTACGTGATTCTACAAGGAAAAAAGAAAAACAAAAGATTTAGTCTTCATTCACACTTATGTTACTCGGACTACAGTATCGGTATGTGTCTAAAAATTGTACTCCGTATGGTGCTTATCAAGCAACAGCAGCGCACAATGTGTCAAAATTAATGTCAGAAATGCAATACCAATCAAGAACATTAACAGATAAGAGAGTGTACAAACCACATGCAGTCTCTCCTAGCAAGGGATGGATTTTCGAAACCATCTGCTTCATCTAAACAGATCTTTCAGTGTAAATTAAAGCCAGCTAGCGGCATTTTTGAATATTAAGTCGAGAGAATGAGCGAAAATTGTAAGTAAGAGAACTCCAATATGTCAAACAATAAAGCAGTGAATCTAGAACAAGAACAAGAGCATGTTTCGACGTTGAAAGCCAACTCATGAAAAATGAAGGGCAGTTCTCCATCTAACAACTTCACCAGAGGCCAAACACAGAAGTGTTTTAGTTCCCCAAATCTCGTCACATGTTTTTTTTTGGGCAAGTTAAATCTCGTCACATGTTGCCGAAACAAACAAGGACAAATCCTAGCAGAACTGGCATTCAACTCAGAACCCAATACAGAGAGGAAGGTTTAACTAAAATAGGGATGCATATTTACATTGAAACAAAAGGGAAGCACATTTTGGAGGAAAAGCTACATCGGGCATAACCAAACAAGGCTTATTACGAGTTTAGAACTCTTGAACGACCACACACACATGCACGCATGCTTCCAAGAGGGAGTGCCATCATAAATTAACACGAAGTCGGAGGGGAGGGGAGGGGAGAGGAGAGGGGGATAATCTCTGCTCTTTCTTGATAAAGTAAGTTTGGTCTCCATTGAATAAGAGAGGAGTCCAGATCCCCAATCCGGACAAGGGCCTGTTTCACCCCTTAGAGCCGTTGATTTCGCAAATTAATGGCTGAGATGTGCCAAACACTTTTTGCTCCAAAACGACGTCGTTTTGGCTTGGTACATCTCAACTGTTGATTTGCGAGATTAACGACTCCGAAGAGTAGGACAGGCCCCTGGCCGGATTGGGCTCGTACAGAGGATCCTCGGTGATAAGAGGACATGCACGTAAACATTCATCCAGTCTCTCTGCAACCCCTGACCAGAGTATGGTTTCCTGCTAACTTTGTCCGAGATTGGTATCTTGGAAATTCTAAGAAGATTTGTAGAGAATCATGCAAAGAAAAAATGCGTTTGGATTTATTTCGGATCTTACAAAAATTTTAAAAAATATTTATAAATTTTTTAATATTATTTTATAAGGCCTCCGTAAAAAATCAACTCTAACGAATATCAATAAATATTACTTTTAGATTCGTAGAGAGAAACTGTTCAGTTCATTCCTATGAATTTAAAAGTAATACTTATCGATGTCCGTTTAAACTATTTTTTATAACGTCTTATAAAATAATAATAAAAAATTTATGAATATTTTTCTAAATTTTTGTAAGGCCCGTGTCCAAATGCATTTTTTCATCTCATCTCTTGGTATCTCTCCGCGCGAATAAACTCCGAAAGTTGACTGATGTGATTGAAGCAGTCATCAAAGTGCGGGATCACCACTTCCCGAGAATTCTATTCAAGCGCAGAGTCTTACCAAATTGATAGTCAAAGTCTCCTCAAGCGAATAGTACTCTCCAAATTGATTACTCCATCTCCGTACATATTAAAAATGGGCCCTGTGGAGACAGCAGTCATAGTTTTTCAAAGGGTTACAATTTTCGACACGACACGAAGTTAACGGGTTAGGATTGCCTATTTCTGACACGAATACAAATATGACACGACACGATAACACAAAAGGTTAAACAAGTTGGGTTAGAATTGACAGAATTCTAACATGAACACAA
The DNA here is from genome assembly GCF_030253575.1 of Rhododendron vialii. Lineage (NCBI taxonomy): Eukaryota > Viridiplantae > Streptophyta > Magnoliopsida > Ericales > Ericaceae > Rhododendron > Rhododendron vialii. The sequence goes on from NC_080564.1 coordinate 27,072,779, forward strand.
GATGACACGATACGAACACGACACGAGAATTTATAAAAGGACACGATAACACGACATGAACCCAACACGAAGTTAGCGGGTTAAGGTCGGTTATTTTTGACACGAAACATGAATATGACACGATACGATAATACAAAAAAACTAAACAGGTCGGGTTATGGTTGAAAATTTTTTTTGACACAAACACGAAATGACACGACATATATGATACAACACAACACTATGTCCACCCCTAGTTTTTCCTTTCTTCTGGGATTTTTGGGTGGTATGGTGACGACGGTCGCTCTTCTATTCACGTCCCCGTTGATGCATGGTATCTATGTTGGCTATTATAGTATGGAGTATTACGATCCTAATGTTCCACATCAATTAAATATGGGCTTGGCACATTAAGATCGTTACATATTATTCGACTCCACCTTATTTGAATCCGGACTACACTGTACAATTAGTAAGTTTATGTGAATAAGTGGCCCTTGACAGAGCTCAATGGAGGAAAATAATTTATATAACCGACTCCAAGTAATTGGAATATAAGACTCGATTTGATTTACCGTTGGTTCTTTCCCGATGGAATTTATGGGGTACAAGATAACAAGACAGTGAAGTAACAAATCAAGGAATACTGTGTTTTTTATATGCCCGGCAATGAAGGAGTACCGTTAATCTACTTTTTTTCACACTCCCTTATTTGATGAATGCATTTCGCATTCCTTACTTTTTCTTTCCTGTTTATTCTTATATTATGTATAGAAGTATGATGGGGCAACTATTCATTTTGAGGATGAGGACATAAGTATTCAAAACTACTAGGATGTGCACCTAAATAAGTCCTCCAACTAGGATGGCTATTTAATTTCTTCTTAATAAAAATCATTAAACAGAATTACATTTTCCTTAAAAAAATCTGTCACTTACTTTCTGCTAACCCCTCACGTTTTCTATTCTTTACACAAGTTTCAAACATACCCTGTACAACTTCTGCTTCTATACACTTGGAAAGTTGTTCTAGTTTGTTTGTCACTACTTCTGCTTCTGGACAAAAAAAAAAAAAGGTTTTAAAGCTGCTTAATTAAAAAGTCTGTTAGGAAAAGTATCAATTTTCTTGATTTTCAAACTGAAGCTCCCTTCCAAAGCTTTTTCGCACACAAGCTTTCACTTGCGGGGAGAGCGATCGAAAGAATTTTTCTCTTCATGAGAGTCGAACTAGGCACTTACTTCCCCTCCCCTTACCACTGGAGCTAACACTAACACTTTGGATAAGGTGATGGTGCAGCCAGGTAACACCTTCCACGGGAGGCCACATGATCCCACGTGACCCACATGTATATGTATAAAAGGATACAAGGTGATGGTGCAGGAGCCAGGTAACATTTTCCTCCTTCACCTAAAAACTATAGTTTCTTACTTTTGCCTTATATGTCAAGAGGCTAACTTTGATTCTCAGAGGGTGCTTAAAACACCAACCCAAGTGCCTTCAAGGCCTTTCTAACCTTATTTCTTTCACGAGTTCAGAACTACTACTCAGGAGTACTACAAAACGGACGTCAATTTCACTTATGTTAATTATGTACGTTAATGCGTGGAATGATTTATATAAGTCTTCTTGTGCCATCACAGCTATTTGTTGGCTTATTAATTGATCTAGTCCACCAATATTCATGATCAGTAGTTTATCAGTCTTCAATCAGTATTGCTACACACACAGCAATCTGTGCGCAGATTGTGCACAGATTTCGTTGTGGGGTCCACCACGGGTCCCACACAAATCATCCGAGCCGT